>NC_133330.1:151790003-152157503 GCF_042186555.1 Aquarana catesbeiana
AGAACCATCTCAAGGATGATCAGAAGAAATGGACAGCCCCTGAGTTCTGGGTCTGAATATTTAGGACCATGTGATATTTCAGTTTTTCTTTTTTAATAAATCTGCAAAAATATGTCAACAATTCTGTGTTTTTCTGTCAATATGGGGTGCTGTGTGTACATTAATGAGGGAAAAAAATGAACCTAAATGATTTTAGCAAGTGGCTGCAATATAACAAAAAGAGTGAAAAATGTAAGGGGGTCTGAATACTTTCCGTCCCCAATGTGTATATATATATATGTGTATATATATATATATATATATATATATATATATATATATATATATATATATATATATATATATATATATAGTGAAGATCCGGGGTGATTAAGCTCTAGTGGTGCATCCAAGTTGAAGAAATCTTGTTAGTCCGACTGCATTTTCAAGGGCATGGCAGCCCATTTTTATTCAAAAGAAACAAATTTCAAAAATAAACATCAGATTCCCTCACAGGGGCATTCGGCATTACAGTCCTGCTTCAGAACAACCAGCATTCAGCCTTCCGTGCTGCACTGGCTCCCTCCTGACTCCTAGGCCAGAACTCCTGTCTGCCAGGCGGAGCTGTCTCCAAGGATGAGCCCTGACCTCTATTCCTGGGATGATTATGAAGCCAGTGCACAGGTGTGCAATTAGCAAGCCTACCAAAATCAGGCATACACTGCTCATATGCACCTGTGACACGGGGTCACATCTCCACATATCCTCCCCCCTTTTTTTGCACCGGAGAGAGAAATACACATCCTTTTCCTAAAGGGGCACTCCACCCACCTCTTTTTCCAAGCGTGTTTCCATGCACACTTCTTCCTAATCTTTGGGAGCTTACATTTCTTCTCACCTCCCCCAGATCTACTCTCCCAAGACTGTAGGGGTCCTACATTGACATCTGTCTCAACTTTACCCAGCACTTTTTGGGTTTCAGGTTCGCCGATACCTGAGTGGTTACCCCTGGCAACTGCTTTCTCAAAATTACCCAGTTCAAAACCACCAGGATCTCTGGTCCCATCACTTGCTAGGACAGTGTCTAAGGAGGGACCACAAAGGGAAGCATTTACTCTCTATGGGACCTTCCCACAGTTTCACATCGCCCCCTGTTTTCCACCACTCCATCAGCGACTGTTCTTGCAACACATATTTGCCAACACCTTTTTTCAATACATCTGACCTGTCCAACTGCGCTCCAGAGTGCCTCTCATACCCAAGCTTTGTAGGGAGCAATCCAGCGCACTACGAGACAACTTTCCACATTAACACCAAACATCGCATTAAATGATTCAAGCATTTGCAATTTCTGCACAGTACAGCCTGCAATATCCAGCTCCAATTAGCCATACCCTGTGGTACCAGTTCTCCAAACATAGGAGAGGATGGCAGGATATATACTGGTTGCACACTCCATGATGCTAACTTTTCATTAAGCATGTCTGTCACAAAATACACATTTTCTCTTTTTTCATTGTGGACACAATTTCAGCTGTGCGTTTACACTTGTTCGGACCTTCAGTTATGAGAGGATTAGTCTCTGCAACAACCCGTGCACCTTGGCCTATAGGCTGTTCTGCAGACACTTCTCCTGGCACAGCAGCCATAACATCCACTACTCTTTGCCGCAAAAGCTTCTTCCAGAATTGCTATTAGTCTCTTGGCCAAATCATCCCAGTAGGTATTGCTCTGTTGGACTACATCGACCCAATGAGACCTAGACAGACCAAGAGGCTCAACAGCATCTGAAACACTGCTCTTGTCAGTTTTAAGCCTCGTACACATGATCAGATTTTCCGACGGGAAATGTGTGATGACAGGCTGTTGGCGGAAAATCTGACCGTGTGTATGCTCCATCGGACAATTGTCTGATTTTCCGCGGACAAATGGATCGTAGGTTTTAAAATTTTCCGTGGCCAAATGTCTGTTGTCAGATTTTCCGAGCGTGTGTACATAAGTCCGTTGGACAAAAGTACAAACACGCATGCTCAGAAGCAAGGATGAGCCAGAAGTGGTCAGTCTTGTAAACTAGCGTTTGTAATGGAGAATTAACATTTGTGACGTGGCAAATTATGAAATCTCGAAATGCAGCACACATTCTCTTCTTTAATGGGATAATAATGAAGTTGCTTTGCTGGTGATACTGATGGAGTTATTGCAAACAAATTTTCAAAGGTTTTTTTTTTCTAGTGATATCAAGAATAATATTAATATGCTTTTTTTTTTTAATTTGGGCAAGTTACCACAACACCATTATACCGTAGTTTTTAAGATCAAAGATACAACTATGCTGGTGTCCCTTGTCAATTTTACATTGTACATTTTTTTAAATGTAACTGCCTTCTCCAAAACTGTAATTTGAAGTAAAACACATAGCCAAGTATTATTCTTCACAATTAATTATTGTGCATTAAAAAAAAAGAAAACAAATAAAATTAGACATGCTATCTACCAATAGAACTTAACCAAAAAGTGCTTTCTTTGCACCCAAAAATATAGAAAATATACCAAATCAAATCATTATTCAACCAAAAAAATGTCAAAGCAATAACTCCAAGGCCAATAATAAATAACACATTATCTCCTCCGATTTCACAACATGGCTGGTTGGCGAACGGCCGTTCAGAAACAAACTGAAGAGCACGAAATGAAAAGTGCGAATCAACACTCACCAAACTTCTACTAACACGAAATTAGCAGAAGGAGCTCAAAGGGTGGCGCTAAAGAGCTGAAAAAAAAAAACGTAGTAAGTCACTAAGTTCTTATTTGTTGGCCAAAAATTGTGTGGACGTGTGTATGCAAGACAAGTTTGGGCCAACGCCCTTTCGGACAAAAGTCCACTGTTTTGTTGGCCAACAATCTGATCGTGTGTACGAGGCTTTACACTTCTCAACATTAAACACATCACTTTGTTTTACCCTGCATTGTGGCAACACATTTGAAACCACACCATGTTGCTGTACCTGCATGAGCAGATGGATTTTTATTGCAGACCTCAAGCTTTTTAACTTTAACACTTGCCTCCTCACTAACACTGCAGCAAGGCAAGTCCTTTTTAGCACAAACAGGGGATCTCCCATTTGGGGTCACTTCCACTCCCGTGTGCATAGTCACATACAGATAAAAGATAATTCTGGACTGCCGCACTCCAAAAAATATGTTTGCCTTTTATTCAAAATACAGCATCAAAAATACATGCCACAGCAGAACAGACATTAGCGTTGACGCGTTTCACACTACAGTGCTATAATCATGAGCTATGATTAAGCACTGTAGTGTGAAACGCGTCTTCTGTCCATTCTGCTGTGGCATGTATTTTTGATGCTGTATTTTGAATAAAAGACAAACATTTTTTGGAGTGCGGCAGTCCAAAATTATCATCTATCCATTGCTATATGCATTGCCAGCACCCTGTGGCTTCTGAACTGGTGAAGAGGTATACCTTTGTTAGACCTACCTGGAGCGGTGACACCCCTTCCTTGCATAGTCACATAGTCTTTCTCACCCAGTCTGCAGACTTGGAATCACAGGCGTTGCTACGGGCAACCGCTCTCCTCGTGAATTTCCGGTCAGCCTGTTGCTCTCTCCTGCTGTATTTCCCCATGCAGGTTACCAGGTGAAATGAAAGACTCCCGGGCTTTCCAGCCCTCTTTGTGGGAACAGTGAGCCACCTCTTTATAGGAGCCCCACCATCCAGACGACACTTCACTGGTTGCTATGGGAGACTGCATTCTCCCTGCAGAGCTTCTCCAGCAACTGCAACGATCCTCTTAAGCCCACCAGCCAGGACTCTCATCAGGATCATTCCACCATTCACCATAGGTCTCACGACCGACCTTGCCTTTGTTGCTATGGGCAACAACATGCATCTTTGCAGCAACAGATGCAGAGTTCCTTCAAAAATTTTTTTACATGCACAGACCAGGGCCTCAAAATGGAACAGAGATGAAACTGTAGCAGCAGAGTGCTGTGCATAGTTGAGCATGTACTCAAATGGCGTTGTATGGTGCAGTATGGCAACTATGCATCATTGAGAACAGGGGTTTCAAACTAGCGGCCCTCCAGCTGTTGCGAAACTACAAGTCCCATGAGGCATTGCAAGGCTGACAGTTGCAAGCATGACTCCCAAAGGCAGAGGCATGCTGGGACTTGTAGTTTTGCAACAGCTGGAGGGCCGCCAGTTTGAGACCCCTGATTTAGAGAGTTGCAACAGCCCAGCAACACACTGCTTTCAGACTCATGCCACCCACCCCTTTGTGTCTTGAGGCAGGGGTCTAAGGTCCAGGCACTACCTTCAAGATTATAGGTGGGGGGGGGGCTGTGAAACCTACAGGTAAGGGATATAGTCCCAAACTCATCACTCCAAGACTTTGCGCTCCTTCTCAGGGAAGTACCACCAAGTGAGAACACCCCACTTCCTCAATTTTGGGAGAGCATACCCCCTCCTTCATGGAGGGATCATCATGGACTGGGTCATGTAGAACACCCTGCAGCTAACTGCACCTTGATATACCGCTGTACCCAAGGATGACCACCAAATGCAAGGTCTAGTGCCAGAAGTAACATTACAGGCAGGCCCCGCATCTTCATGTGGCAGGGTCCAAGAAAAGGCTGGGGGGCATGGCCTGCGATGGCATGTGAGAGGACACACTTCACGGAGCTCCCTACATAGACTTACCTCCCTGTTCTTTCTACGTCTCCACACCTCGTGACATCAGCTGAGGCAGGAGGACACCAACTTGGAGCTCCCACAGTGGCCATGATCCCCTGAGGTGCGGAGAAGTAGAAAGAAAAGGGGGGTAAGTCTAATAAGACCAACAGGCCCCAAGGGAAGAAGCAGACCCTCTGCTCTGGCCTCCACCTCGATCTGAGCTGGTGGGACAGGAGGCAGCTGACATGCTAGATGATACCAGAGACACCTCCTGATCCCACTCCTGATGTTTTTGATATGCCTGCTGATGACACCACCCAGCCCACACTTAGCGAAATACTGCAGGCAGTTCATAAGTGTACTGCTTCAGTGGACAATCTCTAGGAGCGTTTCGGGGGCTAAAAGAAACCGTGTCCCTTCTACGCCAAGACCTTCAAAAAATTAGGGAGAGAACCACTGCTGTAGAGGGCCGTGTCCGTGATTTGGATAAAATGCCCCCTTTTAGCAGGGATGCCAGAATGGCAGCAAAACAAGTCATTCAGGCCAACAAAACTGATGATATTTTGAAAATCGCCTACAGCATATTAATATACACATAGTGGGGCTGCCTGAGAAGGTGGAGGGCCGAGACGCTACTGCATTTGTGGAGAGTTGGCTACAGGAAAGATTTGGCAAAGAAGCCTTTACTCCTCTAAAGTTTTCTACCTCATGCCAACAAGTGAGAAGTGTGCTTGCTTGCAGTTCTTCTACTGTTTTGTGCCATGGTTCCTATGGCAAATGTTCCTGTGCCCAGTTGGCACCCAACAACCCTTTGGAGGACAGACTTTATGGGTGTGGAGGGGGATTGTCCCTGTTGAGTTGATAATGGTTTGGCACCCCAATCCTCTCCCTTCCCGTTGGATCACCTTAGTTGCTTATGTTGCACAGTTGCGCATAGCTGTTTAACTCCGGTTATGTGAAATTATCCAGTGTCATTCACCGCATAGACCACCTTACCTGTTGCACCCTCTTCTGGATACTCTCAGATATTGTCACCTTTACAGATGTGTGCCTTCCTAGGGCCTGGCTACAAGCCCTTTATCTCTTTGCAATAATTATACTGGTCTTTTGTTATGTCTGCTACACCTTTGGCCTCCTGGAATGTTCAATGAGTGCATGACTAATTGAAATGCACTATGATCTCATTCTGTCTGCGCAAAATCCACCCTGCTGTCATAGGCCTTCAGGAAACCCATCTTACACAGGACACTGTGACCTGCCTGCACTATCCATGGCTTGGCAAGGTGTATAATTCCACCCACTCTGCTTACTCTTGTGGAGTGAGCGATTTGATACATAAGGCTCTGGCCTACCAAGAACTGGACTCCTTAAGGGACTCATCTGGTCGTTTTATATTTCTATATAAACTATTTACCTTAGCTCTTATTTTGGCTTAGGTCTATATTCCTCCCCTGTTTTCAAGGGAGGTATTGCAACTACTACTGTCGTACGTGGCTAATAAGACTGATATTCCCATTTTAATTATAAGAGACTTTAACTGTTATTTAGACCCCCGGCAAGTCACCCCCCTGTCCCATCCCCTGCAGAAGGAAGAGGTACTGCTTTTAGTCACCTGTTGGCAGAGGTGGGGTGGACTAATGTTTGGCGCCTCCAGAATCTTAATGTAAAGCAATTCTCATGTTTCTCTAAGATTCATGGATCTCTATCCCACATAGACCTTTTTGTAGGTACCTATCACATAGTTACACTTCCAAAATAGAATATTTTTCACCGGGGTGTGGGGGGGTGTCAGACCTCTCTTCTTTGGCCTTATGTTTGAACCCCAGCCGTCCACCTCCCTACCCAAACCTCCCTGAAAACTCAATGCCTTCTCGCTTCCGGCATTTCCCTCCCAGGAGCGTATAACCAGCCAAATTGACAATTTTTTCTGTTCCTATCACCAGTACAAAGATACCTTGCAGAAGTGGGAGGCTTTTAAAGCCGGTCTTAGAGGTGCTTTTATAGCAGAGATGCACGCTGTTAAACTGAACTCCTCAGCCTTGATTAAGCAGGTGGAGAGCCAGGTGCGACATTTAGAGCTCTCGTATGTGACTGATCCCTTTGATTCTGCAAGGGAGGCATGGATGTCGGCCCAGAATTCTCTAGCCTGCCTGAGATTCTCCACCACTGAACATAAACGGCTCTTTACAAAATTGGCATTTTACGAGAATAGAGAGAAGACGGGCTGCCTATTAGCTAAAATTGCCAGATCCCAAGAGTTGCTTCCTGCTATAGGGGCCATCTGCTTCTCCACGGGGCAAGTGGTTAATAACACAGAGCAAATTATCATGGAATTGGCTTCATTCTACACTGATCTATATAGTTCCTGAGATACTTACTTGGATAAGGCCCTAGCGAACTACCTTGAGGGTATATCCCTACCAACTCTCGTACAGACAGTCTAAGTTTGGATGCCCCGCTCATGCTGGAAGAACTGCAGAAGGCGGCCTGTTCCTTCTCCACTTGTGGGGATCCTGGGGATGATGGTATTCCTATAGAAGTGTATACTAAATATGGGGAAACAATATTGCCTAAATTGTCAGAGGTCTTTAATGCCTCACTTTCTGCAGGTCACCTTCATATCAAAAGCCAATGTGGTTTTGTTACTCAAGCCAGGAAAGGACCTTGTAGACCCTAGTTCTTATAGACAAATTTCTCTACTCCAAAGTGATGTTAAGATCCTAGCTGAGGTACTTGCTCTCCGGGTAAATAGGATTATCCTATCCAATATTCACTCCAATCAAATTCAAAAATCTATGGTCATTAATCTTAGACGGCTTTTTCTGAACATACAGACACTGGCGGGAGCGCAGTGCATTGCTGTATGAGGACTGGCCAAAGCATGCACCATGACCTGCATGCTTTGGCCAATCCCAGCGCCCTCAGCTAAGAGAGCCATAATTGGCCAAAGGCAGGGTGCCTTTTGCCAATCATGGCTCAGGGGGACTCCACGCCCCACACTATATAAGGCTGCCTGCACGTCGGCCCTGTGTAGTGTGTTGTTGGCGTGGACGGAGAGAGAGTGTCATTTAGATTGAGCAGGCAGGCAGGTTATTCAGCTAGCTGCAGTGTATTTTATATATATATATATATATATATATATATATATACATACACACACAGTGGGGGTGGAAAGCATTCAGATCCCCTTACATTTTTCACTCTTTGTTATATTGCAGCCATTTGCTAAAATCATTTAAGTTCATTTTTTTCCCTCATTAATGTACACACAGCACCCCATAGACTCAGAATTGTTGACATTTTTGCAGATTTATTAAAAAAGAAAAAAACTGAAATATTACATGGTCCTAAGTATTCAGACCCTTTGCTCAGTATTTAGTAGAAGCACCCTTTTGATCTAATACAGCCATGAGTCTTTTTGGGAAAGATGCAACAAGTTTTTCACACCTGGATTTGGGGATCCTCTGCCATTCCTCCTTGCAGATCCTCTCCAGTTCTGTCAGGTTGGATGGTAAACGTTGGTGGACAGCCATTTTTAGGTCTCTCCAGAGATGCTCAATTGGGTTTATGTCAGCGCTCTGGCTGGGCCATTCAAGAACAGTCACGGAGTTGTTGTGAAGCCACTCCTTCGTTATTTTAGATGTGTGCTTAGGGGTCATTGTCTTGTTGGAAGGTAAACCTCCGGCCCAGTCTGAGGTCCTGAGCACTCTGGAGAAGGTTTTCGTCCAGGATATCCCTGTACTTGGCTGCATTCATCTTTCCCTCGATTGCAACCAGTCGTCCTGTCCCTGCAGCTGAAAAACACCCCCACAGCATGATGCTGCCACCACCATGCTTCACTGTTGGGACTGTATTGGACAGGTGATGAGCAGTGCCTGGTTTTCTCCACACATATCGCTTAGAATTAAGGCCAAAAAGTTCTATCTTGGTCTCATCAGACCAGAGAATCTTATTTCTCACCATCTTGGAGTCCTTCAGGTGTTTTTTTAGCAAACTCCATGCGGGCTTTCATGTGTCTTGCACTGAGGAGAGGCTTCCGTCGGGCCACTCTGCCATAATGCCCCGACTGGTTGAGGGCTGCAGTGATGGTTGACTTTCTACAGCTTTCTCCCATCTCCCGGCTGCATCTCTGGAGCTCAGCCACAGTGATCTTTGGGTTCTTCTTTACCTCCCTCAGAAGGCTCTTCTCCCTCGATAGCTCAGTTTGGCCAGACGGCCAGCTCTAGGAAGGGTTTTGGTCATCCCAAACATCTTCCATTTAAGGATTATGGAGGCCACTGTGCTCTTAGGAACCTTAAGTGCAGCAGAAATTTTTTTGTAACCTTGGCCAGATGTGTGCCTTGCCACAATTATGTCTCTGAACTCTTCAGGCAGTTCCTTTGACCTCATGATTCTCGTTTGCTCTGACATGCACTGTGAGCTGTAAGGTCTTATATAGACAGGTGTGTGGCTTTCCTAATCAGGTCCAATCAGTATAATCAAACACAGCTGGACTCAAATGAAGGTGTAGAACCATCTCAAGGATGATCAGAAGAAATGGACAGCACCTGAGTTAAATATATGAGTGTCACGGCAAAGGGTCTGAATACTTAGGACCACGTGATATTTCAGTTTTTCTTTTTTAATAACTCTGCAAAAATGTCAACAATTCTGTGTTTTTCTGTCAATATGGGGTGCTGTGTGTACATTAATGAGGGAAAAAAATGAACTTAAATGATTTTAGCAAATGGCTGCAATATAACAAAGAGTGAAAAATTTAAGGGGGTCTGAATACTTTCTGTATATATATATATATATATATATATAAAACTGTATCCAGTTTAGCTATATCTGATTGCAGTCCGTTTCTGGTGTACTTTTTCTAATATACTTCTGGCAGGCAGGTTATTCAGTTAGCTGCACTGTGTATATATATCTATCTATCCATCCACTGTATCCAGTTTAGCTATATCTGTTGAAAGCCAGCATCATCAAGATTGAGGAGGAATAGGGTAGTCACTCAGCAAAGGCAGTCTTCAAGGGATCCCACATCCATAGAAAAATCAGTTACATCAGCATCAGGTGCTTGATAGCTGTTGCTGATCCAAGACTGATTTTTATGAATGTGAGCCTATCAACGGAGTCTGTGGACAGGCCTAGTCTATGATCTGTTACAAACCCTCCAGCAGCACTGAATGTGCGTTCAGAAAGAACGCTGGATGCAGGACAGGCCAGTAGCTCAATTGCATATTGAGCTAGGTCTGGCCAGTGGTCCATCCTCAAGACCCAGTAACCCAGTGGATGCTCTGTTGGAAAGGATTCCAAGTCTGCTCTTGCCCCTAGATATTCCTGCACCATGTAATGCAGATGCTGGCAATGGTTGCTTGAATCAATCAGACCTTGGCGCTGAGGACTGAAGAATTGTCTAAAGGCATCGGTCAGCTGGCCACCTTCTCCACTGCTCTTCCTCTGACTGAACGAAGCCCCAGCAACACGTTGTCCAGCACCAGGAAATTGTAACCTCACAGTCTGGAAATGGGTTGCACAAGCATTTCTTCAATGCCTCCTGAAGCTGTTTCATCCTCTGCTCCCTCTGCAAAGGCAGGATGAGTTCTGCAACCTTACCCTTGTAACATGGATCAAGAAGGGTTGCCAGTCAGTAATGATCTCTCTTTGATACCACGAATCCTAGGATCCTTATGCTGCATGGCCACCCTGATTCTGCAAAGCCTGTGAAAGTTTGCAGTGGCATTAGATTCTGAGTCCTCTGGGTCACTAAGGATCACATGATCTGTAACAACCTCCTCCCAGCCACGTACAACTCCTTGGGTTTCTGGGGACTGAAAACCATCCCTTGAAGACTGCTGCTGAGTGTTATCCTCCACGTCCATGCTGACACAATCCTTCTGCTCTTCTTCCTGTGTGTTTGGCGAGCCTGCAGGAATAATAACTGGATAAAGCGGGCCTTGAGAGGTAAGGAAGTCCTCCTCTTCCTCCCGCTGTTCTGCCTTAAGTGCCCTGTCCATTATTCCATGAAGTGTGTGCTCCAACAGGAAGACAAAAGGGACAGTATCACTGATGCATGCATTGTCGCTGCTCACCATCCTCATGGCCTCATCAAATGGTGACAGGACAGTGCATGAATCCTTGATCAGTAGCCACTGGCGTGGCAAAAAGAACCCAAGCTCCTCTGACCCTGTCCTGGTGCCATACTCACACAGGTACTCATTGATGGTTCTCTGCTGTGTGTGCAGCCACTGCAGCATTGCCAACGTTGAGTTCCACCTGGTGGACATGTCACAAATGAGGCGGTTGGTGGGCAGGTTGCATTCCCTTTCAAAGTCAGACAGCCGAGCACTGGCATTGTATGACCGGCGGAAATGAACACAGACTTTTCTGGCCTGCACCACCAAATTCAGGATGTGTGCCAAACATGGATCAAATGCCCCTGTCGGAGGGGGGAGAGAAGGTTGAGGCCATTGTCGCATACAACCATTCCTAGCTGAAGCTGGCGTGGCGTCAACCACCTCTGATCCTGCTCCTGCAGAGCTGACAGAATCTCTGCCCCAGTGTGGCTCCTGTACCCTAAGCAGTGGTTTAACCTTAAACTACGTAGAGGGTTCTTTTCTGTAAGAGCGGCAAGGATGTGGAATTCCCTTCCACAGGCGGTGGTCACAGCTGGGGGCATCAATAGTTTCAAGGGGCTATTAGATAAGCACCTGAATGGCCGCAACATATATACAAGGCTGGCTGACTGTGAAAGGGAATGCAACCAACCGCCTCATTTGTGACATGTCCACCAGGTGGAACTCAACGTTGGCAATGCTGCAGTGGCTGCACACACAGCAGAGAACCATCAATGAGTACCTGTGTGAGTATGGCACCACGACAGGGTCAGGGGAGCTTGGCTTCTTTTTGCCACGCCAGTGGCTACTGATCAAGGATGCATGCACTGTCCTGTCACCATTTGATGAGGCCATGAGGATGGTGAGCAGTGACAATGCATGCATCAGTGATACTGTCCTCTTGTCTTCCTGTTGGAGCACACACTTCATGGAATAATGGACAGGGCACTTAAGGCAGAACAGCGGGAGGAAGAGGAGAACTTCCTTACCTCTCAATATTTCACAGCAGGGCCCATTACGGCACCCACCAAGAGTATCTGTGAGGGGTTACAGTGTTGTGGCACCACCACCACCTAAGGCCCATTTTTTTTGCCCCTGTTTAACAGGGGTATGTAATTACAATTTTTGATCTAATATTTCACAGCAGGGCCCGTTCCTGCGCCCATCAAGAGTATCTGTGAGAGGTTACAGTGTTGTGGCACCACCGCCTAAGGCCCAATTTTTCTGCCCCTGTTTAACAGGGGCATGTAATTACAATTCTTGATCTAATATTTCACAGCAGGGCCCGTTCCAGCGCCCACAAAGAGTAACTGTGAGGGCTTACAGTGTTCTGGTACCAACACCAAGGCCCAATTTTCCGCAGTGTATAGGGCAGGCCGTATAGTATATACAGGTGGTCCCCTATTTTCAAACATCCGACTTACAAATGACTCCTACTTACAAACGGAGGGAGACAACAGGAAGTGAGAGGAAATCTACCCCTAGGAAGGGAAATTCTCTCCTGTAAGAGTTAATATGGGAAAAAGGTGTCTCCACTGATGCTTTATCACCAATCCTTGTTTCCAAATAACCCCAAATTTTCAAAATTCAATTGTCATTGGGACAGAAAGTGAGGTGAAATCTTCTGAACAGGGGCACAGACAGCAAAACTAGCACTCTCGCCTAGCAGTAAAGAAGGGTCGCTGGTTCGAATCCCAACCACGACACTACCTGCCTGGAATTTCCATGTTCTCCCTGTGCCTGCGTGGGTTTCCTCCGGGTACTCCGGTTTCCTCCCACACTCCAAAGACATGCTGGTAGGTTAATTGGATCCTGTCTAAAAAAAAAAAATTGTCCCTAGTATGTATGAATGTGAGTTAGGGACCTTAGATTGTAAGCTCCTTGAGGGTAGGGACTGATGTGAATGTACAATGTATATGTAAAGCGCTGCGTAAATTGACGGCGCTATATAAGTACCTGAAATAAATTAATAAATAAAACAAATGTTACAGGGGTGATAACCCTTCCCTATATTATCCAAAAAGCTTTAAAATAGATTTTAGGGCTGGAGCTACACTTAAAAAATTTACCTGTTCCAAATTACAAACAGATTCATCTTCACAACAAACCTACAGCCCCTATCTTGTTTGTAACCCGGGACCGCCTGTATACTGCTGTTCAGAGTAAATAGGGCCTGGGGGCCCCATGCCTTTTTTTTTTTAATTTAGGTGCGGGGTTCCCCTTAATATCCATACCAGACCCAAAGGGCCCGGTAATGGGCTGGGGGGGGGGGGGGGGGCAACATTACAGCCGCAGTTTTATAATGACTATTTTTCTTTTAGAAATGTCATTTTGTGCAGGGACTGTTCTAAACACGGGAAAAATGCGCCACTTTACAGGCATACTATAGATAGCCCCCAGGCACGATATTTAAAGGAATATTATACTTTTATTGTTTCACTTTAAGTATTCTTAAAATCACTGCTTCCGAAAAAAGGGCCGTTTTTAAAACTTTTTTTGACATTGATACATGTCCCCTGGGGCAGGACCCGGGTCCTCAAACAATTTTTATGACAATAACTTGCATATTAGCCTTTAAAATTAGCACTTTTCATGTTCGAGTCCCATAGACTTTAACGATGTTCACACAAATTTTTTTGTCTGTTCACATGTTGTGCCGCGAACCGAACCGAACCGGGGGTGTTCAGCTCATCCCTAGTGTCCGACAGGATGCCGCCTGATTTTGAATTGGGCAGGGGGACTAGGCAGCACTGTCCCCCCTGCTTTTTTCTATTACAATCGAGCTCTTGTTCGTGACTGTCCACACATCACCGGTTTTAAATATGGCGAGCTACATGAGAAGATCATACTGTACGCCAATGACATGCTGCTCTTCTTGGAGGACATTTCCACTTCCCTAGCC
This sequence comes from Aquarana catesbeiana, assembly GCF_042186555.1. Lineage (NCBI taxonomy): Eukaryota > Metazoa > Chordata > Amphibia > Anura > Ranidae > Aquarana > Aquarana catesbeiana. The sequence continues at coordinate 151,803,682 of NC_133330.1, forward strand.
AAGGTCATGTCCATTATTTCTGATTTTGGTCATTACTTTGGCCTCACCATCAATTGGACTAATTCCGCTCTGATACTGTTGGATGATGAATCGGGGCGGCCATTGCCAATTCCCTGCCCTGTTCTCATTGTCCCCTCCTTTAGATATTTGGGCATTCAGGTTTCTTCTAGGCTCACCAAATACTGACTACTTAATGTTTATCCTTTACTGACCCTTTTCAGAGAGAAGGTCAATACCTGTAATAAACCCAAAATGTTACTGGCGGGGAAAACCAACCTGATCAAAATGATTCTTATGCCACAGCTTTTGTATATGCTTCACAATTCCCTAGTGGTAATTCCACTAAAACTATTCAGAGTGGTGATCTCCCTTTTTAGATGGTTGCTTAGGAATAGTCAACCCCCTAGGGCAGTGATGGCGAACCTTGGCACCCCAGATGTTTTGGAACTACATTTCCCATGATGCTCATGCACCCTGCTGTGTAGTTGAGCATCATGGGAAATGTAGTTCCAAAACATCTGGGGTGCCAAGGTTCACCATCACTGCCCTAGGGTCAAACTGGAACAACTGCAATATCCTAAGGATGGTGGTGGCCTGGCACTTCATAACCCATGGTTCTACTATACAGCTGCCCAGTTACAACACCTGATTGGTTCCATGACCCCCCAAACTGCTGGATCAGCTGTCCGCTTAATACTTATTGGCACTGGTGCAGACGCTGTTCCAGAGGCTCAAATGTTTTAGAAACCTAATAAACAGATGCCCACTTATGCACTCCTTCAAAAGGTATGGAACTAATCTAAGCAACTACAAGTGTTATGGTTCACTTCCTATAGCTCCATCTGGCATACCAAAACTTATACAAAGCTGGCTAAATTACAACAGGTGCCTAGATGCTGTTTCTTGGGAGTGACCCATCTCTCCCATGTTTTTCAAAACTAGAAACTTATCATTCCATGATCTACAACACAGGTTTGCTTTGCCCTCCACTATGTTTTACTACTATTTGCAGCTGTAGCACACAGACTGAGCCCAAGGTGACTCAATGCTACTATATGCTTTTAATAGAATATCTAAAGGCCTACCCTATTAAGGTGATGTCCCAGTGGGAGGAAGACCTGAGGTCATTGACAGGGGATCAGTGGGAAGAAGCCTTCCAAGCGGTCACATATATAAATGAAGTGCTGCACAATTTATAAAAGTCCATATAACATAAAATTCCAGTTGGTGCCAGTGTAGATACAGCTAAGAACAAATGCAGAGCAGGTGACACACTTAAGAAATGGATCTCAGATAAGTGCCAGTGATCCCTCCACCGCAAACAGATGGCCTCTCACCTCAACGTCTCGACCTGAGACAGGTCACAGAGCGGGAGTCAATAACAGCTGACACAGCAATCCAAGCAAAATCACCAGAGAAAGCTGCTCCAGGGTCCGTCCCAGTCAGTACATTAATGTGGCGTATGAAAAGAGATAACAAAGCGATCTAATGCTCTCTGTTTGTCAATATTTATTGAAGTAAAGAAATTATATATTGCACTTACATCCAGGAGCACTCAGAGCCGAGTGCCGGAATACAAACGTGCAAAGTGTCGAACGAGATGGCCGCGGGTGACGTCATGCAAGCACCAACCCCCCGTACGCGTTATGTCCAAGGCGGGACTTAATCAGCATGGGGCAAGGACGTAACGCGTACGGGGGTCAGGTGCTTGCATGACGTCACCCCCGGCCATCTCGTTCGGCGTAACTATCTTTCACAGTATAAAAAAAAATGGGCTAACTTTACTGTTGTCTTATTTTTTATTTTAAAAAAAGTGTATTTTTTCCAAAAAAAGTGCGTTTGTAAGACTGCTGTGCAAATACGGTGTGACAGAAAGTATTGCAACTTCCTTCTCATTGGCTTTACATAGGCCAGCCCCCCTTCAGTCCATCATTAATGCTGCTTCGAGACTTATCCACCTTACCTACCATTCAGTGTCTGCTACCCCTCTCTGCCAATCTCTCCACTGGCTTCTGCTCACCCAATGAATTAAATTCAAAATACTCACAAAGCCATCCGCAACTCAACCCCAAGCTACATCACTAACCTAGTCTCAAAATATCAACCGAATTATTCCTCTCAAGACCTCCTGCTCTGTAGCTCCCTTGTCACCTCCCCTCATGCTTGCCTCCAACACTTCTGTGCTTCTCCCATCCTATGGAACTCCCCACCCCAATTTGCCCAACTATCTCCTACTCTGTCAACTTATAGGCGATCCTTGAAAAGCCTTCTGTTTAGAGAAGTCTTTCCTGCCCCCCACCTAACAACTGTATTTTTTATTTTCTCCATTAGCTCATCCCGCAGAGTTATTACTTTTTGAATCACTTGACCCTCCCTTTTAGATTTTAAGCTATAACGAGCAGGGTCCTCCGATTCCTCCTGTATTGAACTGTATTGTAACTGTAATGTCTGCCCTCCTTAAAATCCTGTATAATAACAATACATATTTTGTCTACAGATCGCAGAAAAAAAAAAATATTTTGAAAAATAATATTGCAAAGCAAAAGTCTTGTTTGTGGCAAAAAAAAGAGAAAGGAAAACACAAAATTAAGGTTTTTGACTTACCTGTAAAATTATTTTTTTGGAGTACAGCAAAGGACATGGGCTTCTATTAATTAAGACCATGGGTTTCATGTACCCACCTTCAGAGGAGGACAATGGGAAACAAAGTTATTAGGGCAGTCCATATAACCACGCCCAGCAAACCTAGTTTTTTTAGCAAGCAATCAGAGGAAAATACCAGGTCACAGGGAGGGTGGCCCCGTTCTCTGTATTATACTCAAAATTATCCGGGGATTTAAGTCCAAAAACCTTTTTCCTAATCATACAGTACAGGACAGAGGCCTGCCATTAATTAAGACCATGGCATGTACCCAAACAATGGAACTTAGGGTCGGGCAACACAGCAAAAAAAGCCAAAAGGCCCAAAATAAGATTTAGGTTCCCAATTTTCCCCATCAGGTGTGCCAGAGAGGTGAAAAATTCCTCTCTAGTTAAAGAGGAGAATTGGGTTGCCCTAGGAGAGTGGTTCTCAACCCTGTCCTCAAGTACCCCCAACAGGCCATGTTTTGTGAATTTCTATTAGACAAAATAGCTGTCCAAAATACCAAGCCATTGACTGATATTAACCACTTAAGCCCTCGACCATTTGGCTGGCCAAAGACCAGAGCACTTTTTGCGTTTCGGCACTGCATCGCTTTAACTGACAATTGCGCGGTCGTGCGACGTGGCTCCCAAACAAAATTGACATCCTTTTTTTCCCCACAAATAGTTTCTTTTGATGGTATTTGATCACCTCTGAGGTTTTTATTTTTTGCGCTATAAACAAAAATAGAGCGATAATTTTGAAAAAAGCGCATTATTTTTTAATTTTTGTTATAATAAATATTCCCAAAAAAATATAAAAAAAACAATTTTTTCCTCAGTTTAGGCCGATGCATATTCTTCTATTAATTTTTGGTAAAAAAAAAAAAAAATCCCAATAAGCGTTTATTGATTGGTTTGCGCAAAAGTTATAGCGTCTACAAAATAGGGGTTGGTTTTATGGCATTTTTATTAATAATTTTTTTTTTTTTTACTAGTAATGGAGGCGATCTGCGATTTTTATCATGACTGCAACATTATGGCGGACACATCGGACAAGTTTGACATTTGGGACCGTTGTCATTTTTATAGTGATCAGTGCTATAAAATTGCACCGATTACTGTAAAAATGACACTGGCAGTGAAGGGGTTAACCACTAGCTGGCTAGGAAGGGATTAAGTGTGTCCTAGGGAGTGATTCTAACTGTCAGGGGGCGTGGCTACGAGTGACACATCACTGATCATCGCTCCCGATCACAGGGAGCGATGATCAGTGACAGTGTCACTAGGCAGAACGGGGAGATGCTTGTCTACATTAGCATCTCCCTGTTCTTCAGCATTTCCCCGATCGCGGGACATAGAGTCCGCGGGACCCGCATTCCTACTCATGGAGCTCGCAACAGGGTTGGGCGGCCGCACACGCGACGGCAAATTCAAAGGGACATACAGGTATGCCCATTTGCGCAGCCGTGCCATTCTGCCTACGTATATGTACATGCAGCAGTCGGCAAGTGGTTAAGCACCTGTGCAAGATAAAGGAAAACCTGCAAACATGGCCTGTTGGGGGTACTTGAGGACAGGTTTAAGATCCACTGTCCTAGGAGATATAGGGAGACTCAGAGGTGTGGAGAACCAATGTACCAGAAGCATAGTTTTCAGAGGATCCTGAATGTGTTGCAATAGCTGCTGCTGATCCATTCTTCACTTCCGATTCATGGATTACTACTATTTCCTGTCCTTTTTCAGTTGTAAAAGAAAGGGGAGAGGTCAACAATAGTGTTTACATGTTTAATTGCTGCTAGAGCTGCACTTATTCTGTACATGTGTGAACCAAGCCATCTAATGACAGTTCAGCCCACAGCCATTAGCAGGAACAGCGGCCATCCATGGGTGATTTCTCCAGGGGTGCTGGCAAAATAACAATCCACCACTCCTTTGTTCAGACAGCCCTAGTGTAGTGTTTAAAAAACAGACTGAATTTTTTTTTTGCAATTACATTAACACATCAGAACTTATATAACATTGTAGATATTGTGTATAGATATACTTTGAAGTAAAGCATTCCTAGAAAAAAAAAACCAAGGCTATTATTGATAACTTTTTGAAAATGATGACTGTTATCTTAAATACTCTCTGAATCACTGCCCTGGAAGAACTATGCCCATCAGGAAAGTGAAACATAGAAGTCTTTATGTGCATGCTTGCTCCAGGTCATTGTCTGATGTATTAAAGTCAGGTCCGCAGAACAGCAAGGCAATGAACATTTCAGGAAGAGAGGTCAGCAATGGCAGCCTCCATAATGTTGCATGCAACACTGCCAATACAAGCTTTTTTTAAAATAAAAATATTTATATTTGTCATAGCAGAAAATCAAAATATATTTGTGGAAAACATTTAATAGTCTTTTTATGAACTGAAAAATACAACCATTTCATACATAAGTCTGGCTCAGATATCTGTACATGTCAAAAGTTTACAGTTTAATAACAACAGATGGTGGATATGTGGTTGTATGGTCAGGAATGATTTCAGACCTGATATCAGCCTGTTAATGTGCTTCTAGCCAATAATAAAGTGAAGCTTAGTAGGGGAGAGCTGAGACCTCCAAGAGTTCTTACAGAGGGGTCAGAAAAACGGTAAACTGTAGAACTAAGAAAAAATACTTTAAATGCAAATTTAACAGGAATATGCTTATGATATCTGCCATTGGTTTGCCTACGGTAGCTGCCATTGCTAACTTATTTTGAATGTGCAAGCATGTCCTTCATTTCTTACATATTGAATTACTGACCCGCAACAAGCATGTTAATGTCAGGTATGACACTTCAATAGCTGCATGCTTCTGAGACAGACGGCAATGCCCGAAGAGGTGAAGCAAATATTAGAATAAGATCCCTGGCACTTGTTCCTTCAGAAATACCTCAGCAATGACAGCTCCCACACTTTTAGGCTAATAGGTTCCAGTTAAATTTGCATATAGCACGTTATTTATGTAGCTCTGACAATTTGCATATATATTGAGCATTCAGATCAGTCCCTGCCCTCAAGAGCCCAGGCTCCGACCCCCCTCCTGTAGTCACAAAAAAAAAAAAAAAAAAAAAAAAAAAAAAAAGGCCCTTTAAGAAAAAAAAAATTAAAAAAAAATTTCCTTTAACTAAGTGCACTGTGTTCGGGCGCCGGACACAGTGCACTATAGGAAGCGCCACGTCAATGCAATCACAGATTGCAGACGTGGTTCTTCATTGGCAGTATTTTTAGCGGCTTTGCGGCGCAAACCAAAGTGCCGAGCAGCTCCCGCCTTCAGTATACTGCGGGCAGGAGCTTTGTTTAAGTGCACTAGTATAGACGAGGTTTTGGAAACCAGAAGTGACTTTGGCAGCTCCGTTCTTCGCATGGCCCAAGCGGAGCTGGAAGGGTAAGTAATCACAGAGCTGAGTCACACAGAAAGCACTTCACGCAGGCAGCATACCTGCACTGGCTGGAAGGGGGACATGTAATAATCGTATTTCCATGGTGGCAGTCTGGCAGACTAGATCAGATGAGAGAACGTTTTGTACCCTGCCTGCATGCTTCTCTAGAGAGTCTCTGCATGTCACGTGGTTACTGAACAGCAGCAGCTAATGTACTAGGGCTGAACAGTACTCTCCGCTTGTCTGGTTAGCTGGAGGTTTGGTTTGGGTAATCCTGCAGGTATCATTAGAGGTGGTTTAATCTTGTTGAGCTAGCCATCCATACATCCTCAGCATTGGCAATACTCATCCATCCATCCTCAGCCAGCCATCCATACTCAGCAATACTCATCCATCCATGCTCAGGCAGCCATCCATACTCAGCAATACTCATCTATGCTCAGCCATCCATCCTTATCAGCAATACTCATCAATCCATCCATCCCATCCGTACTCAGCCGTACCCAGCCATACTCATTTATGCTCAGTCATCCCATCCATATTAAGCCATCCCCATCCATGCTCATCCATGCCACTAGAGTGCCTCACAAAGGGTAACAGGTAGTCAAATTAGATTTGACATTTATGCCCCTAGAACGCCTGATGGCGCTCCCTGCATGTTGGGCCTCTCTATGCTGCCGGGCTGTGTAAAAGTCTCCAACATGTGGTATCGCCGTACTCGGGAGGAGTAGGAGAATCTATTTTGGGGTGTAATTTTTGGTATGTACATGCTATGTGTTAGAAATATTGTATAAATGGACAACTTTGTGTAAAAAAAAAAAAATAAAAAAAAAATAAAAAAAAATGTATTTTCATTTTCTTTACACATTTTTCAGAAACATGTAGATAAAAATGACATGTTCAAAAGACTCACTATGCCTCAGATGTTTTCTTTCCAAAATGGGGTCATTTTTGGGGCGTTTCCATTGTCCTGGTGCTCCAGGGCCTTCAAAATTGTAAGAGGTAGTCAAGAAATTATGTGTAATTTATGCTCCAAGAACTCCTGACGGTGCTCCCTGCATGTGGCCACTATGTGTAAAAATCTCACACATGTGGTATCACCATACTAAAGAGTAGTAGAATGTGTTTTGGGGTGTAAGTTGTGCAATGCATATGCTGTGTGTGAGAAATAACCTGCTAATATAACAATTTTGTTAAAAAAATATATAAGAAAAAAAAAAATCTTGATTTTGCAAAGAATTGTGGGAAAAAATTACAACTTCAAAAAACTCACCATGCCTCTTACTAAATACCTTGGAATGTTTACTTTCCAAAAAGGGGTCATTTGGGGGGTATTTGTACTTTCCTGGCTTGTTAGGGTCTTAAGAAATGATAGGCCGTCAGTACATCAGGTGTGACCAATTTTTAGAGATTGGCACCATAGCTTGTAGCTGCGCTATATACCATGATCTGTATACTCTGTCCTGTGATGCTGAGATATTTACTCTGTCCTGTGATGCTGGGGCTATATACTTTGTCCTGTGATCTGAGCTTTATGCTCCTGTCACTATGGGTGGAAGCAAGTGGAATACAGGGGACGGAGTGGGTGGATTCTATAAGGGGTGTGGTTTATGAGAAGTGGGAGGGGTCAAAAAGGAAGGGCGGGGTCTGGCGCCCCCCTATCCAAAAATTCTACCAGCCTCCACTGTACACAAGTAAACCCTTAAAAAAAGACGTAGAATTATACTGTTTATTTTTTAACTTCATAGGGGACCAAGTGCTTACAACACTTGGTCCTAATCAAATTGGCCCTTTAATTTCTTTACAGTATGATTGGACAGGTTGCCCACCCTGTCCAACAACACTGCTAGGAAGGAAATAGATTTGTGATGGATAGTGGGGGCTGCTCCAAAGACCAGCACTGTCAATCACAAAACACAGCCAGTAGTGCTGTGTGTCTAGCAGGGTTACTTTTATACATCCACAACCCAGCCAAATTGATGACACAACTCTGCATTGCTATGTGAGCTGTCAGTTTTATGAATGAGAGTTCAGTGATATCGGACTGTTTTACACAGGGCACCAGCCTGATAACACTGATTGCTCATTCATAGTGAAAGCTCACACATCGCTGAAGAGCTCTGTGATCCATTGGCCAGGGTGCGTATGTGTACAAGCAGCTATGATAGATACAGAGAGCTGCAGCACTGAGTGATCTGTCACGGGTATGAATAAATGGGAACTGCTTGTTCATCCATAATAGTAAAAGAGCATTCAGAGCTGCGGCTGTCTAAAGTATCTGCAGCTGCTTGAACAGATACAGGCAGATACTTTACATTGAGCCAAAGCTCTGAATGATCTTTTACTATTATGAATGAACAGTCTTGCTTGTCCATTCATAATAGTGGCAGATCACTCAACTTAGAGGGGTGCACAGCTCTGTGCTGGTTGTACCTCCCACCACACATATGGGCTTCAAAAGGGGGATGGAGCTACAGCCATCATAGAGAGGTGTTTTTAGGGGGCAGCGGGGCCACCAAGGACAATGGGACCCAGTTATATAAATATAATTAAAAATGAATGATAGTTCTTTAAGAGAAGGAAAGAAAATCAAGGTAAGTGCAGAAATTGACTCTGTCCCTGTTCCCTCAAAATGTTAAGGCCTCATTCAGATTAGCAGGTTATGATAAAAATTGCATTTTGCAACGACTTACTGTAAACACACGGAACTAATCTGTGTTGTGGTACAATGCGTTTAAAAAAAAAAAATGGAGTGCAAGTTCAGTAAATCTGCATTTTGGGGAGTTGACAATTGATATAAAATAAATGACTGCTTAAAGCGGAGGTCCGCCAAATTGTTTTTTTTATTAAAAGTCAGCAGCTGCAATTACTGCAGCTGCTGACTTTTAAAATATGGTCACTTACCTGTCCAGGGCACCCCGATGTCGGCACCCGAAGCCAATCTGTCCCTCGGGTGAAGGCGCCGCCATATTCGGTAAGGGAATCAGTAAGTGAAGCCTTGCAGCTTCACAGCCTGGTTCTCTACTGCGCATGCGCGAGTCGCACTGTGCGTCCTCACTGGTCCCTGCTGTCTGAGACCTATGTGTCTCCCAGAAGACAGCGCGGGGGACGGAGGAGGGGCCGGATATGGCATAGATAGCCACAGTATCCGCGGATATCTATGCCCGGAAAAGGGAGCAAATACCTGGATTATACAGGTATCTGCTCTCCCCTCCCCCCGAAAGGTGCCAAATGCGACCCTGGAGGGGGGAGGATTCCGAAAAGCGGAAGTTCCATTTTCCAATTCCGCTTTAAGCCCTGGTTCATATTGATGCGATAGTCAAATCGCATGCCAAATCGGCAGAAATTGCCGGTAATGATTCCCAAAAGCAGATTCTGTACTACTTTTGGTGATTTTGGGGTGCGATTTCCATTGACATCTGTGCATCAGAATACACTGATTAGTGCTGCCGGCACAAATGACTCTGAAATCGCCCCTGAAGTAGGGACTGACATGCGGGAATGAAATTGTGCGAGTTCAGCTGAACTCGCACGATTTCATTCCCGCAGTCAGTGTGAACCAGGGCATAGAGCAACACACTAACGCATTGCAACAGACGGAATACACCCAAAATAATTATTGAGAACTCGGACAAGTTTTAGGTGAATAATAAAACTCTCCTCTATGAATGTGTGGGTATTTTTAGATATTTAGACAGATAAGGTACATTACAGGTTTTGATCTTTTAAATAAAAATGTATTTTGCACTGTCATGATAGGTATTACATAGAAATGAAAACTATTCACATTTTCCAGTGCAACCATGGAGGATGAAGCATTCCAGCAATACTAGTATAAATGAATATGAAAAAAAAAAAAAACACAGCAAGCTTTCATTAACACTCTGGGAAAAACAGCAGAGAGCTGACGACAAAGTCCACAAAAGTCAAGTAAAGAGAGAACCAAGCAGTGCAATTAGAATTAGGCTGGCCATAGACAGATTGAGCCAGTGCAGCAAGGACCAGCTGGATTTCAACCCATGTATGGCCATCCCTGTTAGACACAAGTCGGTCAGCTTAAGTATATTTTAAACAATTCTCTAGGATTTCATCAACAGAACACATAGAATTGAACAGCAACAGTTTTCCTATTAAAAAATATTTGCCGGGATCTACTAGTGTTTCATTCAAGTATACGATATATGTATCGTTTTTAAGAGCCATCTGACTTAAGCCAGCCATACATGGATCAAAATTCAGCCAGTTCAACAGGGACCGACCGAACTTTGATCCGCTGGTTGTAAAGAAGTCGAACTACTGATCGACTTCTGTACAACCAGCCTGTTTGGTTTTTCCTGATTTATCAGTGCCGGCAGCACTAATCAGTGTATTCTGATGACGGAGGAAGTCTCTCCGCTGTCAGAATATGATAGCTCAGCAGGAACGATTCCCCCATCTATGGATGGGGGAATCAGGTCATTTTTTTCATTCAACCCAGTGGTTGAATAAAAAAAAAAAATGACTTGTGTATAGGCTGCCTTAGTCTTGCATTGTGAAAAGGAACAGTAAAGCATAACCTTTGGATGGCACTACAATGCAGGAAGCAGAAATTGCATTAATGAGCAAATATTGTTATCCGAAAAGGTATGCTACCAGCACAAAAGAAAAAAAAAGTGAAATCAACAACCTAGTTTGCTGCGATCATATGTACATACCACCTTAAGGGTAGAATGTTAAAGAGTAATGTAGTAGATGGATTGCGCTAACTTGTATAAAATATATTACCACTCCTAAAACGTGAAACAAAATATGCAAATAAAAAACATATATAAATGTCTTTGATAACGTGCTTGTCTGTGTCAACTATTTGTTTGTCCAAATTTTTTTACATCACATCATAATCCTTATGAAAGCAATACCACTGATGAAAATACCTTACGATACTGCCAACAGCTGATTAAAGTGCAAGTGCTAAAAAATATAAAATTCTAATTGTGACATTATTATTCTCTAACCATTAGTCTCAACATATATGTGTACAACACTATGCAATGAATGTCCCAAACATATATGTATGCACCACAATACAATGAATGTCCTCAGTGAGTGTTGCATTTCGCAATACAATTTGCGTCATCAGGACGCAAATTGTATTGTGAAACGCGTAGAGGCTGCTGGGAAGTTTTCTCGTCACTTCTGGTCCAACGAAAGTGAGGCTTGGAACGCACACCGCCGTGAGGAGACACAGGGACAGAGTAGAAGATAGATGGAGACTCCTCTCTCCATATACACGGCTGGATCAGCTTGGTGCCGGCTTAGAGGCACTACAGCACGTGAGTTTAACTGTATTTTTTAACTTTTTAATAAAATAATAGTTACATACTACACTACGATGGCTATCCATATGTCTTTATGAGAACTAATAGAGCAAGAGGCACTAGTATACTGCTTGGAAAGGCTGCTACTGGACCCATCACACGGAGTGGTTATCCTAAACCAGGGATATGCAATTAGGGGACCTCCAGCTGTTGCCAAACTACAAGTTCCATCATGCCTCTGCCTCTGGGTGTCATGCTTGTGGCGGTCAGTCTTGTTTTGCCTCATGGGACTTGTAGTTCTGCAACAGCTGGAGGTCCGCTAATTGCATATCTCTGTCCTAAATAAATGAACCAAAGGCGCATATTCTGATATATCTGGTGAGTGGCCATTGCACTAGGTGGTGGTGAAGTCACGTTAAGTGGTAGAAGTAGAAGCACTAAATATTGAGAAGGAACGTCATTACTGCACAGAAGTGATCACTCACTGAGGACATTCATTGTACTGTGGTGCATACATATATGATGGGGACATTCATTGCATTGTATACATATATGTTGACAATTTGCGACCTAATGGTTAGAAAGTAATATTGGCACACATTTTAATTTGATATTTTTTAGAACTTGCACTTTAATTAGCTGTTGGCAGTATCGTAAGGTATTTTCATCAGTGGTATTGCTTTCATAAGGATTATGATGTGGTGTAAAAAAATTTGGACAAATAGTTGGCACAGACAAGCACGTTATCAAGGACATTTATATATGTTTATTCGCATATTTTGTTTCACGTTTTAGGAGTGGTAGTATATTTGATAAAAGTTAGCGCAATCCATCTACTACATTACTCTTTAACAATGGGCAAATATTGCTGTTCTAATATACATCTATATATTACTACACAAAATACACAAAAATTGTTTAAAAATAACATAATTGTAATTTTTCATGTGGCTCTTTTGAGCATCCTGCTATAAATGCCTACTAAAACAATCTTAATACTATGGTAAATTAGCTTAGTACATTATTCTTCCATGCTTCGAGACTAAACATAGTAATATCTCCAAAATCAGATATTATTTCAGTACCCGAACCTTTTAAAACATTATAAGGAACATATATTCGTATTTGTACAATCAGATTGCTTGCTATAGCTTCTTATTGATAATTTTATATTTTATTTTCTGTTTGCTTATATTACTTTTTTATAATAAAAATCACATAAAAAAAGAAGAAAAACAGAATAATAGGTTTATTATTGTATAAAAAAAATGAAGACCATACACTTCACTTAAATCATGCCCTGTCAATGGGGGAGTAAAGTAGACATGTGTTGCCACGACTCAGATACCACATGCCAGAACTTCATTTTTGGGCCCTGGAACAGATTTTTTCCCGATTCCAGAGGAGACTGGAATAAATTAATACTACAAAAAAGAGACATGTTGAATTTATTTTCTTAAAGCTACATACCCTCCTAGTCTTAATGACACTGAGTTTCAAACCTTTTTTGGAGGGGTTTGTGTTGGAGAAATCCAAGCACCTGATGTAGGGAAAATCTTTACAGGTAGTCCCCAAGTTACGAACATCAGAGTTACGAACGACTCCTACTTCCGAACGGAGGGGATGTGACATCACTACCAGCCACTTGCGCTCCACACTGGTCCTGGATACTGCCGAGCAACCATCTTGCAGCGCCGGACACATCCCACACTGCAGTACTGCATGGCCACAAGAGCCCCACATAGCATGACTGCATGTGCAGAAGCACCTGGAACATCCCACATCACTGCACAGGCTGGAGTTACACTTAGAAATGTACTGTTACGACTTAAAAGCAAATTCAACGTAAGAACAAACCTACAGTCCCTATCTTGTTCGTAAGCCGGGGACCGCCTGTACTTTTATGCTTTTTTCTTGGTCTCTTGTCCATTTATTTTCATTGGACCCTGGGGAAAATTTCAGGCCCTACTTCTGGCCAATCTTTGCATTTATCTTCCTTTGGATTTTGATTCAAGATTTGTTTGGACAACTCTAATTTTTATGAACTCTGATGGTTAGTGTATTTGGAATTTATTATTTTATAATCATATCTTTTTCTTTTCACATGTACAGGTTGCGTGCCTTTCCACTTAAGAATACTCTTTGTGGCCCTTAATTCGGGCTGCACCGCCCCATTCATTACAGGTTTTTTATATGCATGTATCATAGCAATTTATTTCTGGATTAGTTTTGCTGTGCTGTTGATGATAACCCAGTGTATGCCCCATCCAAATGAACAGACTGTGTATATGACGCTGGGAGGCTGCAGAACTCTCGATTTTGTACCGTTTACATAACCTGACATTGAGTGATACTTTTATATACCCGACTCTTGATATGTTGTATGGTGCCTTATTCAGAACTATGGGGTCGATTTGCCAAAACTGGTTCATGGTAGCCAATTAGCTTATAACTTCAGCTTATTCAATTAGGCTATGTCTTCCTTGCAAGTTTGTACCTCTTCATGCTTTTTCAAAAGCAATAAGACCCCTTTCACACTGAGGCGCTTTCACGCTAAAAAAAAAAAGCACCTGAAAAGCTCACGAAAACCTATTTCCATTAAAATCAATGAATGCTTTCACACTGGGGCAGTGCACTGGCAGAGCGATGAAAAAACACCCCTCTCCATTGAAATGAACGGAAAGCTCTTCAAAAGCGCCTGAGAAGCTCTTCAAAAGTGCTCAGTGTTTTACTGACGGTTTAGAAGCACCTAAATGTGAAAGGGGCCTAAAAATCATTGAAACAGAATATTCTTAGTGGTCTTGTGTGGCACCCGGCACTTGTGGCCCCTGCAACCCTGGATATAATTCTCCAAGGGGAGCAGAGTGTTCTTTATTCTCTGCTATCCAGAGGTCTGCCAGCACTTCATCATTTCTGAGTGGCTTACTGGTTTTCCACATGTTGGTGTGGCTTGGGGAGGGTACTACACGTGTCGGTGCTCTTCCCTAGTCCAAAATGGGCGTGGCTCGCTTTTTCGGCAATACCAGAAGTGAAGCTACGAGCGGGCAGAAGTGTGTCATCCGGCCTGGAGTAGGCAGAGGATGCAGGATGGCTCTTCCCCACCACCCATTGTAAGCCCTTTGATTTATTGGCCTTGTTTTTGGTGCCAATTTGGTGCACGGGATTGGATGCATGGGGTCAGACGATTTGAGGTTTTTGCTTTATATAAATGTAACATTCTATTAATCCACGCTATATTCTCTTGTGTACTGGCTGGCGTGGGGAATTCTTGGAGACTTGTAGACCTCCTTGTGGGTTTCACGCTAATTTCCTTTTGGCAAGTCTGATGGACTGTTTTTTGGTATGATGGTATTTTTTGGGCCCTCTCTAATAATTGCAATCCACTAGTGTGGAGGTCATTTGATTTTTTTTTTTAGGATCCTTTATGGCGATATAAGCAAGCCTCCCAGGGGCCTGACCTTCCTTATTACATACTTCCTTTGAATGAATAAGGCCTGACCACTGCTACTCTAGATGTGTGGGTCTATATCCTTTCTGGTAAACTATGGAGTGTGGTCTAGAATTTGTGTTTTTATGATATATATCTATCTATCTTTATATATATCTATAGATATATGGGCATCTTGATGGGACGCAATGTGCGGGGATGGGGACAATTGTGGGTGCTCACTCAGGTTGAAATGGATGGACTGGTGTCTTTATTCAACCTTACTAACTATGTAACTATATTATATATACATAAATACATACACACACACACACACACACCAATATATTTCTCAAGACCCCTTACTTATACTTTTGACAGAGTCTGTTGGCAGCTCTCTTTGGTTTAATATTTTTGAATTTTTTGGCCTACATCATTCTCTTTTGTTCGTGTTAACAGCTATTTTTTATTGTTTTTGAAAACCAAATGATTATTTTTGGTTTATTTGCTTATCCTTTTAGCTTATTAGGTGGATGGATTCTCTTAAGGCAGAGGTTTGGGCATCCTTTGTGTCATACCAAGTTTACATCTTGAGGTTCTTCTTGGACATGCACTCATCCTAGTTTATGTCATGCTATGAAATTGTAATAGAGTTGTCTTGATGCACAATTTGTTGTATTGTGACCATTATTGTGTTTGGTCAACTTTACTTATATGTATTTATGTTGCAGATTCCACCACTTTACTAACCCCTGAAAAAGGCTCATACTCTACAAGCTAAAATGCGTTGGGACATACTTCATTCATTGAAGATGTTCTGAGTGGTGGTTCACAATAGATATTGATTATCTGTTCTGTGCATATTTGTTTTTTTTTAAGAATATAGGATTTTTTGGCCCTGTTTTTTTTTAATGCTTTTTAAAAACCTATCATTTTTGTGTTGTACGTTTGGTGCCAGGAAATTCCCAGACCATATGTTGTCCTTATTGTTTAAATCAATAGGGATGTGGCACCCTCGATACTTTTTGGTCTAATGGAGGCAACGATTTATTACGATCGGCTGAAATATTTTGGTAGGTAGAGGAACATTTAAAGGACATCACTAAAACTTAAGTTGCCCTTTAATATAATCAGAAAAAGATATAGGTTCTAACGTTAAATCTTCATCGTTAAAGATTAATTACAGGCATGGTATATTGGTTTATATGGTAACCATGTATTAAACCATACCCGACTACCGGGTCCCGTGCTGAGCGACTGGCCTGATGCATTTTGAGCACAGGGAAATTCAGAAAATGCTTTGGATGAGGGTCTTGACATCCTGCTCTCCACCTCATCCAATCAGAGAACACTTTGCATTCATTCATAAAATGTGAAGCATTCTTTGAATGGCACCCATACTGAGCTGCCAATCCCCTGTATTCACAATACAGCAGACCAGCCACTTGGCACGAGACCCCAAAACAAGTGGCAATGACGTAGCATCATCTACCTCAATAGTTTCCAGCTTTCAGGGGGATCGGCCAGGTATTGTATATACATTAGACCAAGCTGGACCAATGTTAACTATGTAAACATATACCATACCTGAAAGGATGGCACATTATAATTACTTCCTGAAGTCTTTCCTTCGAATATTTCTTGGAGCTTTTCTTTAAGCCAATTTTTGTCAATTGTCGCTGGGGGTTAAAGTTGAAGGAATCGCATAGCAGTTTTGTGATTACACCCTCTGCTGATGTAATTTAAGATACAATGCAGATCTTTCATAAAATTTCTGTATATTTATCTGCATGTGTTATATTGTTCAGCTGCCCAGCAAACATTAATATCAACAAACATGGAGGTGATTTTCAGAGAAATGTTTAAAATAAATAAAGCAGCAGTTTAAAACAAGGGCTGTAATTTTTACAAACAGTTTATCAGTAAAAAGATATGTATTTTTCACTTACAGAAATTTAACAAGGAAATAATGTATCCCTTACATATGAAGTTAAAATTAAATTTATCATGATATTTTAGATCTAAACAGATATCAAGTTTATTTGGCAATCTGCACCTGTTTTTCCAGCTTGGCTTCCATGCCACGGTTTGCTCGATCATGCTTACGTGTCTACCACAATTATATGTTTTTTTTTTTTCTATTAATCACCAGTTGTTGAATCAACCATCTAAAACAAAACATTTAAATATACACTGTGTGTACAATTATTAGGCAAGTGAGTATTTTGTCCAAATCATACATTTTTATGCATATTGTCCAATTCCAAGCTGTATAAACTTGAATGCTTATTGAATTTAAGCATACAAGGTGATGTGTATTTGTGTAATGAGGGAGGGTGTGGCTTAAGGAGATCAACACCCTATATCAAGGTGTGCATAATTATTAAGCCTAGTACACACGGGCCTAATATTGGGCGATATTGGCTGGTTCAATAAAAACTGGCCAACATTCGGCCCATGTGTATGGCAGCCAGTGTTAAATTTGGCGACTAAAATGTTTTCGGCTACTAAATTAATACTATTTTAGTTAACTAAAATACTACTAAAACTAAAACAATTAAGATGACTGAAATACAACTAAAACAAAAATGGGATCTTAGTCAAAAGACTATGACCAAAACTAAATTGAAATTAGACATCAAAATTAACACTGTACTAACACAGGGATACGTATGGGGCATTTACTAAGCTGCTGAAAGAAAAACAAAAAAAAAAAAAAAAGGAAGAAAAAAAGCTTTTCTTACGTTTTTTCTTAATATTTAATATTGGTAACATATTCAGGTAATATGTGCAATGGCATTACAGCCAATAGAGTTTACAGTTTTTTAGATTTTCAAGTTGTACTTCTGCTTGTCAAAAAGCAATTTGTTTGTTTATGAAACTTGTTTTTATTTATAAAGACGTTATATATCACAATGGCTAAATCTGTGTCTGTAGTGTATGTTCAATCCTTAATACCATAATTAATGATATGTTATTAGATTTTTACTCCAGGAGTGTATAATGTTTGGCAAATCTAAAGAAATAATGCATTAAAATTTAACTAAACCCTTTCGATTCAAAAATACGACAAACTAAAACAATTCAGATGACTAAAATACGACAAACTATAATGGCATTTTAGTCAAAAGACTATAACGAAGACTGAATTGAAATTCGATGTAAAAATTAACACTGATAGCAGCCAGCCTTTTGGCCGGCTTCTGTTGGACGAGCATGCTGAAAAATCAGCATCTGACTGGCTCCCATTCAGCACTCTCTAATTGCTGAGAGCGCTGAGCGGAGTGTAGTGGGGAGAGGGCATCCCCACGTCTGAACACAACAGCTCAGTGGGGGAGATCGCTGTACTAACATCAGATTATTAGTACAGCGGCTCCGACCAGAGCTCTAGGATTTTTTTTTATTCAACCATGCTGTGTACTAGGCTTTAGGCAGCTTCTTTTCCTGAGGCAAAATGGGCCAAAAAGGAGATCTGACTATGAAAAGTAAATAATTGTAAAAAGTCTTTCAGAGAGATGCAGCACTCTTGAACTTGCGAAGATATTTGGGCGTGATCACAGAACCATCAAACGTTTTGTTGCAAACAGTCAACAAGGTCGCAAGAAACGTGTTGAGAAAAAAAAGATGCAAATTGACTGCCGAGGGTTTGAGAAGAATCAAAATGTGAAGCTACCAGGAACCCATTATCCTCCAGTGCTGTCATATTCCAGAACTGCAACCTACCTGGAGTGCCCAGAAGTACAAGGTGTTCAATGACCAAAGACATGGCCAAGGTAAGGAAGCCTGAAACCCGACCACCACTGAACAAGACATGCACGTTGAAATGTCAAGACTGGGCCAAGAAATATTTAAAGACAGATTTTTCAAAGGTTTTATGGGCTGATAAGATGACAGTGACTCTTGACTGACCAGATGGATGGGCCTGTGGCTGGATCATAACGGGCACAGAGCTCCACTTCAACTCAGACGCCAGCAAGGTGGAAGTGGGGTGCTGGTATTATTAAAGAGGAGCTAGTTGGACCTTTTCGGGTTGAAGATAGACTCAAAATCTACTCCCAAAACTTCTGCCAATTTTTAGAAGACTTTCTTCAAGCAGTGGAACATTGAAAAGTCTGCATCTTTCAATAAAACCATGATATTTATGCAGGACAATGTTCCATTGCATGCATCATAGTACTCCACTGCTTGGCTAGCCAGGAAAGCGCTAAAGATGACAGAATAAGGACATGGCCCCCTTGCTCACCTGACCTAAGCCCTATTGAGAACTTGTGGTACCTTCTTTAACCACTTGCCGATCAGCCGCAGTCATTATACTGCGGCAGGTCGGGACACGATCGCACGAACCGTCGTAGCTATACGTCTGTCCCTTTAAACGGGATAGCAGGCATGTGTGCACCGCTGCACAGTGGGGGTGCCGATACTCGTGACCGGGGTCGCGATGACCACCAGCCGCGAGTGATCGCGGCCATGAGAGGCAGAACAGGGACGTGTGTGTGTGTGTGTGTATAAACACCCCAGTTCTGTGAGGAGAGAGAGATCGTGAGTTCCTACGAGCTGGGAACCATGATCTCTCATCTCCTATAGTCAGTCCAATCCCCCACAGTTAGAACACACACATAGGGAACACAGTTAACCCTTGATCGCCCCCTAGTGTTAACCCCTTCCCTGCCAGTGACATTTATACAGTAATCAGTGCATGTTTATAGCACTGATCGCTGTATAATTGTCAATCGACCCAAAAAATGTGCCAAAAGTATCTGATGTGTCCGCCATAATGTCGCAGTCTCGATAAAAAAAAATCACAGATCGCTGCCATTACTAGTAAAAAAAATAATAAAAATACCATAAATCTATCCCCATTTTGTAGACGCTATAACTTTTGCGCAAACCAATCAATATATGCTTTTTGCAATTTTTATTACCAAAAATATGTAGAAGAATACATATCGCCTTAATCTGAGGAAACCATTAGCTTTTTTTTTTTTTTTTTTTTAAATGGGGCTATTACAGCAAAAAGTACAAAATATTGTGTTTTTTTCAAAATTGTCACTTTTTTTATTGCGCAAAAAATAAAAACCGCAGAGATAATCAAATACCACCAAAAGAAAGCTCTATTTGTGGAAAAAAAAAGGACGTCAATTTTGTTTGGGTACAGCGCCGCACGACCACGCAATTTTCAGTGCCATATCGCAAAAAATGGCCTGGTCATTGAGCAGCCAATTCTTCCGGGGCTGAAGTGGTTAACGGGAGATTTACGGTGAAGGAAAACAGTACACTACTCTGAACAGTGTCAGGGAAGCTATGGTTGCTGCTGCACAAAAAGTTGATTATCAAGAGATCAAAAAACCGACTCCATGAATGGAAGGCTTATGACTATTATTAAAAAGAAGCGTGGCTATATTGGTTACTGGATTGTTGAATTTTTTTTGAAAATGTCAGAAATGTTTATTTGTAAATTTTGAGTTGTTTGTTTTTATTTGTTAAAGTGAGAACAGTAAACAAGTGTGATGGGAAAATTGTCCTTTCTCTTAGAGCCCTTTCACATTGACAGCACAGACGCGTTAGCGGTAGTTTTAGTGGCGCTTTACCGTAGTTTTAGAGGCGCTTTTCAACAGCTAGCGGGGCGGCTTTAACCCCCGTTTGCGGGCGAATAAAGGGTTAGGAGCGCCGCTGCGCTTTACAGGCGCTGTCCATTGATTTCAATAGGCAGGGGCTCTTTAGGAGCGGTGTATACACTAGAGGTCGACCGATATGGGTTTTTCTCTGGCCGATGCCGATATTTAGAAATTGCGGTGGTCGATATGTGATGCCGATTTTTTTGGGCCGATATATTGGGCCGATTTTTTTTTTTTTTCTTTTTTCCCTTCATCTCATAAAATCTAACAGTTAGACCCCTTTCACACTGGGGCGTTTTTCAGGCGCTTTTGGGCTAAAAATAGCGCCTGTAAAGTGCCTGTAAAACGGCTCCCCTGCAGTCTCAGTGTGATATCCCGAGTGCTTTCACACTGAGGCGATGCGCTGGCAGGATGTTAAAGTCCTGCAAACGGCATCTTTGGAGCGGTATATACCACTCCTCCACCACTCCTGCCCATTGAAATGAATGTGCACCGCTGCCGAAGCGCCTGCAAAGCGTTTTGGCAGCGGCGCTTCAGGGGCGCATTTAACCCCTTCCTCGGCCGCTAGCTGGGTTATAAGCGCCCCACTAGCAGCCGAATAGCGCCTCTAAAATGACGGTAAAGCGCCGCTAAAACTGGCAGCGTTTTACCATCAACGCATGCCCGCTCCAGTGTGAAAGCAGCCTTAAGTAATACAGAATTTTTTTTCATTTAAACATTAAACAAAACAAACCTCCAATCAGTTCACTTGTATATATAATTTAGAAAACAAAAAAAAGAAAAAAAAAAAAAAACTATCGTAAATATTAAATACACAAAAACAGGTAACCAAAACTTTTGGACGAAAAAAAATGGGCTAACTTTACTGCTTAGGTTTTTTTTTAATTCATTACTGTATTTTTTTTTTTTTTTTAATTGCGTTTGAAAGACCGCTGCGCAAATACCGTGTGACATAAAATATTGCAACAACCACCATTTTATTCCCTAGGGTCTCTGCTAAAAAATATATATAATGTTTGGGGGTTCTAAGTGATTTTCTAGCAGAAAATACAGGATTTTTACTTGTAAGCAACAAGTGTCAGAAAAGATTTAGTCTTTAAATGGTTAAACTGAGAGCTTCTACACACAGAGTTCAGTCTATTGATAAAAAGAACCTGAAAGATACAATGTATCTTCTTATCAGACTTGGCAGGCTGCCCAGAGGAGGAGAGAATCCTCTCCACAGATAACCTCAGGAAACTTGCATTAACTTCTATTACAGAAGTCATTTGCAAGTCATGGCTGAAGTTACAATCGGCCTTTTTTATCAGCACAATCGGCTGATGCCGATTAAGTAAAAAACGCCAAATATCGGCCGATATATCGGTCGACCTCTAGTATACACCGCACTAAAAGCGCCCCAAAGATGCTGCTTGCAGGACTTTAACATCCTGCAAACGCAGTGCCCCAGTGTAAAGGCACTCGGGCTTTCACACTGGGACTGCAGATGAGCCATTTTTCAGGCGCTTTACAGGTGCTATTTCTAGCGCTAAAGCGCCTGAAAAACACCTCCAGTGTGAGAGGGGTCTTAGTTGCTTAATAACTCTGCACACTAAGGGCTCGTTTACACTTGCTTTAAATACGCTTTTTTTAAAGCTCTCTGAAGGCCAGTCAAAGCACCTGTCACTAAATAAAATGGTTAGCTTCCAGTCCTGTTTACACCTTGCTTTTGCTTTGCTTCAGCTTCGCTTCAAAAATGATACCCCGCTTTAGTGGTGCTTCAAAGAGTCTTCAAAGCCTTCATAGAAGTCTTTAAAAAAGCTTGCTTGAAGCACCAAAGCATCATCAAAGCACCATCAAAGCACCACTAGAGCACCACTGGAGCATCATCGAAGCACCACTAAAGCATCAAAAACACATCAAAAAGCATGTTGAAGCAGTAGGAGCTTTGATGTGTGTTGAAGCCGAAGCAAGTGTAAATGACCCCTTAAAGCAGCACCATCGAAACACCCCGAAGCGTCAAAAACACTTTAAGGGCTCATTTACCCTTGCTTCAACTTCAAAACATTAAAACGCCTACTGCTTCAACATGCTTTTTTGATGTGTTTTTGATGCGTCTGCAATGCTTCGGTGGTGCTTTTTTTAAGCTTTAATGAAGCTTGGCAGATGCCCTGTAATATACCTGCAATTTCTCCAAACCAATGCGAAGCTAAAGCTGAATTAAAGCCTCTCAAAAGCTGCAGGTGCTTCAAGCAAGCTTTGCCATAGACTTCTATGGAGGCTTTGAAGACGCTTTGAAGCACCACTAAAGCGACATGGGGTATCATTTTTGAAGTCGAAGTAAAAGCAAGGTGTAAGCAGGACTGTAAGCTAACCATTTTATTTAGTGCCAGGGGCTTTAACTGCCGTTCAGAGAGCTTTAAAAAACATGTGTCCGAAGCACGTTTTTAAGCAAGTGGAAATGAGCCCTAAAAAAGCATGTTGAAGCGGTAGGTGCTTTAATGTGTGTTGAAGTTGATGTTTTTGCCCAATAATTGTGCACATAGATACTCTTCTAAGAAAGCCAAAACCTCACTTTTACTTTCTTAAATATTCAGGTTTGAGGTTTATTAGCATTTTGGATTGGTCGAGAGCACTGTAGTTGTTCAATAATGAAATTAATCTTCAAAAATACAACTTGACTAATAATTGTGCACAGTGTCTAATTTGACAGTCTTACCAACTACTCAGCCAAGAGTAAAAAAATACACAGCCACCACCCTGGATATTATTCAGCACTGCAGTCAGCTCTATTGACAAGTTTAAGAAAATTGTTGCATCGTATTTACGGACTCGGGCATGTTTGGATCGAACCCGCCAGAAAGCAGTCACTGCACACCGCCAATCATAGGCAGTGAGGCATTTCCCAACTGGCAGCTGCACATACACACATTGGTGGTGTGCAGGCTTCCTGGCGGGTTTGATCCGAACATGCCCGAGCTCATTCTTACTGAATGGTTCTCAATAGCCAAAAGCATGGATACACGTAGCAATTTTTCCCGTATATAGTACACAAAACCAAATCACTGACATTATAGTTGAAAATAAAACTACATTTAACACCATACTGACACTGTATTTAAATACATAAATGGGCAAGATTAAAAAAAATGCATTTGTCAAATCACAAAAGTTTGGAACAGGGTGCCACATGCTAAAGTAAGAATGAAATGCCTCTCCATATCAGCTTTGTACATTACAAGGATTTCGGCAAAGTTTTATGCAGATCCTGGTTTCTGTTCTACAGATGCTGACATTCCAATGTACTTGCTCATAATTTTAAAAGTTAGGGCTAAGTGGGTGATCTGCCTTTCATATATTAACATAAGTCCCACAGTTGTATAAAGAGGCATTGTTTTCGGACAGACAAATCTTGCAGCAAGCCTAGGGTTATTGCTAGGGGTGTCTGTAGTTTAAATTAAACCCATTTATTTATTTCAAACTAAGCATATGATGAAGAAATCATAAGCAAAGTTTAACTTCAGTGAAAACCACAAAATGGTCAGGGGATCTAAACACACACAGTTTATATACAAATATCTGACTAATCCTGTAAAATGTAAACCCTAACCTTGAACTAGACCTCAATCACATCCAGAATGTCACTACTGGCTCTTTGTTGTACAAGCAACCACATTGGTCAACAGAGAGCTTGGAAACCAGCAGGAGTGGGAATGCACTTTTTGTCCCACTCTGGTAATGCAGGCCAAAGGATAATTGATATCTAAATGTAATATATTGTCACGTACAAGTCCTTAAATAGGGTGGCTGCATTAGTTTTCATTTTTCAGGCTAAAAGCATTTTACCAGGTATAAAAATACCAGCTGATCCTGCCAGAAATGCAGTGTCCTGGTCACTTCTGAGCTGAAAGCACAACATATTATTGTTTACCTTCCAAGCCATCTTCTGTAAACCACTTATTCCTCTCCACCCATTTAATGCAGATGAATAGGAGAACCTATGTGTACTCCAAATCAGGACAGCAGCTTGGCTTCCTACAGAGATACCTTTCTTATGTAAACTACTAACCTCCCTATCCCTCACATAAAGGGAAGGAACTAAGTCGAGCCTGTTTAAAACCCAGCCTGGGTGGCAAACATAGCTGCCCCCAGAGGCACAGTGGAGGAATGAGCATAGCCACCCAGGAACCAGAAAACTGGTTATTTGTGGAATTAGCATTTAAAAGTAGAGAAATAGAAAACATATGCAGTCACTATATTGAGGGACTGGCAAACTGTAAAATATTAAAGTATTTGTTTAGATATAAAAAAAAATAGAGAATGCTCTACAGACAAATGAATGACCACAAATGGCCAGATCAAGTAAGCAATCTCAAATGTCTATAGTCACCTTATGGAATAGCATTTCAGCAAGGAGGATTGCATAGCGGAGATAATGACATCCCTAGGCAGCAAACATAAGGAAAACCGGTGGTGTGAAAGTTACAATCTGAAATAGAACATGTGCTTGGCTGAGCTGACTTTTGCTTGCTACTAACATTACTAGGAATGCCTATACATACACTGGTCAGTATGTTTTGTGATTAGCAATCTGAAAGAGTTAGTTTGTTCTGCTGAGTTGAACTTTCATTTCTTCTAGCTGCTAAAGTCACTTATGTCTGCCGGCTATGCTTATTGACAGTACTGTTTTTGAATGCAGTCCATTTTTTCTTCCACATGTTAAATTCTGTTGCAATGCAAGACAACACTTCTACTCTGACAAGGGGACTGCTGTGTGAGTTTGTAGCATAATCTAGCAATCAATCAGTTAGCACTAATTATGTGCAGTAATCTCCAGCAAACAGTCAGTGGTAATTATGTGTAGTAACCTCTAGCAACCAATCAGTGAGTGGGTATGAGCAGTAGTAACCTCTAGCAACCAGTGAGCAGTAATGATGTGCACAAACCTCTAGCAACCAATGGGTGAGCAGTAATTATGTGCATTAACCTCTAGGAATCAGTGAGTGGTAATGGTGTGCAGTAACCTCTAGCAACCAGTGAGGGAGCAGTAAGGATGTGTAGTAACTTCTAATATATGGATGCGCAGTAGCCTCTAGAAACCAGTGAGCAGTAACGATGTTCATAACTTCTAGCAACCAATGGGTGAGCGCTAATGATGTGCAGTAACCGCTAGCAATTAATGGGTGAGTGGTAAGGAGGTGCAGAAACCTTTAGCAACCAGCCAGCGAGCAGAAATGTTGTGCTATAACCTCTAGCATCTAATCAGTGAGCCGTTATGTGTGCTGAAACCTCTGCAACCAATCGCAACTGCTTCCTGATCTACTGCTTTACTAAATTTGAGTCAGCTGACATTTATTGTATGCCTCAGGACCAGGTGAAGAGCAAAACTGCATTGGGGGGGTGTAAGAAAATGTTTGCCCAGGGTCCAATCAATATTAAAGACGGCCCTGATTCTATCATATTGTGACAGGTCAGCAGTCGCTTGCTTTTTCCCAGTGAAATATGAATGACCTCTTCTGTATCAAATACATGGAACCTGGAAGGTAAACAATCACAAAAATGGGTAGATTCCTCTTTTCCTATCATTCTCAGTGGAAAACCTGTTGGACCTTTTTACTCAAATTCTGGTCAGCTGGGCACACTCGTTCAGCTCTGACACCACTTTGTTATAATTCTACCTATAAAAGATTTGCTTAAAAATAAAAAAAAATACCGGTTTTGTTACTTGTGGATGAATTAAAACAAATTAATTGTCCAGCTTTACATAAATAAATGCTTTACAATAATATACTTTGAAATTTTGTTTCTGCGACATTCAGGATTCAGTGCTGTAGCACACCAAATTTCTTAACCTTTGCATTTTCCAGGGAACTGATTTGGCACATGTGCTTCCAACCCTGTAAGACGACTATGACCAACCAAATGCCCACATTAGCCTCATTCAGTGTTATAACTCTGATCGAGATCGAGTTATCCGAGGACCTTTTCTTATTTCCTTCCTTTTCTCCTCTTTTCGCCTTCTCTTCTCCTCTTCCCTTAAAGCTTTCTGAAAAGCATCTGCATTAGATAAAAACTATAAAAAAGAAAAAAAAAAATCACAATTAAAAATGCACAAAGCAGAATATTTTTGTAGTAGATTGTTACATTTAAAACAGAAAAAAAAAAAACACTGCCATATTCAGTCAGGTTAGGTCTGAAAACCAAAAAGCACATGCAGCCTAAAGAGGAACTTAACTTGTCTATCAAAAAAAAAAAAAAAAAAAAAAAAAGCCATCAATTACTTCAAGTAGCCGATTACTGACTGCTGAGAGAGACTTTGATACCTCCGGGGATGTGTGACATGCATCACAGGAAGCTGTGGGCAGGGTGGGCCGGGAAAGGGCTACATCATCTCCTCCTAGGTGAGGAATAAGGATGTGGGAGCAAGAACCTGCAGAAACAGGTACTTTCTATTTCACTTCCCAAAAGAAATGGCATGCGATTGTGTTACAGGTAGGGGGAGGACTGTAATGATTCTAAATATTATCGATGTGTGAAGGTATGCTTTAAGTCCAAAAGCAGAATGTTTGGGTAGAAGGAGGTAAAGTGAGGCAAGGTTATAAACTAGTAACAGCTATACATTTTACAATAAAATGGCATAAAATTAACAGATATGCTGGATCTGCTACAATCATTAACAGGATATTTACTGTTCACAGGTGAGTTCCACTTTGACAATGATTCAGGGTTTAAATTATTCTTTGGAGAAATGCATGAAATGGTGCTGTACTGTCATTGAGGTTTTTCAGCTTAGGCAAGCCTGGGTGACTTCTGCCTAGGATCTCACTTTATCTAAAAACAGGCTATTTCCTAATTCTGGCATCCGTGTTTTCTCATCACTGTTTTTGCAGCTCTATACTCTGACCACCACTTAGCTCTCACCCTATGGGTAGATTCTGATTTGTCTGAGCTGTACTCTGAACCATGGCAACAGGTTTTGCCATCTCTTTCTCCAATCTGGCCCCTTTGGTCACTATTCCTCACCTCCACAGCCAAGTCTTCTCATTACATTTAGGGACAGATTTATCAGGTCAAAAACAGAGGTACCTCCTAAAAAGTATGGTCCCTAACTTAAAACTAGGTTCCCAACTACAGGACATTGCACAAACTGAGAACAGGCCAATTTGGAGGTAGCGGATTCCACTTTAAAAGTTATAGCTACACACCAGAAGAACAGGCATCACCTAAGGCAGCTAAAAACTTAAATATGTGTCCGCACTAAATTCATAAAAGCAACACTAGCATGCACTTTGATCAATTAAAACTAGAAAAAAAAAAAGGATTGGGAAATGTGCATATGGGCACAGCAAAATACAAAACAATAAATAATATATACATGCACACGCCATTGGTGGCAGATTTAAAGACACAGTACTCTTGAATATGTTTGTGACTAATTTTGTTAATGAAGGGGTCAATTACTTTTGGTAAGTTTTCTTGTATACTAATGGTGGCTGGTTTTAAATAACACTGTTAAGTGAAATGTGGTTTTAATTCACTTATTGGTTAAACGGGTCACATACTGTATACTAGTTGTACTATATCATGGGAGTTTTTTCCCTCCCCTTTAATACCAGTGCAAGTAGATTTTGGAATTCACCTGATCTGAAGTGAAGAGGTCATTGTGTGGACACAGAAGTATTGGTGGACAGAGCCCCAACCTGTGAAGGAGCTTATATAGGATGCTTGTTTGACTCGGAGTTAACTAGCCCTTTTTATTCAATGAGCCTTTAATCCGAATGATGTACAACATATTTTTATGTAGGTACTTCAAATGGTTACACCGGATAATGCCTGTGGCTACAGGCATCATCCCAGTATTGTTTTTTTCAGCTGGCTTTTGTGTAAAAGCCATCCTAATGGTTAGCCACTGGATTGCCTTTACAGGCAGTGGGAGGGGTTGTTCTGTACCGTCCCTCCAGCGGGCCTGGAAAGAAGCCGGCATTTTCGGCCAGCTTACTATAGAGCTGATTGGGTACTGGGTACTGAAACGCATTTTTAAAAAAGTTTTTTGGCATTCACTAAAATACCGCATGAGTTATTTTATGAAGTAGTAGTGAAAACATGCGGTATGTTATCTTCCTGCGGTAGCCGGCATATTTATTAACATCATTAAATAGGCGTGGTTAAGGAGCAGGCGGTCGCCGGTGTTCCGTCAGAATCGGCGACCCGTCAGATTAGGTAACAGAAGTGATGTTCCGCCAGTTGCACATGCATCCACTGCTACCAGGTTTGCAAACCTAACAGACCACCTTCAGTCAGAAGAAGCGGCAGCGGACATCTTACTACACCCAGCTAAGTCTTGAACTTAACAGTATTATCAATAAAGTGAGCGTATATGAATAAATATAGTATATTGACATCTGTGATGCTGTTTGCATGTATAATCTTGAAAGACTAAAAGGTTTAGTGCTGAGCAGTGCAGGGTGTACCAACATGGCCTCCGCCACCTTCCTACTGCTAGCGTTAAAGAAGTCATCCAGCCTGAGCTTGTTTGGCTGGTCTTCTTCTATGGATCACAGGAGTGCAATTCGTTTTGCAATTCTGTGACCCGTTTTCAGCAGACAGTGATCTGCAGTCCGCTCTCTGCTGACATCACTGGAATCAGTCCAGGCACTGCATCATCAGGACAATAAAATCTGGATCCACCAGGTGCCTAGACTGATGCCCGTTGCAGCCTATCAGCGAGCCTGAGATGGCCATTCCCCGCCCCTCCACAGCTCAGCGCTCCAGTGAGCGTGGGAGGACAGAGCGAAGAGCTGCTGACTGACAGGCAGATGCTCTCTGCTCGGGGAGCTGAGAGAACAGAGCCATCAGCGATGTTCAATCGTTTGGTTCTCAGTGCAGAGGTGGCGGGGGAGAGATGCAGCATTGGACCGATGCTGCATCCACCTAGGTAAGTATGATTAGAGGGACTCCCAATGTCACCTGAGTTGGCATTACTGGGAGTTCACGATGACGAGCAGCGACCCCACCATTTAAAACTACTAATTGCATAGCTATTCTTTTATGCTAAAAAAGAAATACTTCTCAAATGGATCCAGACCCCCCCTCCATCTCCTCCTGGAAGGCAGAGATCAAAGCTGCACTACCTATGTCTAGGATTACATATATGAACAGAGGCTGTCAATGGAAATATGACAAAGTTTGGGCCCCATGGACTTCTGACTAGTGTACTGGTGAGGACCACAACTGTAAAAGGTATACTACTCGACACCTACGCAGAAAGTATTAACTTAGTCCGCATGCTACCCTGTATATGAGCTTTCACTGCATGTTGTACTTGTTCACTGTATTTTCTGGACCTGTATGTACACAAACTTATTTCATGCAATGATGTGTACTGTACCTATATATATACTTTTCGTATTCAACCTATATGACAACAATAAAACACCTTTGTTTGTTAACCACTTCAGCCCCGGAAGGATTTACTCCCTTCCTGACCAGAGCACTTTTTACAATTTGGCACTGCGTCGCTTTAACTGCTAATTGCGCAGTCATGCAATGCTGTACCCAAACAAAATTTGCGTCCTTTTCTTCCCACAAATAGAGCTTTCTTTTGATGCCGTTTTTATTTTTTGCGCTATACACGGAAAAAGACCGAAAATTTTGAAAAAAAAAAAAGATATTTTCCACTTTTTGTTATAAAAAAAATCCAATAAACTCAATTTTAGTCATACATTTAGGCCAAAATGTATTCGGCCACATGTCTTTGGTAAAAAAAATGTCAATAAGAGTATATTTATTGGTTTGCGCAAAAGTTATAGCGCCTACAAACTAGGGTACATTTTCTGGAATTTACACAGCCTTTAATTTATGACTGCCTATGTCATTTCTTGAGGTGCTAAAATGGCAGGGCAGTACAAAACCCCAACAAATGACCCCATTTTGGAAAGTAGACACCCCAAGGAAATTGCTGAGAGGCATGTTGAGCCCATTGAATATTCATTTTTTTTGTCCCAAGTGATTGAATGACAAAAAAAAAAAAAAATTACAAAAAGTTGTCACTAAATGATATATTGCTCACACAGGCCATGGGCATATGTGGAATTGCACCCCAAAATATATTCAGCTGCTTCTCCTGAGTACGGTGATACCACATGTGTGTCACAGTTTTGAAAGCCATAAAATGCCCAGATGGCATAAAACCCCCCAAATGACCCCATTTTGGAAAGTAGACACCCCAAGCTATTTGCTTTGAGGCATGTTGAGTCCATGGAATATTTTATATTTTGACACAAGTTGCGGGAAAGTGACAAATTTTTTTTTTTTTTTTGCACAAAGATGTCACTAAATGATATATTGCTTACACAGGCCATGGGCATATGTGGAATTGCACCCCAAAATACATTTAGCTGCTTCTCCTGAGTATGGGGATACCACATGTGTGGGACTTTTTAGGAGCCTAGCCGCATACGGGGCCCCGAAAACCAAGCACCGCCTTCAGGATTTCTAAGGGTGTAAATTTTTGATTTCACTCTTCACTGCCTATCGCAGTTTTTTAGGCCATGGAATGCGCAGGTGGCACAAACCCCCCCAAATGACCCCATTTTGGAAAGTAGACACCCCAAGCTATTTGCTGAGAGGCATGGTGAGTATTTTGCAGCTCTCATTTGTTTTTGAAAATGAAGAAAGGCAAGAAAAAAAATTTTTTTTTTCTTTTTTCAATTTTCAAAACTTTGTGACAAAAAGTGAGGTCTGCAAAATATTCACTATACCTCTCAGCAAATAGCTTGGGGTGTCTAAAAAAAAAATTTCCAAAATGGGGTCATTTGGGGGGGGGGGGGGGGGGGGTTTGCCACCTGGGCATTCCATGGCCTCCGAAACTGTGATAGGCAGTGAAGAGTGAAATCAAAAATTTACGCCTTTAGAAAGCCTGAAGGCGGTGCTTGGATTTCGGGGTCCCGTGCGCGGCTAGGCTCCCAAAAAGTCCCACACGTGGTATCCCCATACTCAGGAGAAGCAACAGAATGTATTTTGGGGTGTAATTTCACATATTCCCATGGCATGTTTGAGCAATATATCATTTAGTGACAACTTTGTGCAAAAAAAAAAAAAAAAAAAAAAAAAAAATTTGTCTCTTTCCCGCAACTTGTGTCACAATATAAAATATTCCATGGACTCGACATGCCTCTCAGCAAATAGCTTGGGGTGTCTACTTTCCAAAATGGGGTCATTTGGGGGGGTTTTGAACTGTCCTGGCATTTTATGCACAACATTTAGAAGCTTATGTCACACATCACCCACTCTTCTAACCACTTGAAGACAAAGCCCTTTCTGACACTTTTTGATTACATGAAAAAATTATTTTTTTTTGCAAGAAAATTACTTTGAACCCCCAAACATTATATATTTTTTTAAAGCAAATGCCCTACAGAATTAAATGGTGGGTGTTTCTTTTTTTTTTTTCACACAGTATTTGCGCAGCGATTTGGGGAAAAAACACACTTTTTTAAAGTTTAATGCACTCAAACACACTATATTGCCCAAATGTTTGATGAAATAAAAAAGATGATCTTAGGCCGAGTACATGGATACAAACATGACATGCTTTAAAATTGCGCACAAACGTGCAGTGGCAACAAAATTAATACATTTTTAAAAGCCTTTACAGGTTACCACTTTAGATTTACAGAGGAGGTCTACTGCTAAAATTACTGCCCTCGATCTGACCTTCGCGGTGATACCTCATATGCATGGTCCAATTGCTGTTTACAGTTGACGTCAGACCGACGCTTGCGTTCGCCTTAGCGCGAGAGCAGGGGGGGACAGGGGTGCTCTTTTTTTTTCTTTATTATTTTTTTGCTTTTTTATCTTATTTTTAAACTGTTCCTTTCATTTTTTTTTTAAATCATTTTTATTGTTATCTCAGGGAATGTAAATATCCCCTATGATAGCAATAGGTAGTGACAGGTACTCTTTTTTGAAAAAATTGGGGTCTATTAGACCCTAGATTTCTCCTCTGCCCCCAAAGCATCTGACCACACCAAGATCGGTGTGATAAAATGCTTCCCCAATTTCCCAATGGCGCTGTTTACATCTGGTGAAATCTAAGTCATAAAATGCTCGTAGCTTCCGGTTTGTTAGGCCATAGGGATGTTTGGAGCCACTCTGGTCTCTGATCAGCTCTATGGTCAACTGGCTGAATCACCGGCTGCATTCTCAGGTTCCCTGTTGAGACAGGAGAGCCATGGAAAAACACAGAAGACGGTGGGGGGGGGGGCATTCCCTCCCACTGCTTGGAAAAGCAGTCTAGAGGCTAATTAGCCGCTAGGATTGCTTTTACATGAAAGCCGACCGCTGGCTGAAAAGAATGATACCAAGATGATACCTAAACCTGCAGGCATCATTCTGGTATAACCACTTAAAGTCGTGAATGGCGTACCTGAAGACAAAAAAATAGTTAACAATAAAGCACAGTAAACGGTAAAGTATAAAAAAATTGCATACCTGAAAAGCAAACATGATAAAACATAATAATAAAACATTGCAGAATAGAATACAGTAAAAAAGAGCAGAACAACAGAAAGAGAATAGAGAGAGAGAGAGCAATAAAATGACAACTATTTTTTTTAATTTTATATTTTTGTTTGTGTTTTTTTTTTTTTTTTTTTTACACTTTCTTTTGTAGCTGTAACTTTTATAACTGTAACCGGTTCCAGGTTCGGGTCTCTCAAAATGCGATGGCATCTTGGGAGACCCTGTAAAAGTGTGCCTAGTCTGTGCAATGCTGTACCCTATGCTAATACTCAACTAGTGTATGGTAGCATTCAAAACATTCACCAATGCAAAGACCAGGATTGTCAGGACAGGAGGGACAATAATAGCGGGTGTCACGCCTATATCCGCGCTTGCTGCAGACACGACATCTTTTTTGGGGGGGTTCGTTGGGTAGGGGTACTCGGGAGGACCTAAAAATGCCTCTCATGCAGCCGA
Organism: Aquarana catesbeiana; assembly: GCF_042186555.1. NCBI lineage: Eukaryota > Metazoa > Chordata > Amphibia > Anura > Ranidae > Aquarana > Aquarana catesbeiana. The sequence continues at coordinate 151,837,010 of NC_133330.1, forward strand.
CTGCATTTGGTTGGGGATGTGAATGGGGGAAGTACGGGCGCTGCAGAAGCGGTGGGTTCCCAATTAGGATTGGCGAATGCAGCAGGAAGGGCATTATGGGCACGACGGGCCTGTGTTTGTCTTCTTGGTGGCAGCGGGACACTACTTGTGCTTGCCACCTCACCAGCTTGAACTGCACTTATGGGACTTGCCACGTCACCAAGTGTTACTGCAGTGCTGGTTTGACTATGACCGGGGTGTACTAGGCCGCTGGCGCTTGCCAGTTCACCAAAACGTTACCAAAAAAACTGTTAGCGATCGCAGGGATCAGGCCTGACTTTGCGAACGCTGCAGTTATGCGTTTAGTGTTTTGTAACGGACAGTGATCGATCGATACTGCACTTGGGTGGGCTGGGCTGGGCCGGGCGGAGGGGCAAAACGCAGATGCTAGCAGGTATCTGGGCTGATCCCGCTAACACTGCGTTTTTGGGAACCCTAAACTGCCGGGGATGCTAGTATAGATCTGATCGGATCAGATATTGATCCGTTCAGATACTATACCACTAAGGGAGGCGTATGCTGCGTGCGTGGGTGTTAGCGGTACTGGCGCTAACCTGATGCTGCTTGGGGCTGGTGCTTGCCAGTTCAACAAAACGCTACCAAAAAAACTGTTAGCGATCGCAGGGATCAGGCCTGACTCTGCGAATGCTGCAGTTATGTGTTTAGTGTTTTGTAAGTGACAGTGATCGATCGATACTGCACTGGGGTGGGCTGGGCTGGGCGGAGGGGCAAAACACAGGTACTAGCAGGTATCTGGGCTGATCCTGCTAACACTGTTTTTGGGAACCCTAAACTGCTGGGGACACTAGTATAGATCTGATCGGATCAGATATTGATCCGTTCAGATACTATACCACTAAGAGAGGCGTATGCTGCGTGCGTGTTAGCGGTACTGGCGCTAATCTGACGCTGCCTGGGGCGACGCATATCACCGCCGGGCGATCAGGGGGCTAAACCTTTATTCGGTAATAAACGGCGGGTGCCCTGACACTATAAAAAAATAAACGAACTAACCAGCGTCACCCGTAACGGTTATATGGTGATCAGTGGTGAAAGGGTTAACTAGGGGGCAATCAAGGGGTTAAAACATTTATTAGGTAGTATATGGGGGTCCCTGACGCTATAAAACGCTGACGGCGAACCTAAATATTTACCTCCCTAACTAGCGTCACCAGTGTCACTAATACAGCGATCAGAAAACTGATCGCTTAGTGACACTGGCGACGGGGGGTGATCAAGGGGTTAAAACTTTATTAGGGGGGGTTAGGGGGGTATCCTAGACCTAAAGGGGGCTAATGCTCACTGCCCTAACACACTGTCACAAACTGACACCATGCAGTAATCAGAAAAAAAAAAAAACTGCTTGGTATCAGTGTGACCGGGGCGGGGGAGGGGTGATTGGGGGGTGATCGGGGGTGTAAAGTGTGCCTGGCATGTTCTACTGTGAGGTGTAGTGTTGTGCAACTCACTCAGATGTCTTCTCTCCTGGGCGCCGGAACGGAAACTGCCGAGCCGAGGAGAGATGACATCACATCCTCTGCCTGTGTACTACACAGAGGCAGGGGACGATTCTCATTGGCTGGGAGCGATCGCGAGGGGGGGGCCACGAATGGATGGCCTCCCCCTCATCTCTGATCGCTGCCAGACCAAAGCCGACCGCCTCGGGCACCGGGGGGAGGTCCGATCGGACCCCCCGCCCGCGGGAAGGCAATCACGTACCAGGTACGTGATTTTGCCTGCCTGTGCCATTCTGCCGCAGTATATCTGCGTTAGGCGGTCGGCAAGTGAATAAAAAAATCCAAACCTTTAGGCTCGGTTCACACTGGAACCAGCTGCGGATCGCACAGGAACGTTGTGCATCCCGGTTCCCCAGTTCAGGGACGAATAAGGGGCGAATCTCTTCCTGAATTCGGCCCTGAAATGGAGACAAAGACACACAGAAACTTCTGTGCAGTGTGCTCCGCAGCCGCCCTGGAGATATGTGAACCGGCTCCATAGCGAGCCAGTCACATTCTCCTGCTATGCGAATTGGATGCGGGTTTCACATAGGTGTGAACCCAGCCTTACTTCTCTTTTAACCACTTCAGCCCCGGAAGAATTTACCCCTTTCCTGACCAGAGCACTGTGTCGCTTTAACTGACAATTTCGCGGTCGTGCGTCGTTGCAGCCAAACAAAATTGACGTCCTTTTCCCACAAATAGAGCTTTCTTTTGGGGGTAATTGATTTTTTATTTTTTGCGCCATAAACAAAAAAAGAGCGACAATTTTGAAAACAAAAGCAATATTTTTTACTTTTTGCGATAAGAAGTATCCCCAAAAAATATATAAAAAAAACAAAATGTCTGCCTCAGTTTAGGCCAATATATATTCTTCTACATATTTTTGGTAAAAATCGCAATAAGCGTATATTGATTGGTTTGCGCAAAAGTTATAGCGTCTACAAAATAGGAGATAGATTTATGCATTTTTATTATTTATAATTATTTTTTAATTTGTTTCGGCGATCTGTGATTTTTATCGTGACTGCGACATTGCGGCGGAACACATCGGACACTTTTGACACTATTTTGGGACCAGTGACATTTATACAGCGATCAGTGCTATAAAAATGCACTGATTACTGTGTAAATGACACTGGCAAAGAAGTGGTTAAACACTAGGGGGCGATCAAAGGGTTAAGTGTGTCCTAGGGAGTGATTCTAACTGTGGGGGGATGGGCTCACTACAACATGACCGAGATCACTGCTCCCGATGACAGGGAGCAGTAGATCCCTGTCATGTTGCTAGGCAGAACAGGGAAATGCCTTGTTTGCATCTCCCCTTCCTGTCGCTCCGTAGAGTACGCCCATTTGCGAAGCCATGCCATTGTGCCGACATACATCGTCTTGCGCTGGTCGGCAAGCAGTTAAGCTTCTTTTAAAATGTAACATCCAAACCGCATCACAGATGTCAATATACTATATTTATTTATAAACGCTCACTTTATTGTCAAAATTACTGTAAAATTCAAGACATAGCTGGGTGTACTAAGATGTCTGCTGCCTTCTTCTAACTGCTGGTGTTTTGTCAGATGAGCAAACCTGGCAGTGGTGGAACGCATGCGCAGCTGACGGAATGTCACCTCCGTTGCCTAATCTGACGGGTCGCTGATTCTGACGAAAAATCGGCGTCCTTAACAACCATGTGTAGTGGTTGTCAAGGAGTGGGTTGGCCACCACGTCCTTATTAACCGATGAGTCATCAGCTGCCAGCAGGGTTCCTTGCCGACAGCTGAATGTAAAAAAAAAAAAAAAAAAAAAAAAAAAATAAAAAAAAAAATATAATATATATATAATAACGATAAGAAAAAAAAAACTGCTTGGGGTCCCCCCCAAGATCCATAACATACCCTTATACGAGCATGCAGCCCAGCAGGTCAGGAAAGGGAGGGGACGAGCGAGCGCACCCCCCCTCCCGAACTATACCAGACCACATGCCCTGATCATATGGGGGTACTTTGGGGCAGGGGGTCTCTAAAACCCCCCCCCCCCCCAAGCACCTTGTCCTCATATTGATGGGAACAAGGGCCTTGTTGCCTTGCCGACGGGTGTGGGGGTCTGTGGCTAGGGGGCGGGCTTATTGGAATCCCCAGATCCCCAGATCCCACGTCCCCCCCTACGCATTCAACCCCCCCCCCCAAAAAAAAAGTGTAGCGTAAAAAAACAGACAGTTTTTGATTTTAGACTTTTATTTACAAAACAAAAAAACGAAAAAGTCCCCCGCTGTAGATCTATCGTCAATCACGATGCGCACCGCCGCTATGAAAAAGGAAAAGAAAAAAAGAAAAAGCTCCGCTCGTGCCAGCTCTGCCATCTGACAGTTCTTAAATAACTAAGGGCCGATGATGTGACAAGAGGGCAGGGTCACCCATTGAAGTTTTTGGGTGGCCCGGTCCCTTCATTATTTAAAGTGTTACTAAACCCAGTAATATGATAATAGTTTATCTGACCACCCACAATGCCCACAGCTTATAAATCTTTTTACATTAAAATACTGCCACTATATACCTTTTTGGCCGTTCCGTATATCACATTTACATGATAAACTGCAGCGTTTGTCCAGAGCTGTGTGTTCAGGGAGGAGATTTCCACTATAGCCTGTATACACGCCCACATGTGTGATGTCAATATGTGACCTGGCTAGCTCTGAGAACAAGGAAATGTTCTCTCCTACCCTGCCTGTGTGTTAGCTGGCCTTCCCCAGATAAGACACTGCAGGAGGGAAGGATCTATGTATACAATATCAAAGAGCCTTTTTACTCAATGCAGAGAATTAACCCCTTAAAGCAGGGGTCTCAAACTGGTGGCCCTCCAGCTGTTGCAAAACTACAAGTCTAATGAGGCATTGCAAGGCTGACCGTTACAAGCATGACACCTTAAGGCAGAGGCATGATCGGACTTTTAGTACCGCAACAGCTGGAGGGCCACCAGTTTGATAACCCATGCCTTAAAGTGTTACTAAACCCAGCAATATTAAAAAAAATCATCCACCCCCCCACAGTGCACACAGCTTCTAAATTATCTGTTTATATCAGAATACTGCCGCTACAGTCATGCTCAAAAGTTTGCATATCCTGGCAGAAATTGTGAAATTTTGGCATTAATATTGAAAATATGACTGATCATGCCAAAAAACTGTCTTTTATTTAAGGATAGCAATCACATGAAGCCATTTATTATCACACAGTTTTTTGGATCCTTTTAAAATCATAATGATAGCAGAAATCACCCAAATGGCCCTGATAAAAAGTTTACATACCCAGGAATGTTTGGCCTTGGTACAGACACAGAAGGTGACACACACAGGTTAAAATGGCAGTAAAAAAGGTTAATAAACCACATTTGTGGCTTTTTAAATCACAATTAATGTCTGTGTATAAATAGTCAATGCGTTTGTTAGCTCTCACATGGATGCACTAGGCAGGTTAGACACCGAGCCATGAGGAGGTAGAAAAGAACAGTCAAAAGACCTGCATAACAAGGTAATGAAACTTTACAAAGATGGAAAAGGATTTTACAAGATTTCCAAAGCCTTGAATATGTCAGTCAGTACTATTTAATCACTTATTAAGATGTCGAAAATGAGGGGCTATTTTGATACCAAGCCTAGGTTAGGTAGACCAAGAAAGATTGCAGCCACAACTGGGGGAAGAATTGCTCAGAATACAAACAAAAACCCACCAGGTAACCGAAGGAGAAATACAAGCTGCTCTGCAAAAAGACGGCGTGGTTGTTTTTAAGGAGCACAATTCAACGATACTTGAACAAAAAAGAGCTGTATAGTTGAGCTGCCAGAAGGAAGCCTCTACTGCGCCAATGCCACAAAAAGCCAATGAGGCATGTCAAGGTGTCGTTGAGCATACTGTAACCAGGCTTTTTTTGTGGAACCTGTACAGTAAAGGCTTTTCTGGCAACTTGACCATGCAGCTCTTTTTTGTTCAAATATCATAGTATTGTGCTCCTTAAAAACAACCACATCATCTTTTTCCAGAGCAGCCTGTATTTCTCCTGAGGTTACCTGTGGGTTTCTCTTTGTATCCCGAACAGTTCCTGTGGCAGTTGTGGCTGAAATCTTTCTTGATCTACCGACTGACAGAGGGAGATCACGTGACCTCCCGCAGAAGCAATGTCTCAGGGCTGTAAAGCGGCTGCGAGTCATGTAACCGACCTGAAGATAGCTCTAAAGAAGTATTTAGACAATTGTTTTTACAAAGGACTTGCATAATGTGGTATGCCAGCCTTTAATAGAGGGGCTGGCAGTGAATACAACATTAGACTTAGACTTAAACACTTTAAGATGAGAGATCTCATCTTAAAAATAGGAGTCGGGACTTGTATCAAAAGTTCCCCACCCGATTGTGCCTTAATAGCGTGCTGCAACTGTAAATAGTAAAAGCACATTGGTTGCGGTAGATTAAATTTTCCTTGTTAGTCAGAAAAAGGACATAATATACCATTAGGAAAAATATGCTTCAGACATGTAACCCCATATATTTTCCATCAAGTCCCACTTCGTAGAAGTTGCAGTTCTGGGCAATACCGGTTATCCCAAATAGGACTATAGTTGATGAAACCAGTGACGGCTTGCAATTGCCTGGTCTTATTCCAGATCTTTTGCATAAGGACATACGTGGGAAGCGTTTGTTAAATTTTGCGTAGGCTAATGCCTCCGGGCCCATAGCCACATCACTAATCCTAGTTACATGACACACCAAGGCAGTAGTGGAATCCACACTCCCAACTGCTGCTAGTAGGTCTACGGGCATGGCTCATGGAATATGTTGCAGCTGAGCTGCAAGATAGTAAAGCCAGGTTTTGGGCAGTGCGAATCCCCCAGCGCCTTTAGGTTTCTGAAGTTGTTCCAATTTAATCCGTGATGGTCTAATTAACCATAAAAAGGACCTAAACATTGAGTTAATTATACAGAACATTTTAGCGTGATCACCACTGGGGCATTATGCAAAACATAAAAATCATCTTAATAAGGTTAACTTTCCTCACTATGGACAACCTAAGTTTGGACCATACCTTAACTTTGGCTCTGATAAGCCCCAGTGGCAGCAATAAATTGAGGAAGACATAATCTAGGGGATTAGGAGTGACATAGACGCCTAAATATTTAGAGGAGGAGACTTGAATATTTTGCAATGTGGACTCCTGATAATCAATCCTGAATATGTACCAAAAGTGGATATATGACTAACATTGCTTTCCGTAAGCATTCAGAGGTATCCCCCAGAAGGAGCATGGTATCATCAGCATAGAGCATTAATTTCTCACGTAAACTTCCATACGAATAAATGAGTTATGCCGCATACACACGGGCAGACTTCTCGTTGGACTACACTCTGACGGACTTTCCATCTTAGTGCCGACTGAGTTCTGATGAAACGGACTTGCCTACACACGATCACACCAAAGTCCGACTGTCTAGAACGCGGTACAACAGGTCCAACGAGGCTATAAAACTGAAGTTCAATAGCTTGTCGCCACCCTTTGGGCCCCTTCTGCTAATTACGTGTTTACCTCAAGTTAGTAGAAGTTTGGTGAGAGACGATTCGCACTTTTCAGGCTCGTGTTTTTCAGATCGTTTAACTGTTCAGTTTGTGCTTGTGAGGTTTGTATCTGCTTTTCAGTGTGTGTAGTCAGTTCGCATTAATTTATTCAGTGTGTTCTTGTCCGCTCATTGCTGATTTTCAGCTCGCTCTTCACAGGCCTTGCTGTCCTTCAGTGCGTTCTGTTAAGTTCGTTCTGACCAGCCGACCATTTTGAAGCCATGTTGTATGTACGTACTCATCGTAGAGTTCCTGCTTTGTATGTGCTTGGTGCTGTAGTTCATTCTTCAGCCCAAGTCCAGTCCATGAACAGGGCGAGGAGTTGTTCATGGACGAAGAATTGGTTGCTCCAGCGTGACCAATTCTCTCACATGTCTCTGCTTCGTGAAATCCGTGAGAATAACCCTGAGGATTTCAGGAACTTTCTCAGGATGACAGACCCCGTTTTTCACCGTTTGTTGGCTTTGCTGACCCCTTATATCAGCAGGCAGGATACCTGCATGAGGCAAGCCATCACTCCGGAGCAGAGGCTAGTCACCACGTTGCGGTACTTGGCAACTGGGAGAAGCCTGCAGGACCTTAAGTTCTCGACAGGCATCTCCCCCCCCAGGTTTTAGGGATCATTATCCCAGAGACCTGTTCTGCCATCATCCAGATCCTGCAGAAGGACTATATTAAGGTAAGATTTATCCTTTAACATCACATTTTATTGTTGCTAATGTATTGTATTTCTTTACTCAATCCCTAATTACCATGATTGCAATACGCTGTGAATGTCCTCTTTGTCCTAATGCATGCTGTAATCTTGTAATGCTCCTTTTTTGTCCTGCATGCATATTTGCCTTCACTAACCTCCCCAGCATGCTATGCTGGGCCCATATCCACCTAGTCTAGTCACTTAAAACAATGTATTTTGTCAGCTCCATTGTAGTGCTTTACCCTAAAATTTTTCCAAATGGTCTGTGTGTCCTTAAATTGATTCATAACCCCCCCCCCCCCCCAATTTATCCAAATGGTCTGTGTGTCCTTAAATTGATTTATAACCCCCCCTAAAATTTCTCCAAATGGTCTGTGTGTCCTTAAATTGATTTATAATCCCACCCCCTTAAGTTGTATCAATAGGCCATCAGAGGGCGTGAGGAATCTGATAAGTGGGCCTTATATTTTTAGTCTTTAAATGATACTTAAAATTAATGTTATACTGATGTTGGGCAAGAATGTTTTTTGTGTAATCTGCTTGCAATGTTATTTGCAAAAGTACTTTTTTTTTTCTTGTTTGACTCACCAGTTTCCTTCAACGCCACAGGAATGGCAGACTGTGGCATCCCATTTTGCCACCCATTGGGACTTTCCCAACTGTGGAGGGGCTATAGATGGGAAACATGTCCACATCGTGCCACCACCCCATTCGGGGTTGTACGATTTCAACTATAAGGGGTTTCATAGTATTGTGTTAATGGCGGTGGTGTCGGCACAATATGAATTTCTGTATGTGAACGTGGGGAAGAATGGCTGGATGTCGGATGTCGGAGTCTTCGCTCAGACGGAGTTCTACCAGCGTCTCCAGAGTGGTGGCCTGGAATTGCCACCTGCTCCGGATAATGTGGAAGGACTCCCCTTTGTCTTCATTGCAGATGAAGCCTTCATCTGGGCGAGCACCTGATGAGTCCATTCCCCCAAAGGACCCTCACCCCGGAGAGGAGGGTTTTTAACTACCGGCTGGCTAGAGCGAGAAGAGTTGTGGAGAATGCCTTCGGGATAATGGCCAGCTGGTTCCACCTGTTTCAGACAGCAATCCACATGGCGGACTACAAACTTAATCACATTGTCCTAGCATGCTGCATCCTGCACAATTTTTTCACTCAAAAATTCAAGACATTATCTTGCATCACCTGGGCCTGAGGCCGGACTTTGAGAATCCTCTGACAGGCCTGGATACTGGCCGTACTGGCTTGGCCCCCCAAAGCGCCCCTCAAGTTCAGGATAGATATGTTGATTTTTTTACGGATAGGGGGGCCATTGCAATGCCAGACATTCTCTAATTTTTATTAATAAAAAAAAAATATCTGATAAAATCTAGAAATGTATTTATTGCTTGCTTTTCTTTTTGGCTGTCTCCTAGGTTCTCCTAGTGCACTTGTAGTGCCAAGTGTATTTTCCTTTAGTAAGTAAACCTCATTGTCACTATAAACACAAAATTATACTTACAAAACTGGTATTGCGCAATATATATATTTTTTTAACAAACAGGCATGTTTTAAAACATATAAAACATACACACAACTTTGGAAGTTAACAAAGTTGCACATCTCTAAAATGAAGGCAATATCAGACATTATAGTGACAAAAATGTCTTGATATTGCCCTAAAATCAGCCCTGTAAAAGCCAAATTTTGAAGATGCACTCAAATTTGGATTCCAAATGGGTAATGTCAATATGTGCCATCTCCCATCATGGGGGATAAATGGACGTGTTTTGTGTGTGCAATCCCTTCCTCTCACCTACTAGCGTTATGAGGAAGGGGTTGCACCCACAAAACGCGTACATTGAGATCCCCTGACGGCAGACAGCACATGTTGACACACCGTGTGCATCTTCAAAATTTGGACTTGAAAATTGTACACAATCGTAACAAAATTTAAGGCCAAAATCTGGTCATATAAAAAGGAAATGAAGAACATGATCGACAAAGGGATTAAATTCTCCCCAAAACAATGATCATGCTCTTCATTTCCTGTTGCATAATGTCCAGCCGATTGCGCATGACATCAATATCCCCATTCCAGGCCAGGAGCTGGCCAATCAGTCTTTGTGCCCTGTCTGTTGAAAAAGGTTCCGCGGCTTCCCCTTCCACAACCAGCACATCACCTAAAATTGATGAAAAAAGATGTATTTAGAAATATGCAGGCATAAATAGATTACCTGAAGCTGGGGTGTCAGACACTCACCTGGTGGGGTGCCCAAGTCGCCCAGTTCCTCCACATCCTCGGGGGGGGGCACTGGTGCTTTGACATGGTTCTTTGGCTTCCCATTCCACAACCAGCACATCATCTACAATTGATGAAAAAAAGATGTATTTAGAAATATGCAGGCATACATAGATTACCTGAAGCTGGGGTGTCAGACGCTCAACTGGTGGGGTGCCCATGTCGCCCACTTCCTCCACCTCTCCTTCCTCCACATCCTCGGGGGGGGGGGGGGGGGCCTCGGGCTTATTTCCCAATCCGGCAGGCGAGGTCGGGGGTCCCTGGGATCCAGTTGTCTTTTCTCCCCTATGAGAATGAAACAAAAGGTATACTTAGCACACAGATATTAGAGTCCAGCAATAGGAATATGAAACATTGTATTGAAGTGGTGTACAATTGTCTGTTTGGGCAGAGACATGATTAAAATGCCCTTTTAAACAAGCTGGAATACTTACCATTTTTGGCCAAGTTTCACAGCTAGAGACACCCCAACATGTATCCACTGGAGCACCTGTGTGGGTTACCGTAAAAAATGTATTCTGGTGTCCCACACTAGTGCTCCTGAGTCCAGATGTGTAAACAGCTGCTGAGTGTCCTCTCCTTACATTCCACTGATTCAAGTTTGCTATTCATTCTAGTTTCAAAAAAAATCTAGACAATGTCCTAAACCTCTTTTAATAAGACAAATTAGCAAGACCAAATGTAGTTAACCCTGTATCTGGCAAAAACATTGTATATTTACAAATGATGTTTCCTACGAACGATGTTTGTGTCCACGAACATAAAAGTAGCCATTTAAAACTGTACAACAGTAAAGAAAAGCACATGGAGCAGCATGCAAATTAATAATCAGAATAGGAACACACGACAAGTACTTACTTTTTTTCAAGCACTTTTTTATTCTTCTGTACTGATCTGGCTCTCTGAGTTTTAGGTCGGACCAGCGTTTCCTCAATTGGTCTTTTGAGCGGCGTACTCCAAAATTATGCTGCAGAGTCTTCACAACTTTTGACATGATTTTGGCCTTGCGTAAATTGGGCTGGGTGTACAGTCCATGCTTGCCATCATAATCTTTCCTCTGCAAAATTTCAACCATCTCCACCATCTCTTCAAAGGCCATATTTGATGTTTTGGGCTCCCAGCTTTCCTCCTCGCTTGTGGTAAAATTATGAACCACCCGCCATGTTGCTCCTACTGCGCACCGTAGAGAGAAGGGGCGGAGAATATTCGTGAAAAAGAATGTCAGGGGCGGGCTACGCAGGCAGAGTTTCACGCACGCGCAGTGTATATAAAGCTAACACGCATGTGCCGTACGTACGTTCTTTGCGTAGAGAAGGGGCGGGAAATAAACGTGAAAAAGAACCTCAGGGGCGGGCGATGCAGGCGGAGTTTCACGCAAGCACATTGTATATAATGCTAACACGCATGTGCCGTACGTACGCTCTGTGCGTAGAGAAGGGGTGGGGAAGAATCGTGAAAAAGAACGTCAGGGGCGGGCGACGTAGGCGGAGTTTCACACAAGCACAGTGTATATAAAGCTAACACGCATGTGCCGTATGTACGTTCTGTGCGTGGGGGAAAGCCGTACGTACGTTCTATGCGCGGAGGAAAGAGAAACTGAAGTTACGAGCGTCCGAAACGAAGGTAAATTTTATTTAATTTACAAATTTTTTTTGTAGCGGCCTATAGTGCTTAAAGATTGAGGCCTATGTTGGGATAAGATTATGAGAGTTTAGGCTAACATTAGTGTTTTTGTCTTGTGTATTGTCACAGCAAAAATGAATAATAAATTTAAGGACCCTGAATTTGACACCATTTATTGAGAAGTACAGGGAGATGAGGAATCTGTGGGAGGTCAAACACTCTCAATATTACATGAAACCAGTAAGGAAGGCAACAGGAAAGGAAAATTGGGATCTTGAGGAATATGTATAGGAGGGAGCATAACAAGATCCAGGCTTCCCTGAGATCAGGAGCATCAGCAGATAATGTGTATGTACCCAGGCTGTGGTACTTCCAAAACCTGCGTTTTCTTGACGACCAGACTGAAGCCAGGGAATCTTTCGACCCTTCCCTCCACCCCAGCAGAGGCGGATGAGGACCAACCTGGGACTTCCATCCTGAAAGAACCGGATGCGACCATCTGGAGCCAGGTATATTTTTAGACATATTTAGTGTCCTAATATTAATGATGTTAACTAAATATTCTAATTGATTACCTATTAAGGATTTTATACAAAAAATTATGTATACATATCAATTGACAGTAGTGGCCAAAAATGTTTGTCACCAGCTTGAAAAAATGCTGGGGTCAGAATGATACTCTTTTATATGTATTAACATAGAATTTGCAAGTCATGAGCTGAAAATTGTGTGTGACTGATGAACCAAAAAATAAAACTATGTCCCTTTTTTTGACACAGGATGAACTCAGCTAGGACGAGGGTCTGGAAAGTGGCAGGCAGGAGGAGGCTGGGACCAGTGTCAGCCAGGAGGTGGCCGGGCCCAGTAGGAGCCTCACCCAATCGCAGGTGCCTCCCCTCTGCCTTCAGACAAAAAGGCCCAGGAAGGTTACAGTGACAGAGGAGGCATCACTGCGCCTCATGAGATAAGCTACAAATTTCCTCAAGAGCCCCCCCGAACCTGAAGAGGCCTATGGCTGTTATATAGCCAGCTGGTTGCTTGAAGTGGAGAAGGGCCAACGCCTCCTCTGTGAAAAACTTTTTTCTGATGTCCTTCACAAGGGGCTGAGGGGCGAGTTTACTGCCAACAGCCAAATAAATGAGCAAGCCCCTCCTCCTCCTGCCACAAGTACACCACCAGAGCCACAGCCTCCAAGGAAGGCTGCAGGGAAGGGTGCAGGGCAGCATGGAGGGAAGGCTGCAGGGAAGAGAAGAACGTGATGACCTGGGTTCAGTCTGGTCTGACAGAAGACGCAGGCTGGTGTAGTACCACAGTGGTTAAATAAGAACTGCGCTGCAAACAGGTGTATAACAATATAAATAGATCTTGGAGGGATCCACATAAATATCAAAAAGAAAAGTTCAAGACAAGCACAGCGATGACGTCAGCACGTCAACCTTCCAAAAGGAAGGTTGACGCGCTGACGTCATCGCTGTGCTTCTCGTCTTGAATGGGCGTTCGCTGGTCGGCCGGCTGCTGTATTTTTATCCTTGCTTTTAACTCTTGTTTACGTAAGTGCAATTATCTATTTAATGAATTTGCGCTATGGAGAGCCGTCTCTTTATTCTTTTTGGGTCCTCCCTGCTGCTTGTATATTGATCTTTTGGACGGAGCCACCCTGGTCTGCCTGGTCTGTCTGGCTATCCTGGTCATCCTCCCCCCATATTGTCGATCATATCAGGACATCAATATGATTGTGCGCCTGGTTCATTTACAAGCTGTTTCACAGCTTGCCGTTGGTAAGCATTTAATTTACCTGGTGGTGGATTTTTCCACGCAGTGTCACTGGAAAGATTTATTAGCTTCATTGCACCTTATTGGACATTATTTGAATTTATATTTAGACTTTATTATTTCACTTATGTGATTTCCCATATTGTTTTATTTTCACATGGGTTGTGTTTAGTGTTTTTTCTTTTTGATATTTATGTGGATCCCTCCGAGATCTATTTATATTGTTATACACCTGTTTGCAGAGCGGTTCTTATTTAACCACTATCCTATCTGATTGTGTATATCCCACAATTTTAGAACTGCAGCTATTTTTGGTGTAGTACCACAGCCTGGGGACATATATGTCATCTGCTGCTGGTCTTGATCTCTGGGATTCCTGGACCAGATTGTGCTCCCTATTATATGGACTCCTCAAGATCCCAATTTTCTTTTCCACAGACTTGATGTGTGCACTGGGGCCAAAAGGCTTCACAAATTCCAAAAGTCTCTCCAGCGTTGCCTTCATCTTTATTTTGTTAACCAGAATAAATAGATATTTTATTTTCTGAAAATACTTGCCTATGTGTTTTTATTAAAAGACAATGTCAAATTAACAAGGAACACCAACCTCCTTGAGGTTCCAAAAAATGAAAAATATCCAATGTTATTGTGGTAATTTTACACCCAAAAAAATATATATATGGAGATCACTCAAAAATAATTTTTTAACAATCCTAAAAAAAGATCTTGATGAAATAAAAAATAATAAAAGATGTCTCCAAAAAATGTGTAAACATTAGTATGGAGATCGGGCTTTTAAAAAATACAATATCATTCATGAGATCGAGAAATAATCCATAAATCAGTTTGTGAGAACTCTGTGAATATGAGCAGCAAAACAACTTCGTTCTTCTAGCATTATAAAGAAGACAATACTGCGCTGCATTCAACGATCACAGAATTTGCTAGCTACAATACGAACACTAGTTTTACAAGACCGAGCACTTCCGTCTCGTACTTGCTTCTGAGCATGCGTCGTTTTTTGTCTGTCAGACTAGCATACAGAAGAGCGGATTTCTCGATAGGAACTGGGTCCGGCGGAAAGGTTTGAAACATGTTCTAAATCTAAAGTCCGTCAAATTTTCGACATAAAAAGTCAGCTGAAGGTCCGATGAAGCCCACACACAGTCTGATTGTCCCCCGGATTCGTTCCATCGGACCAGTCCGGTCGAAAAGTCAGCTTGTGTGTACACGGCATTAGAGTGGATCATAGCTGTCAATGGCTCGATGGAGAAAAGGAGGGGGGGCAGCAGACACCCCTGCCGGGAAGGGCTGTAAGATTCCTCCCGCCTCTCTGACGAAATTTGGCCAGAAAACTGCCATTCAATAAGGTTGAAGATCTTATGGGCATCTAACGGCAGCAATGCCCTATCTCCAGTATTATCTACCGGGGACTGTAGGTTAACCACTTCACACGAAACATACCTGGAGGCTTCACCCCGGTACCGTTTTTTAGAGCTGGCGGTCGGCTTTTATGATAACAACTGATGCTCAGCAGCCGCTCGGCCGTTCTCACCAGGAGCGGGAGGAGACATCCCCCCCCTCCCGCCAGTCGGCCCGAGTCTACAGTCCCACCGGGAGACCCGAGTGACCAGCCGGCACATCCGCCGGCTGGCCAGAGTCCCGGATAAAGCTGGAATCAGCTTTGATCGAGTATCTGATGTAGTAACCTGGAAGCAACGTCACAGCAAAACATACGGATTACTCGGCTGCCAATGGCGCTAAATTAAAAAAATTCCCTAGTATTCCAAAATGCAGATTTTGGGGTTTTGAATACTTTTAAGTGAAAAGGAGGGATTTGGGATCTTTTAGACCTCAGATCCCTCCATAATGAGTACCTGTTACCATGTTTACATTCCTTGTGACAGCAATAAAAGTGATCAGATTTTTTTTTTCAAAGAGTGTAACAAAACAAAAAAACAAAAATAAGAATTTTTTTTTTAAAGCGCTCCTGTCCCTGCACACCAAAAAGGAAATGCATACGTAAGTCGCGCCCGCAAATGTAAACGGTGTTCAAACCACACATGTGAGGTATCGCCGTGATCGTCAAAGTGAGAGCAATAATTCTAGCAAACGACCTCCTGTGTAAACTTTAAACTGGTAATGCCTTTGCAAGCTGCGTGAAAGATTGTGCATCTCTCTGGAACAGGGCAATTTTATCCTCTACATCACTAATGCAACCTTCTAATGCTGTGGTGCACTCCTGGATCTTTTGCAGATCATGGCGGATTAGGCCCAACTCCTCCTTAAGCCCCCAAAGTTCTCTTTTAGGGCATCTGAGGCCGTGTGTTTGTGAACAGCCCTGAGAACGGCAGCTAGAGTGAGTTGCTCTGCCTCTTCGTCCTCTACATGCTCCTCTGTTTCAGTGATCTGAAGAGTAATGGCTGCTGAGGGGCCCTGTGTGGATGGCTCTCCCTCTTCCTCAGTGTGAAAGATGGCTGGGGTTGCCTCTAAGTCAGTCTCGGAAGTCCATCTCGGAAACTCGTCCTGTCCCCTCTCTGTTAGCTTCTGGGCATAGTAGAGTGTATCCCGCAGAGGCTCCTTCCCATCTGCTTTGGGCATTTTAGGAGGTTTACCCATGTCCTTCTGTTTCTCCCCACCACAAGGACCCTGAGGGCGGCCTGCCGCAGTGCCATGTTGAGGGTCAGGCTGCCCGCCCTCTTCCTTCTGCTTGCGTGTCACCATGCCGCTGGATTGGGTAGCCAGCGATGTCAGGAGGATCAGAGGTGGGTGTAGCAGGATCGAGTGTTAATTCCGACCGGAATCCAAGCTGGGAACAGGACCTATTCAGGATCTAGTGCGGGAGCTTTGCGAGACATGTCCGCTCACACTGATAATGGGGTACTTTGACGCAGTAAGTGGGCTTAGCACTATATGACCATATAGTGTGCCCAAATCCCCATATTTTTTGAATATGTTCAGGTGTTTTTAACCACTTCCCGCCCAGCCTAAAGCAGAATGACGGCCGGGCGGTGGTTCAGTTTTCCTGACTGGGCGTCATATGATGTCCAGCAGGATAACAGCCGAGGCGTTTATCGTGGCGATCGATGGTGTGGTGCGTCAGTCTGACACACCGGTACACGATCTAGGTATAGAGCTTCTGACGAAGGCTCTTTACACGTGATCAGCCGTGTCCAATCACTGCTGATCACGATGTAAACAGGAAGAGCCGTTGATCGGCTTTTCCTCACTCGCGTCTGATAGACGCGAGTAGAGGAGAGGCAAGGCAATCGGCTGACGGGGGGGGGGCTGCGCTGTTTGTTTATCAGCACAGCCCCCCTCGGTTGCCCGCCCAGGACCACCAGGATGCCACCAGGGATGGCCACCACACTGGACCACCAGGTATGCCACCCTAAACCACTAGGGATATGCCAACTAGTGCCCAGGCAGCTGCCAATCAGTGGCAATTAAAAATGCCTGCCATTGCCACCAGTGATGCCTATCAGTGCAGTCCATCAGTGCCACCCATAAGTACCCATCAGTGCCGCCTATCAATGCCCATCAGCGCCGCCTATCAATGCCCATCAGTGCCGCCTATCAATGCCCATCAGTGCCGCCTATCAATGCCCATCAGTGCTGCATATCAGTGTTACCCACCAATGCCGCCTATCAGTGCCACCTCATTGGTGCCACCTTATCAGTGCCCATTAGCGAAGGAAGAAACTTACTTACAAATTTTTTACAAAGGCCTGGTCTTAATGTGGCTAAGGCCTCATGCACACTGGGGGGTGTTTTTTTCTTGCTCGGGGGGGGGGGGGGGGGGTAGCGTTTTGATGTTTTTTTCCTGTATAAAAATGCCCCTGCATTTAAAAAAAAACGCACAGCCAGTGCGTCCAGGAGCAGCACAGTTTTGGTGGAAAAAACGCTTGATGTGCCTTAACGCTAGGTGCATTTAGCACTTGAGAGTTTACTAATTTCAATGGCCAGAATACATTATTATTATGGCCAATTAAATGAATTACGCCCAAGCGCTTGATGCACCTAAACACATTACATGAGCTTCCAAGCGTCCGTGTTTTTTTTCTGCCAAAATTGTGCTGCCAGGAGAAAAGAAGTTTACTATAGTTAGCAAAACATCCAGTTTGCATGAGGCCTAAAAGTGAGTACAGTACTGATAGAGATCAGAAAATTGGCGTTAAACATCCTGCACTTTTGGGGAAAGCAATATTAAACCCAAAAGCAAACATTTATTATACTGCAGTTTATCAATTCTTATATGTGATGGCTGCATTAGTTTTCTTTCTTAGGTGCTCTTTTCTTTATGTTCACCTGGTGATCCGGCTACAACAAGCTCTTCTGCAGATGTAGCAATTATAGCGCTGAAACAAACCATTTACCATGGAGAAGGGGTGCTTACAATGATCAAATTATATTTATATAAAACCTTTATTCTAAAAAAGGAAAAAAAAATAAACTATCTGTACCTGCTTGTAAAGTGTTCGCTAGAGTTTGGCTTCAATTTGTTAGTGTATCTAAATCTGCAAATACATCTTCCCTACCCCAGATCGACAATGTTGCTGTCTAAAGGTGCCCCCTGTGCTCCTTCATGCAGTGTGGGGACACTCTAATATACAAGGTGTGTTACTGGCCAGAACACCAGGTGAAAAACGGAGGGAAAAAAAGCCTAAAAAAAAAGAAAACTAATGGAGACACCACATGTAATGATTGCTAAGCTGTAAAAGGTTACATTTTTGGTTCTGTGGGTGTAATACTGCTTTAAGGAGGAGAGTGGAGTGATAAACTGGTATAGGAGCTATTTGGGTCATAGAGGAAAGGTGTACATCACATTGGACATACTTGCCCCTTTGGGAAAAAATGTTCTAGACCTACTTAAAATTAAAAATGATCAATCGATTCCAGTGAGCCTCCAAGTTGTTGTGGACACATTGAACATGTGGTGGAATAGTCAGAACTGTTTGCGGACCGTATAACTTGGATATACAGCAGCAAGGTGGCTCTGCTGCTCAGGATCACATACCTAGTATGCGATCCGCACTCCCGCCGACCTGGTGGTGCTGCGATTTGATTCAGCACCGATCAGTCTTCAGGTCCGGCCAATAAGTTTTGGCCTGGACCTGCTGATCAATTCTGACCAATCACAGACCAGCATGTGTTTACAAAACACAGGCACAGGAAATGACGGTCTCTTTTCAGTTCCAGCGTGAGAAGAGACAGCATCAGAGAGCGAGTAAAAGCACTACACTGACACCAGATCACATAGCTAGGCACATTTAACCCCCTGATCGTGCGCCCCCCCCCCCCCAGTTAACCCTTTCACTCCCCTGTCACAGTGTCATTAGTACAGTGTACAGATTTTTTTTTTGCGGATCACTGTATTACTGTCACTGTTGATGCTAGATAGCATTAGCGTCAATCCTAGATAACGTCAGTTTGCCCGCCACATATTCCCTAGTAAAATTTTAACCCACTGATCCCCCCCCCCCCCATTAAAGAAGTGGATGTAAACCCTCACATATACCCAATGAAGTGAACAGCCTCAGATGATATTGAGGGATGAAACAAATCTCCCTTACATGTATATCTGCTGTCTTCATCTGTATATATCCTTTAGAAAGTGCTCTTTGTGTTAGGAAATTTTCTCTTTCTGGTTAACACTGCAGAGAAGCCTGGGCATACAGCTAAGGCAGCTGATTGGAGGAAAGGCACATACCCCCCTCTCCTCATAGGCAGAGGAAAAAAAGAAATGTGCAGAGTAGAGGTCGATATTTGGCTTTTTTTACTTAATCGGCATCGGCCGATAGTGCTGATAAAAAAAGCCGATTATAACTTCAGTGGGACTTGCAAATGACTCCTGTAATAGAAGTCAATGCAAGTTGTCTGAAGTTTTCTTCTCTCCTCCCTGGGCAGCCTGCCAAGTCTGATAAGAAGAAACATTGTATCTCTTCAGGTTCTTTTATCAATAGACTGTGTGTAGGAGTTTAACCATTTAAAGACTAAATCTTTTCTGACACTTAGTAAAAAAAAAAATCCTGTATTTTCTGCTAGAAAATCACTTAGAACCCCCAAACATAATATATATATTTTTTAGCAGAGACCCTAGGGAATAAAATAGCGGTTGTTGCAATATTTTATGTCACATGGTATTTGCGCAGCGGTCTTTCAAACGCATTTTTATTTAAAAAAAATACACTAATGAAATAAAGAAAAAAAAAAAAAAAAAAGCAGTAAAGTTAGCCCATTTTTTTTTCGTCCAAAAGTTTTGATTACCTGTTTTTGTGTATTTAATATTTAAGATATAGTGTTTTTTTTAAATCTAAATTATACATACAAGTGAACTGATTGGAGATTTGTTTGGTTTAATAAATGTTTAAATGTAAAAAAATTTCTGTATCTCTTATTACTTAAGGCTGCTTTCACACTGGAGCAGGCATGTGTTGACGGTAAAACGCTGTTAGTTTTAGCGGCGCTTTACCGTCATTTTAGCGGCGCTATTCGGCTGCTAGTGGGTCGCTTATAACCCAGCTAGCGGCCCAAGAAGGGGTTAAATGTGCCCCTGAAGTGCTGCTGCCGAAGCGCTTTGCAGGCGCTTTGGCAGCGGTGCGCATTCATTTCAATGGGCAGGAGTGGTGGAGGAGCGGTATACACCGCTCCAAAGATGCTGCTTGCAGGACTTTTTTTTTTTTAACATCCTGCCAGCGCATCGCCTCAGTGTGAAAGCACTCGAGCTTTCACACAGACTGCAGGGGAGCCGTTTTACAGTCGCTATTTTTAGCCCAAAAGCGCCTGAAAAACGCCCCAGTGTGAAAGGGGTCTAACTGTTAGATTTTATGAGATGAAGGGAAAAAAAAAATCGGCCTAATATATCGGCCCAAAAAAAATCGGCATCATATATCGGCCATCGCGATTTCTAAATATGGGCTTTGGCATCAGCCAGAGAAAAACCCATATCGGTCGACCTCTAGTGCAGAGGTCTGCTCTTAGATGGCAAGCTGTGTGCTAATCTACTTATAGCAACCTCCCACGACACACACTTCTATCCCCAGTCTCGGAGAACGTTATCAGTCGGATAACAGAGCTATGGAGCAAGAGACAGCTACGGGACATAGTGCTTTGGAGAGAGATAAGAAAACACTACAGATATATGTGCCCAGCTCAAATTGAATGAATCGGGTATACATCCGCTTTAACCCTTTCACTGCCCTGTCACAGTACCATTAGTAGTGTACAGATTTTTTTGATCACTGTATTAGCGTAAATCCCAGATAGCATCATATTCACTAATAAATTTTAACCCTTTGATTGCCAACACTAACACACACACACACACACACACACACTATAAACCTCCATAATATAGTATTCGTATACTGTCTGAATGAATGAATATCTTTGATCAGAACTATACTAGAGTCTCCAATAGTTCAGTGTCCCCATAAAGGCAGTGTTGGGAGGATCAGCCCGGACACCTGCCTGTACATGAGTTTAGCTCCCCTATATTACCTGCGAGTCACACTAGGTACCTGTAAATTTAGTGGTCAAAATGTAAAAAGAAAGGTACACTAGTGAGGGGGCCTACAGGATTCTAAGCATAACAGAGAGTGACGGGGTGTCCTCACTGTCAGAATCAGGCTCAGAATACAAACCTGTAGAGATCAGCGGCACTCGGACAGATAGCTCCGACGATGGTCCCTGCTATGGTCAGGCCCACCCGACCCAGTGCCCAGGTTGCTGAGGTGGTACAATCACATGATGATACTGGTATGCAGGAGAGTGCTTAGTACTAGTTCCACTCTTTCGGTGAACTGGCGAGCACCATCTCTAAATAGGAGCACCATTGGATCAGCGAGGGTACAACACAGGGAGAAATCATCACAAATTGCGATCATTTCCATAATCGCCCCTGCAGCTCACACTAGTGCATGCCATCGGGCAAGAAGGCGCACCGTCGCCAGTCACAACAGCACTCTTTGACCACATATCTGCGGCGCAATAAAGGGCAGAAGAAAATGGCTCAAAAAGGTGCTGGTTCCCCCCAGCCTGTACAGTCTCCAACAACAGCAGGTGACCCTCCGCAGGAATTTTCTTCCACACAAAACAACAGCGAACACTCCTCTCAGCTCACAAAAGCTGATTTGGATTCCAGCTTAACTAAGATTTATGAAAAGCTTGCTGATAAAATACAGTTTGAGCTTCAAAAAACAAGCACACTCACACAAGAAATAGCAACCCTGGGGGGACACACAGACGTTCTGGAAACCAAACATGATGAACTATCACTTGCACATAATGATCTTAGAAAAGACTTTCTAGCTGAAAACTACTCATATTTACAATCACAAGTGGAAGATTTGGAAAATCGAAACCGCAGGAACAACCTAAGGATTCGTGGCATCCCAGAATCAGTTTCTGACCTGATGCCTGCAGTGTCCAAATTATTCCACAATCTCCTTCCAGAGTTACCCCCATCATCATTGACATGTGACAGAATACATAGAGCCTTGCGTCCTAAACCACCTCCAGATAAAACCCCCACGTGACATCATTCTGTGCATGAAAGATTTCATCACAAAAGAAAGCATATTAAGAGCTTCCAGAAATATGCACATCGAATTAGATGGCGCTAAAATTCAAATATTTCCCGACAACTCCCATGCTACCCTGGAAAGGAGATGCAAATTGAAGGAAATAACTTCTGTACTACAATCTGCTCATATCAGATACCCATGGGGATTTCCATTTAAATTAACAATACCACACAACGGCACTATCTACACAATCTTCAATGTCTCAGAAGGCAAGGATCTCCTGGTGAAGTTGGGTCTTTTAGATCCAGTCGCAGTCGCAAGCCCTCCTACTACTCCCCATACTTCACCTATCTGGGCTACCCCAGCCACATGTCGGGATCAAAGAAGATGGTGACAATCCTTCAGAAATATGGATGCATGAAGATTAAGATGCATGGTCCATGGGCTAACAGTCTTCTCTCATTAAAAATACATCAAAACAGAAAAGACAGGAATTAAATGGAAATAATGATTTAAGACTTCCACTTTTCCTTTCAAGTTCAAAGAAAAGTTATTATAGTGATGAAAGTTTGCAAGTTTATTGACAACTCAAAGTTAAAAGCTGATCTACAACTTTAAAATGACTTTAGTTGGTATATCATAGCTCCTTTTATACTAACATATACATTCTACTTCTTTCCAGTTTTCAATATAGGATATACAGCATGCATTAACATTTTTGGTATATAATAGCTTCGCTGAGGCTGATCTGCTCCTCAGTTAGTTTGTCCCCCTTACTCACAGAGGATTTCCAAAACATGGTTCAGCTTGTAGTAATTTTTATGCGACTGTTCATGCTGTTTCAACAGATGGGACTCCTTTTGTGAGTATTGGACATTATTGTCCACATCAAAATTTTTCTTGGTCAAACGGTGTATCCCACCCTGACCCCCAAGTTATACATAATATCTGTCATAGTTCTACTAAATTACTTTATTTTTATACAGTTTGAAAAGGTCTAACAAAATATCAATATTTTCCTTAAGGCGTTATATGGTATTAACATTATACAATGCAACATGGATATTTTCTATAGGGTTATCATTTCTAAGGCTCAATGTGATAGATACTATATTCACCATTTTTTGTGAATTTGTGAACAGTATGGTCGACTACTCTGGATATATAATTCTGGTTTTTGTTGCCCCTATGGTAGTAAACAACACATACTATATTATCAGACCAATCTATATCATCTATGACAACTATAATGGTACTTAAAGTGTTATTGCATAATGTACAAGGTTTCTATTCGCCCAGTAAACGCAAAAAGGCATTTCGCAATTATAAACATTAGGAGCGGATATTATTTTACTACAGGAAACCCACTTTGCCACCAATAATCACCCACAATATTTTGACAGGTCGTATAACCAGCATTACCGTACAGACTACATTTCCAAGACTCGTGGTACCGCCATTTTTATAAAGGAGATCACTAGTTATGGAAATACTAAACATATACAAAGACCCAGAAAGTAGATTTCTGATCGTGAAAGGCATTCTCAATGGGCATCAAATCACTATCGCCTCAATTTATGCCCTCAATGAAGCACAATCAACATTTTAAAAAAAAAATTTTGATATTCTGGACAGATATCATTCCCCTACATAATAGTAGGAGGAGACTTCAATTTGGCAGCAAATTCTGTCCTCAATAGAAGTAGAGTTGTCCCTTCGTCAAAGGCATTCCCTAAATCTCTTACCCGCTCTCTACATAACTTTCAATAGATACATGGAGAGCTCATAATGTTGGTATAAGGGCTTATACTTTTTACTCTCATCCACATGAAAGCTATGCCAGATTAGACTATTTTTGTAACCCCAATCCTTCTGGCTAACTCATCTAATGCAGACATCCATACATGCCCCTGGTCTGACCATCACATTGTCTTTCACTACTTCTCACATAGGCTTGGCCCCTACCCCATATAAGTGGCGTATCAATGACTCCCTTTTAACAGGCCCTACTATTACCCAACAACTTTTAACAAAAATGGAAGATTACTTTACTCATAATATAACTCCCGACATTTCTTCTACCACTTTATGGACAGCACACAAGGCAGTTATGAGAGGCCACCTAATACCACCTCAGCCAAAAACAAATCAAAATTAATGGATAATAATACCGTAACCAAAGAATTAGACAAATTATATTACAAACGTTTCCAATTCCCTTCTTCTGACTTATATAATCAAATCCAACATAAAAGATGTACCCTAGACACATTGTTGTCTGCTGACACAGAAAAGACCTTGAGATGGTCCAAAGAAAAATTCTTATTATATAGCAACTCTGCCTCCACAATGTTTGCTAGAAAGCTAAAACAATCTACAAGCCCCCCACGTGTACAAATTACGCAATTCCAAAGGGAATTTAGTCTCTCACCCCAAAGAAGTTATAGAGATCTTCTCGGACTTCTATAAAAATTTGCTATCTGCTCCCCATTCTTCACCAAAACATTCTTCTCAAGAATGGATTGGAGATATTTTGCTACCTACTCTCTCCGCCCAATAAATTGAAAAACTGAACGCTCCATGCACCACTATAGAAACAACTGAGATTATTAAGAACCTAAAAACTTTCACAGCACCCAGTCCAGACAGATATTCTACCCTTTATTACAAAAAATTCTCCCATATTCTGGCCTACCATTTATCTAAATTATTCAATTACATTTTACAAGGCAATAATTTCCTAGAGGAAATGCTTCTAGCCAACATGTGTCTTCTACCCAAGCCCCATAAAGATCTCACGTCCCCACAGAATTACCGCCCAATATCAGTTATAAATAATGACCTCAAAATTTTCAGCCGTTTGCTGGCAGACAGAATAGCTGCGGTTATCACTTCATTAATTCACCCAGATCAAACGGGTTTTATTCCAGGCAGACAGATTACAGACAATTTAAGGTTGGTCACAAATATAGTACAGGACGCTAACTTACATGCAAACCCAGTAGCTATTCTTAGCCTCGATATTCACAAGGCCTTTGATAGTGTCAGTTGGTCATACCTGGAACTATTATTTCCCAAATACGGTCTTTGCAATGAATTTATGCATGGCTTCAGAGCCTTATATCAAAATCCTCAAACTAGAATTAGACTCCCTGGAGAAAACTCCAAGTTTTTTGCATTAGGTAGAGGTACTAGGCAAGAGTGCCCCCTTTCCCCTCTCCTTTTTGCCCTGACCATCGAACCCATTGCATGTGCCATACATAATAATATCAATATTAAAGGCTATTCCAAAGGCCTAATAGAGGTCAAACTGAGCTTATACGCCGACGACGTCTTGCTATTCCTTTCAGACCCCCTTAGTTTCCCTCCCTAACCTGATCAAAGAACTAGAAATATTCCAAGATCTCACCAGCCTAGGTGTTAATTTATCCAAATGTACTGCCATGCCTATAAATATTCCACCACTGTTAATAGCATCTTTACAGGAGAGTTTCTCTTTAACCTGGACATCACACTTTTTTTAATATTTGGGCATCATCATTACCCCATCCTATAAAACTCTTTTTCA
This sequence comes from Aquarana catesbeiana, assembly GCF_042186555.1. NCBI lineage: Eukaryota > Metazoa > Chordata > Amphibia > Anura > Ranidae > Aquarana > Aquarana catesbeiana. The sequence continues at coordinate 151,862,619 of NC_133330.1, forward strand.
AACCAACTATCCACCACTATTCACAAATATTAAAACACCACTAAAATCATGGTCCAACTTTCACATCTCCTTTTTGGGGAGAATAACTGCTATCACAATGGTGATATTGCCTAAACTACTTTTTCACTTTAGAGTTCTACCCATACAGGTCCCAAAAAATATGCTAGATTCCCTACAAAGAGAAATTAACAAATTTATATGGCTCAACAAAAAAAACAAGGTTTGGTTACTCTGTTATGCACAGATCTCAATCCAAGGGTGGTTTGAGCCTTCCTAACCTATGGTGTTATTACCTAGCAGCAAGATTTACACAGTTGGCTCAATGGTTTGCTTCTTCAAATCAAGTGGCCTGGTTACATTTTGAAGATCAATTTTACCATTCCATTTACAAGGAATATTATGGTCCAAGTCGACTCAACCCAGAGAGATCTTTTCCTTAAATAAGCTGGTGGCTCATTCATATCAGTTATGGCATCGTTACAAAGATAAATTTGATTTGATGTCTCCCACCCCCCCTCCCGGCATCTTTTATAGGAGACCCCCGCCTCCCTCCAGCCTTTAGAAATAGTAATAAATTCGGGATATGGAAATTATACAACCTTACTGCTCTGAAATCCCTATCCATAAATAACAAATTTCGCCCTTTTTCAGATTAATGCGAACTACATAATCTCCCACTTTCAGAATGACCCAGCTATACTCAAATTTAAATATTCTACCAAGAGTACTTCTCTCTAACATTACATACCCTTATTCTCAATTTGAACAAATCTGCATTTCCTCACCAAGAGATAAGGGCCTGATCTCTCGTATTTACCGAAGTCTAAATGAATTTTCTCTTTTAGAAAAATCAAAACCAATGCTACAATGGGAAATTGACTTGGACCAATCTTTTACACTACCAGAATGGACCACTATGATCCAAAACTTACTGAAATGTATTCGCTCAATCCCGGCAAGAGAAACAGACCTCAAAATACACACCAGATGGTACCTAACTCCCTCCAAAGTAAACTCATTTTATCCATCAGTATCCCCCACTTGTTTTAGGGGATGCCCAGATCAAGGCACCATCTTGCATACCTTCTAGAATTGTAAAATTTTGAAATCCATATGGTTACAGGCAGTGGCTAGGATTGAACATATAAGCAAAAAAATTTCCCTCATGCCTAAGATATGTTTACTGTTTGCACCTATACCAAATATACCCATACAGCATATTAGGTTAGTTCACACACTGTTCAATTCAATCCACTGGATGATAGTGTTTAATTGGCACTCAAAAAGTTCCATGGCCCAAGTAATGAATAGAATGGATCAAATAAATCTTTCAGAGCGTATCCACCATGCTCCCGACACTATGCACATTTAAAAAAAAAAAAAAAAAAAAAAAAATGGTCTCCTTGGGATGTACCTCAACCCTGAATATCACATATTGTAGCCTAAAAAGTAATATCGGCCTAGAATTAAACTGATGTAATTTACATAACCTTATGGGAAAAACTAATTCTTAGACAAACACTATTGTTCATACATTGTATTGCCAAGTTCTTTTTTATATATACTATTTACCTCACATTAAGCACATACCTGATTTATACTGAACGTACCTATGTTTTTGTTATACATTTGTACCAAACTATGACCTTTTGCAACAATAAAAATCGTTAGTAAACAAAAATTCCTGATGGGCTTGCAAGGCCTGATTGGCAGCCCACAGATTCTGTAGCACCCGTACTTCCCCCATTCACTGCCCAACCCAGAGTTCAGGTGGAAACAGGAAATTTAACTCCCCCTGTTTTTTTTGGAGCCGTTTTTCACGGAAGATCTATACCGAGTGATTTATCGCCACCAATCCAAATTCAAACCCTGCCAGACAATTTGAATGGAAACGTATCACGGTTTCCGAATTTAAGACTTTTGGGCCTAACCCTCAACATGGCCATTACTAAAAAGAATGAGTTTCGGTCATATTGGTCCAGTGACCCAACTCATCATATGCCCATGTTCTCTGCTGCCACGAACAGGGGTAGATACGAGAATATAATAAGATTTATGCATTTCAACAACAATTAACACTGTCGTCCTCGGGGTGACCCTGGATATTATCGGCTTCCACAAAATTTGGCCCCTCGTAAATACACTTTACCCAAAAATTTGCAGACGTGTATACACAACAAAATGTCTGCGTAGATGAGTCCCTCATTAATTGTTCTGGTCGCCTTGCTTTTAAACAGTTTCTCCCCAACAAGCGTGCCAGATATGGGGTCAAAATGTATAAGCTCAGTGACAGGGCAACAGGCTATATATGTGATTTCTGGATTTACGTGGAGCCCCTCAGATGCCCAGACTACATAGGAAACAGTTGCAAGATTGTTTGGGACTTGGCGTTTCCCTTATTTCAAAAGGGGTAGCACTTCCATACGGACAATTTTTATACAAGCCTGCCACTTTAGACTGCTTTTTGAATTTGGAATTGGCTCATGTGGCACCGGGGCTTCCCCCAACATCTTGTAAATACCCGGCTTAGATGGGGGGAGAAAGCATGCTTGAGAAATGATGTGTTGCTTGCAGTGAAGTTGAAGGACAAATGGGATGTTTTCATCTCGTCTTCCATTCACCCAGATACGACAGTCCAAATTACAACAGCGACTAGTGTTGTTGAGAATCCCCTGTGTCCACGACTAAAACCTTAACATGGGAGGAGTGGTCTTCAATGACCAGATGATGGCACCGTACTTAATTTCCCGTAAAGCCAGACACTAGTACAGGAAAGTGTCTGTATATTTATTTCAATTGGCTGATGTTCAACGCTTTTGTATTACAAAACATCAGGAAGAAGTGGATCCTTCCTAAAATTTTTGGAAGAGATCACAGACCTTTTGTATCCAGGTGGAGCTGTGGCCCAAGCTCACAATCCAGATGCAGTGAGCCGGCTGCATGAGAGGCATTTTCCGGATGTCCTCCCTGGTACCACGACCCAAAGAGCACGCCAAAAAAGATGCGTTTGTAGTAGACGTGGATTTAGGCGAGACACCCGTTATTTTTGTCCCTCCTGTCCTGGCCAGACTAGTCTCTGCCTCAAGGACGGTTTCCGTTGCTACCACAAACTAATGGAGTATTAGCATAGGGTACAGCACAGTCAAAAAAGTTTTGTTTTATTGAGTTCATATTCTGTTACTGTGTTTTTATTGGTAACAGTATTATTTTGCTTTGCAGGAACGCCACTCAGCTACAGCACTGATCTGTTTATTCTGACAGCAGCAGGGTGTGCTTTCAGAAAAAAATACATCAGTGATTTCAGCACTGTAGGAGATTTAAAAAAAGAGCAAATAAGCCTGGGGTGATCAGTGGGCGGATCCCTCCTATGCTTCAGCATATATATTTTACTTTTTTTTTGGCACAGATTTCAGTAAAAAATAAAAAAGTTGTTTTGAGTTAATATTCAATTGTTACCAAGCTGTAATGTTAAACGTTGTTTGCTTTGCAGGAACGCCATTCAGCTCCAGCACTAGGAGGAGATTTCTAGGGCCTGGGGTGGTCAGTGGGTGGATCGCCCCTATGCTTCAGCATATACAGCGGGTAAAATAAGTATTTAATATATAAATATATTTCTAAAGGTGCTATTGACATGAAATTTGCACCACATGTCTAACAACCCATGCAATCCATACATACAATGAAACCAAAACAAATAAGTTCAGAAATCATGTTATTACACAAGTTATGTGTAATAAAGTGGAATGACACAGGAAAAAAGTATTGAACATGCCAAGTGAAATGTATTTAATATTTCTTACAAAAACCTTTGTTGGTAATGACAGCTTCAAGACGCCTCCTGTATGGAGAAACTAGTCACATGCATTGGTGCGATTTTGGCACATTCTTTCACACAGTCAGGTGATTGGCTGGGCCATTCTCGCAGATTCATTTTCTCTTTCTTTGATACCAATTGAGAGTTACCTTAGCTTTGTGTTTGGGATCATTGTCTTGCTGAAATGTCCACCCTTGTTTCATCATCCTGGTAGATGGCAGATTTTTATCAAGAATGTTTTGGTACATTTTTCCATTCATCCTTCTTTCAATGATAGGAAGTTTGCCAGTACCTTTGCTGAAAAACTGCCCCACACCATGATGTTTCCACCTCCAAACTTCACTGTTGGTATGGTATGTGCCGTGCCATTTGACCTCCAAACATGGTGTATATTATGGCATCCAAAGAGGTCAATTTTGGTCTCATCTGACCAGACTATATTCTCCCAGTATTTCACAGGCTTGTCAAAATGTTGTGTAGCAAACATTAAACGAGCGTCAACGTTATTTTTCTTCAGCAATGGAGTCTTGCATGGTGAGTGTGCATACAGGCTATGGCGGTTAAGTGCATTACTTATTGTTTTCTTTGAAACAATTGTACCTGCTAATTCCAGGGCTTTCTGAAGCTCTCCACAAGTGGTCCTTGGTCTTGGACAACTCTTCTGATAATTCTTAGCACCCCTGTCAGAAATCTTGCGAGGAAAACCTGAATCTTGTGAGGAGCACCTGGTCGTGGCCAGTTTATGGTGAAATGATGTTCCTTCCACTTCCAGATTATTGCCCCAACAGTGCTCACTGCAACATTCAGAAGTTTAGAAATCCTTCTGTAACCAATGCCATTAGTATGTTTTGCAAAAATAAGGTTCCTAAGGTCTTGAGAGAGCTCTATGCTTTTAGAGAGAGCTCTATGCTTTTTAAGGTTTCTTGTGCGGCACCTTAGTAATGAGACACATTTTTATAGGCCTGTGTTGCCATGACTATTTGTAGTGACTTGGTAGCCATAATATGGAGTTACATATATTTTTGAGATATGTTTTAAAGGAAGCCAGGCTCCCCCTCCATTGATATGTAAATAAACCAGTTGGATAGGTTTTGGAGCTGAGCAGAGGATAGGAAGTTGGCGTATACAGGAAGTTTGTGGGAGGGGCTTGGGGTCTTTTAAACGAGGCATGTGGTTGGACAAAAGGAGTTGGTTTTTGGAAGACAGACAAGACGTGTGTTGGAAGCTCAAGGACTTGAGACATTTTGAGCTGGACTGAGCAAGAAACCATTAGATGACTCCATCAATGGAAGTTGATTAACTGTTTACACAGGGAGATGAAACTTAAAAAATATATATAAAATCAGAATGCATAGTGTCACCCAACTTGGACGGAACAAAGCTAGATGTTCCTACTGGTGTCACCATAGCCGCAACGACATGCGATGCCTGGTGGTCAGGACCATGTATTGCATTTGAATATAAACAAAAAAGGGAAAAGAGGAAGATATTAAAATAAAACCAACATCCAATTGCAAAGGACAAAAACATTCCTAAATGCAATCTCGCAAACCGATTTGATCTCAAAGAACACTGAACTCCAAATTGTTGTCCAGCGTCTGTTGAAAAAAGGGGACCCGAATCTAGTTAAAACATTTTTCTCAAAAATCATATGTTGGTGTCAGATGTAAATCTAGTAACCAGAATAGCAGTCTAAAGACACATGGGGGTCACTACACTGACAGCGCAGATGACATCCAATAGTCAATCATGAGATTGCAGATTCTCAGTAATCTGGTGGCCCAATTGCCATATTTTAAAAACATTATGTATAAAACACAAATCTACTATGGGGAATAGTTGAGTTTAATGGTATATTACATATAAAAAAAAAAAAATTATATTTAAAATAGAAATTAATAATTATTCTAAAGAGAAAAGGGTCAAAAATTGAATGCTCAACACGATATGAGCCCCCTATCAAGAATGATTAATAAAGGCGTTCACATCTGTATCGACATTGAGTCCAAAAGGGGGTGTAGGTCCTAAGAGGTCTATGGATCCAAGCCATCTCTTGTTTTGAGATTTCTCGGACTAACAGACTGCCCCTCCAATGGGGTCTGTATTTATCAATCCCTATAAAGTATTTGATGGATCTCTGTCATGTACTTGATCATAGTGCCTAGATACTGGATGTTTGTCATAACCTCTCCTAATATTATTGATGTGTTTGTTTAATCGCACACGAAGTGCCCTTTTGGTCATCCCTACATACTGTAGCCTGCAAAGGCACTGTATGAGGTAGACCACACCCTCTGATGCACATGTATTGAAAGGTTCCACCTCAAAAGTTCGTGAAGTGCTGGTGGATGTGAATTTACAGATCTTTCTCTCTTTGCACTTAAGGGAGTAAACCTGCCAGTTCCTGCACCTATAATATCCAGTGAGATTTTGAAAAAAAAACAAACACTCGTCGTTTCTTGGGGGGTCATGAACACTCGTGGCAATCTTACTAGCTAGAGAGGGTGCCCCCTTAAAAACAATCCGGGGTCTGTCGGGTAAAATGGTACCAAGCACTTGGTCACTTGTCAAAATGTGCCAGTGTTTTTGGATCAATCTCTTGGCGCTGCGATGTTGCACCGAAAACGTGGTGATAAACGGTGCAACATTAAGGTTATCCTCCCCATTAGGATGTCTATCAGACAAGAGTAATGACCTATCCTTGTCACGTACTGTTTTCACAGCCTGGGACAGAAAATCCTGATCATAACCTTTCTCCATGAATCTACTGGAGAGAGTGGCCGCCTGATCTTCAAATGTACCAATCTCAGTGCAGTTACGTCTGAGGCGCGTGAATTGGCCCAGAGGGACTGCTCTCAGCCAAGGCTCATAATGACAGCTATCTAGCGAGATATAGGAGTTCCTGTCAGTTGACTTGAAAAACGTGGATGCCACAAACCTATCCTCTAAAATCTTAATTTTAAAGTCAAGAAAATTGATTTCTTCTAAGCTGGCTTCAAAATTGAGTTTAATCCCTCTGTTATTATTGTTGAGGCCCGCCATGAAGTCAAATAGAGCAGACCTACTACCATTCCATAGGAGGAGGTCGTCGTCGATATAACTAGCTCACAGGACCACTTCTGGTCTCCTGGGGGCATCGACGACGTCCTCCTCCCACTTGGCCATAAAAAGATTGGCCAAGCTGGGGGGCGTATTTAGCCCCCATAGCGACCCCCCTATCCTGTCATTAGAACTGATGTTCAAACCAGTTATGGCTTGCAGCATACTGTAATAATTCCATAATGAAATCTATCTGGGATGAGACCAGACCAGAATCCCTCTCCAAAAATAGCCTGCCTCGAGGCCTAAACGATGGGGTATAATGGTGTAAAGAGAGGTTACATCCGCGGTAACCAGAGTCCTCTCTTAGGTGTGATGCTAGACAATAAATTAATCACCTGTTTAGTGTCTTTGATATAAGAAGAAGTTTTTTGGACCAAAGGTTGTAAATAATGGTCAATCTACTTGCCCACCCGGGACGTGACAGAATCGATGCCACTCACTATTGTCGTCCCGGGGGGCAAGTCTGGTTCTTATGTATTCTAGGAAGATAGTAGATGAGCCTTGTGCGGGGAGCACTGGGTACCAAAGACTATCTCTCCCTATCACTCAAAATACCTTTACGGAAAACTCTATCAACAATTATTTGACGTTCTTTCTTATATTTTATAACCGAATCTTTACTAAGAGCTGTATAGGTTTCACCATCATCCACAATGCGATGCATCTCTTTCAAATAATCGCAGTGGTCCAAAATAACAATCCCTCCGCCTTTATCGGCTGGTCTAATCACTAGGGATTTGTTGTTGCAAAGGGATTCTAAACCAACCTCCAGATCCCTCTGCATCCTAACCTTTCTAACTTTCATCTGATCAAGGTCCCGTAGGACTACATCTCTAAAGACCCTAATGGAAGGTGCTAAAGAGCCTGGGGGGGGTTGAAGAGGGATGCGTTAGAAAGCTTAGAGTGTTGATACCCTGATCTAATTACATTACCCTCCCTGATGGGGTTGGAAATCATGTATCGTTTAATATTCAATTTACGGACGTACTTGTGTACGTCCATATATGTCTGGAATTTGCTCATGCTTCTGGGAGGAGCGAATTTCAGACCTTTGTCAAGCAACTTTTTCTTAGGGTCCGTCAGCGTTTGTTTACTCAAGTTGAAAATTCCAGTTCCTAAGTCCTTTTTCTTTTTAATTGACTGGATCCGCCTCACCCCTCTGACTTCTCTCTTCGTTCCACAGGCCGTTTTATGCCCCGGGCGTCCTTGTGAAAACCCCAATTTTGATTGCCTCTATTAAAGGGAGGTCCGGAGTACTGAATTGGTCTTTGTTGGTTATAGTCATAGTCCTAATTGCCCGAATAGTGTGCACCCGAATTCCTCTCGGGGTCACTATAACCGTAGCCCCCAGTGTCTGATCTGGAACGTCCAGGGGTCTCCAGACCAGACAGAGGTAAAAACCGTTTTTTTACATGGTTCCTATTACCCCCATTGTAATAACCTGAGTCACTGTAATGAGATCCTTGATTATAATTGGGTGGGCCAGACCTGACTGGTGGATTATCCCATGTTTGTGGGAGAGATGCCCACGTTTGTGGATATATATCCCGTTGTTGGTAATCATGGTTGTATCATCTAGGATTCCTACTGGGTCCTCTTAAGCGAGTCACCTCATGGGATTGAACAGGTCCATCCTTCGGGCCCCTGGGTTTATTCTTAATTCTCTTAGGCCTAATATCCCTCCTTGGTGTGCGGGGTCACCTCTGAGCTGAGAGGGAGCGGGGTTGTTCACAGGATTCCCTACAGGGGGTCCTTGGGGTTGTGTGTCCATCCTATTCTCTCCCTCATTCTCAGAGGCAAGCTTGTTTTGCCAAACAAAAACTGATTGATAGTCTTGCTTATCCCTGATATACTTCTTTCTCTTTTTAACCTTTTGATCTTAGTCCTCCTTTTCTAGCGTTTTTAACAAATTCTTAGAACATTCCTTATACTCCTCACTATTGATCGAAGGAGCCAATTTATCTCTGATGTTCTTGATCTCCTGATCCAACCGGGCAAGCTTTTCACTCTTCCTCTGAACAAGACGACGTAAAAGGCTAACACCTGTATCGTTAAAATACTTTAAACCACCCCTCCAAATTGGGTTCACCCTTATGGTGGGTGACACCACCTATAATATGTGCAATTATCCAAAAAGTGATCTTGTGACAAATTAATAAGCAAAAATTGATATAACCACAAATAGTGTCCAAAAAAGCCTACACGGCAGTATCACCCGTGAACAAAAAAAGCCCATCCGTACACAGTGCAATTTCCAAAAGTAGAGGAAACTAGTGAAGAAATCCACCACCAGTAAGAAAGGGGTTACTGCTTACCAAAAGCCCACGATCCCCCACTACAGAGGATCAAGGGAAGCCTGCATATAGAAAAGCCCTCCAGAGCATAACAGGTGGATCAGCTGTCCTCGATAGAGTGGGGATAATGTTGCGATCTTCACAACACCCGGCGAGACTCCCAAAACTCAAACTCTCCCCATACCGTTACAAAATCATGTACTTTTGCAAGGAAATCCTTCCCATCACAAAGGAGAAGTGATTTATGTAGGTTTGGGAGAGCAAACCACACAGCAGTTAGGACATAGGTGAAATTGGCTATTGGCAAGGTACCAGATTTTTGGACAAATGTTTTGGTATCAGAGTTACCCGAAAATATTGTTGGGATGGATGTACTTCAAGGTCAAACTATTCAGACTGAACGGGGTACATTCACATTCGGGTATCCTGGTGAAGCATATCTGGTAATGGCGGTGAAGGCTGTGGTCAGAGGTCATGCAAAATGGACCCGTCTATACCCATCTACCAGAGAAGCCAGTCTGTCTCAAGCAGTACAGACTTCCTGGAGGTCACAAAGAAATTGGGGAGACCATTCAAGAATTGTTGAGCATAGAGATCCTTAGACCCGCTGTAAGACCTTTCTCTTCTCTGGTGTTCCCTGTAAAGAAACCTGATGGAATATAAAGAATGAATGAGGATTACAGAGGTCTAAACAAAGTGGCACCTCCATTAAAGTCAGCTATACCTGATATGATCTCAATCATTGAGAAAACTGCTAAAGAAGCAGGAGAATATAATGCTGTGATAAACCTGGCTATTGGTTTCTTTTTGATTTTTTTTTTGAAAATCTTTTTAATTGAGTATAAGACATACAAACAAATAACAGTAAACCTGCCACAGCATTGGGACTAGACCCACGCTGGAGTCAGTGCCAGCTGGCCATTGGGCTGCTTCCAGCATTAATAACAGCTGTAGCACATCCAAAAGAAAACAAAAACAAACCTAGTGCTGTATTGGCTCCTGCTCAATTAAAGTATCTCAGGATCAGATCTATCAGTTGAGACCAAAGGGACAATAATAGATATCAAATAAACCCATATCCGAGATTACATTACCAAAAAAAAAATCGACCAATGTATCAGTATCACTTTCTCCCGTAGAGTGGTATTATGTACATATTCAGGTTGCCGTGGAGGCCTCAGCTAACCATTTGGCCCACACTCCATCGTATTTTTTGGGGCATCCCCTATTTGGTAGGTTTCCTTATAGAGTGGTAGTACTTTATTGACATGTGTTTTCCATAACAATATGGATGGTGGGGCACGTTTTTTCCAGCAGAGTGTGATCATTTTCCTGGCATAAAAGAGCAGGAGTCCTCAGGGTCTAGTGCCGGGATATCCTGTGTCCATCGCTGCCAGAACTTTGACAGATCTGGAGAGGAAACTGAGGAGATGCGCATAAAGGACTGAGGTCGGTTTCCTGGTGCATTCATATCTTGTGACCCTCTCCAGATCGGATTGCACTATTTGCATGTCGTTGGGTATTTGGGCTTTAAACGCATGAGACAGTTGCATATAGCGAAATAGATGCGAGGGAGGCACATTGTTGTGGGATACTAGGTGATTGAAGGGGTGTATGGCGGTGCCGGTGGTGAGGTCAGATAACAGTTTAATACCGCATTTGGCCCAGATTTTAGGGTCTGGTAGTGAGTAGAGATGGGGTAGGGTTGTTCCATAGGGGGTGTGTGGGGAGACTGCATTCCATGGGAACTTCTCAAGTCCCAGTTCCGCCCCCCAGGCCCTTAGAGTCATGTGCATGGAGGTGGTCAAATCATATGGAGCCCTGGGATCTCGAAGGGGTAAATGTATTAGGGCTTCCACAGAGCGGACCACCGCAGCCTCCAGGACCACAGCGGCGTTGGATGCATCTGGTACTAGCCACCAAACTGCCGTGACCAGCTGGGCTGCCAGAAAATATTTTTGCCAGTCTGGAAATGCCAGCCCCCCCGCGACACCGGACACATCAGTGTGGAGAGTTTAAATCTAGGGGGGTTTGGACCCCAGAGGAAGGAGGAGAAAAATAGTACGACAAAAGAAGCAAATACTCCTGCGCACAGGTTTGTTGGCTAGGTGATCCAAAAGATCAAATTGGATAATGGCTTTCGGCCTTGCTGCCCTCCAGGATAGGGATATCCTAGTAGTAGATGAAAACACAAAGAAAAGAGGGCGCACCAGCCTAGTGCATTATCTTATGGTACATATATTCAGAAAACATAATGAAAACTACTCACAAAAGTAGGAGACAATCACGCTTAAAAAAGGTCTTTGACATATGGCAGTCTGTCTACTGATTGCAGTCTCTGAGTCCTGGAGAGTGGACATACGAACCGCTGCTGGCTGACGCGTTTCGAAGGTATTCCTTCTTCACCAGAGCCTCAAGGAGGAGAAAATTTGGTTACATTTCGGGAAAAATGAGCAAGGTATCCATTGTGGGAAATTACGAAGTAGGTAGGTAAATTTAGGTATGATTTTCATTTTTATTAAGTTAATGCGGCCTAATAAGGATAGAGGAAGGTTCTCCCAGACTTTTAGTTTGGTCTTGACTACTTGGACTACCGGGTCTAGGTTAAGGGGGATAAAGCTGGATGCGTCTCTCGAGACGCGTACACCCAAGTACACCATTTCGTCCACCCATTGCATCTGCAGATCCGGCGAGTTTCTTTTCGACTTTGATAGGCCCAGAGCATCAGGACCAGTTTTCCTTTGTGTGGGACGGCCACCAGTACACCTTAAGGTGTCTTTCCTCAAGGCTACCTTCAGTCTCCGATGATTTGTAATGGACTGATTGCCCAAGATGTAAGTATCCTGAATTTAAATGACGCTGTGTTTCACTACATTGATGACAATCTCTGGAACCAAAGAAGATGTAACCGAAGCACTGCACCTGCTGATGCAGAACAGAGGCTAGGCTATCAACAAAGTCCAAGGACCTGCCACAGAGGTGAAATTCCTGGGAATTGTGGACTGGGCCGCAGAGGAAAATTCCAGAAACAGTTGTGCAAACTATCTAGTCACTGTCACCCCCTACTACCAAAAAGAAGGCACAGACGTTCATTGGAGTTGTGGGATTCTGGAGATTGTTCATCCCACATCTTGGACTAATCCTGAGGCCTATATACAATGTCACCAGAAAAAAGTTCTCATGGGGTTCAGAGCAGAAGACCGCATTCCTTGCTGCTAAAGAAGCCATTTTGCAGCATCGGGGTTTGGAACCCGTGAAACAAGGAGTACCATTTTAACTGGATGTAGTGAAGCAGGATGGTGCCATATCTTGGAGTCTATGGCAGCCAAACAAAAAGAAAGGACATAGAGCAATACCCATTGGATTTTGGGCCAAGCAACTGACAGGGGCACAGAAGAGATACATGCCCCTAGAGAAGTACCCGTTTGCAGCCTACACTGCACTTCAACATGTAGAGACCATTACAGTCATCATCCATACTACATTGCCAATAGCAGGATGGGTGAGAGATAATGGACTGACCACTAGGGTAGCTGTAGCCCAGAACCAGACACTGATGACATGGAAGTGATACCTTCAAGAAAGAGGGGGTATTGCAGCTGGGGATGTCAGACATTTCAAAACAGTTGTCAGGGCTTGTTACTTTCACAAGCACCCAGCCAGAAGAAGAAATTCCTGTGCTGCAGTCATCCCCCATTCACGAGGCTCCACCCTTTGAGTCTCTGTCAGAAGACATGAAGGAGTCAGCATGGTTCACTGATGGTTTAGCCACAGTCACCTCGCCTGAGCATAAATGAACAGCAGCAGCCTACAGCCTGAGTAAAGACACAGTCCTGCAGGAGACCAGAATTGGAGGGTCCAGTCAGTATGCAGAGTTGAAAGCTGTAGTGATCACTCTTCAGCAGGATCTTTCTTCCTATGTCACTAGCTACACTGACAGCTGGGCCGTCTTTAATGGACTGACAACTTGGATGCCCACGTGGAAGTCCAATGAATGGATGATTCATGGAAAGGTGGTGTGAGTCTGGGACTACATCTGGACGGATGCTCACTCCTGCACTAAAAAAATGGGACATTTGGGGGCAGAAACCGACATACTGTATGAATGTGCACAGCAGAGAGGATTGCCCATATCCATGGACATGATAAAGACTGTAATAGGGAACAGTACAGTGTGTGGAGAAGTGAGACAATGGCCACTGCAAAAGTACTCCACTGGGGAGATTAAGAGGGGTGAGAGGCCTGCTGAGATTTGGCAGATTGACTTAATCGGCCCCCTGCCCCGGGGAAACAATGGACTGAGATATTGTTGCACTGCAGTGGACACCTATTCAGGACTTTTTCTTGTTCATCCTTGATAACGTGCAGATCAAGCTGCAACACTTCAACTGCTCCAGAAACCTGTCATTGCTTATGGTTGTCCCAAACAAGTCCAAAGTGATAACGGCTCACACTTTACCAGATCAACAGTACAGCAATGCACATTCCACAGCTGGAGTGCAGAGTTCAGTATTTACATAAGGTGCCTGAGTGACATATCTGAAGCTGAGGCCTATCTAGCAATAAGAGGGAATCTGTCAGGAAGGTTTGAGCTTATATTTGCATTGGCAGATAAGCTTCAGGACAGTGGCTGGCAAGGCTGGATTAACAAAAAAAAAAAAATAAAAAAAAATCACAAAAAAAAATACATTGAGGGTCGTAGAGATTTTGGGGGTAGGTAGCTGAAGACCTACCCCAACACTGGTCAAAATTTGGGACTCTTAGGACCTATGGTTTCGGAGATACAGGGCTCCTTGTGCAGCTAGTCAGAAGCTACATACAAAGCGGCCAGTTTAAATACAAGCTGGCACACACTGTTTGCAGCAGACTGAAAAGGACGAGCTCACAGTGCCTTAATTACTTTACCTTAAAAAAAAAAAATATATATATATATATATATATATATATATATATATATATATATATATATATTTGTGACAGACCTAGCCGGGAGAGAGACTTTTGGAGGGGACTGTATGCTAGCCTCTTGCCGATCGATCGTGGGCCCTGGCATTTGGGGGAACGGTGTTCTTTGTGAGCTGTATGCCTGGGGACCCTTGAGGTGGTATTACTGTGGATTTGGGTCCTGGTCCCCCAGGACACACAGACTCTGGGGACCCTGGATTTGCCATATTGGAATAGTGACCAATTCATAACGTTGGGACTCCTACTGTTAAATGCTAATGTCATCAATTCCAGCTACCTGTCTGTTGTCTGCTAAAATGTGTATTGTAAATAAGTCTCTAGTATGGGATCTAAGAGTCATTAGATCCCCATTGTTGTTTGTGTTTAATTAACTCTGCTATTGCAATAATGTTGATTGGATTTTCTGAACTACAAGACGGCCACTCTGGCCTAAAGGTCATGTCTGAGTCATCTAGGCTGTCTAAAGGGATTAGTTAATTAGCTCATGTTAATTAGGTTACAGGTGTATTGTTAGAGTAATATGAGTCGGAGGTATGCACCTCCACTTTGAGTGTATAAAAGAGCCTGTATATTGCAATAAAAGAGATTCCTGTTTGAACTTACATACAGCCTGCCTGGTGTTTGTTCTGAGCTATCACAACTGGACTAGAACGGCACAGAGCTGTAGTTCTAATCCCGGAGTATTGGATGACTGAACAATCAGATGTTGCGATCTGCAATCTGATGCTATAGCTGCAGAGGAGTGTCGGGAGAGTGGAACCGAGCGAGCAAGGGGCTCGTTACATACATACACACACACACACAAACACACACACACACACTATATATATATATATATATATATATATATACATACATATATACACACACACACACACACACACACACTACACAAATATGATTTGTATATTACTTTACTTATGGCAATTAACCCCTTACCACCCAGGCCAATTCCGACACTTATCTCCTACATGTAAAAATCATCTTTTTTTGCTAGAAAATTACTCAGAACCCTCAAACATTATATATATTGTTTTAGCAGACACCCTAGGGAATAAAATGGTGGTTGTTGCAACTTTTTATGTCACACGGCATTTACGCAACAATTTTTCAAATGTGTTTTTTTGGGAAAGAAACTGTTTCAAGAACAATAAAAAAAAAAACTAAAGTTACCTCGACATATCACCCTTTACAACTGCACACACTAGTGGAATGGCGCCAAACTTCAGTACTTAAAAATCCCCACAGGAGACGCTTTAACATTTTTTACAAGTTACATGTTTAGAGTTACAGAGGAGGTCTAGTGCTAGAATTATTGCTTTTGCTCTAACGATCAGGGCATATGTAACCTGTGTGTATCAGGCTCCGATACTAGCCAGTGACTCACCAGCCACTGACCTCACTTCACATCCCTGACCCAAATCTTAAAAATACATTTGGACAGGGATGTATGAATGCCGTAGCTGTGATGCTTCACTTCACAGCTTCGACTTTTTATTTGTAATTTCTTTAGCTGCAGTATCTTTAACTCAGCCTGCAGAGTTTGACAGGCAGCACCGCCTGTCAAACTCACCTATTGATTTTAATGGGGCTACTCTGTAATTGCAAGCCAGACTCTCTCGCAGTAGCAGCATAGTCCAACAATGTAAAAATACCATTCAGCAATGTAAAAAAAACAAAAAAAAAAAAACAAACAAAAACAAGGAGGTGGCAGTAGCACCTCATGAACACTGTCAGCTGCTGCTATACCATTCGTTCAAAAGCAATCCACCACAGATCACTTTTCAGAGGGCAGTAAGCATTACCGCAAATGTGAAAGAAACTTGAAACACATCATCCATTTTGCACATTTACCACCAACCAGGTCACTCCCCAGCCACTTCCCATGTTAGCCACCTCCCTTCAACTTATATCACAGGTGACCATTTCCCAAACTGCAGATGACATACCCTACTCCAAAAGATATCACTCCCAGGTACTTGCCCCACCCGCTGATTGATATTCCTCCAGCCTGTCCCCACACACCCTCTCACCTGCTGACCTGTGGATAGGGGAATCACTGCCGCAGTGTTATTGTTTACATACTGCCCACTCTCATACCCTCCACACTACTCTGCTGTACATACTGCCCACTTTCATAAACTCCACTACTCTAAATAATGTCTGCTGTCATACCCTCCACACTCCTCTCCTGTACATACCGCCCACTGTCATACCCTCCACACTCCTCTCCTGTACATACCACCCACTGTCATACCCTCCACACTCCTCTCCTGTACATACTGCCCTCATCATACCCTCCACACTCCTCTCCTGTACATACTGCCCACTGGCATACCCTCCACACCCCTCTGCTGTACATAGTGCCCACTGTTATACCCTCCACATTCCTCTCCCTCACCTGCACATACTTCCCACTTTTATAGAATCCATACTCCTTTCCTATGCCTCTTACCCACAAAATCAGTTCTTTAAAATTATATTGAATATCCTCAATGTTATCAGCTTGATAGTGGGCACACTTTTGTTAGTTCAAATAAAGGAAATCTTCTCAGTTCTCATATTTATTGTCAGCTAATGTCAGATGTTGTCAGATGTCAGCTACTCTAAATATACCACTGGTAAAAAAAAAAAAAAAAAAAGTGTCCCTGAAAATATTTTTGAAATGATGGCAACTATGCACTTGGGCACTGCCCAAGGGCCACCGGGTCAGTAGGGGGCCCTCCTGTGATATTAAAGCGGTAGTAAACTTTGCTAACATTACTACCTTATTAGAGGCCCTGAGGTAGGTTATGCCATAATGTACTAGTATGCACAGCATATTAGCACATTAGGGTACATTTACCTGTCAGACTGAGCCCTTCAGCGCTGCGATCAATCGGGCAGGTCCAGGATGCTTCCATCTTTACCCGATCTTCCTTCCGGGTTCTGTGCCTTCGGTCACTTGCCTTGGCCGGGCTGTGTTGCTGTCACTCCCATGCATGCTCATCCCCCCTCTCTCTTCCTCCCTCCCTTCCCCCACACTCATCCCTTTTCTCTCCCTCTCATCCTCCCTCTCTCTGTAATTTATTATAACAAAAAATTGTTTGCATTTTTTTTTATTATAAAAAGCCCACCAAAATCCTCCGCACCAGGCCCATGATGTTCTTAATCCAGCCCTGGTGGCTGGGACTCTGACTGGTTAGTTGACACTTCGGAGCAAGAGTGGAAAGTAAGGCTCTATATCAATCGAACCTTCCAAAATAAACAATGTCCTTTGGGAAATATCTGTATATTTCCTCTCCTCCCTATTGATGTTCTTTGGGAGTATCAGAAGTGGATACAGGCAGGTGGCGAAGTGTTGGTCAGAGATCCAGGCAAGAAGCCGGTTAGAGGAGAAATTGTAGCAGAAGCGCAAGGGTCTACTGTTTATGTATTATTGGAAGGCACAGATAATCCACTTTGTTTCCCACTTCACAGGCTGTCTCTGATTTCATCCATAGGAAGACCAGAGAAAAGTGGCTTCATGATGGAAAGAATGATAGACGTTTACAAGAGCTGTGGAGAGCAAGGCCTTTGATATTGGATGTGATACAAGCCTGGACTTGCTTCTAATGATCTTTTGCTGAAGACTAAAACACCTTCTCGGTGCCGATAAATGGGAGGCGAGTTACATGCATGGCTAATGAAGGTTTAGAGTGAATGTTGTTAGACATTAAGTAATTTTCTATGAGGAGTCTGGGAGAGTCAAGGGCGGAATGTGTTGCATCTGATGTGTTTTTCTGTATACAATATGCATGGAGATGTGCGTATATGATATGTATATTTATATATATTCTTGTGACTATCCCAGCCTCACATGCACACTCAGGGGGTGGTTTGTTAAGCAGGTTTTCTGCAAGTGGACACTTGTCCAACAGATGTCCTGGTATCCTTACACAAGATGTCCTTTCTGCTTCCATTGTTTATACTGGTGCTCTGGCCAACTATATATACAGTATCTCACAAGAGTGAGTACATCCCTCTTGTAAATATTTTATTATATCTTTTCATGTGACAACACTGAAGAAATGACACTTTGCTACAATGTAAAAGTAGCGAGTGTACAGCTTTTAAAAGTACAAAAAGCGGGACTTTAAAAATGTGCCAATTAAATAGACAGTTTGTTTAAAAAAATTATACATTTTATTAAATAACAGTATCTTTAAAATGACAGAGTAGTCAAATACATACATTTCATAGACCATTGCAGCCACTTGTGCTCAACATGTTTCGCTCAAGAGAGCTTCCTCAGCAGACATAGTGCTGTATGAAGTAGATACTGAAAAAATAATAAGTAATTGTAAATATTGAACAATATTAACAATAAAATTTTTTTTCAACAATGAGGTTACAATGAATATATATTTGCATTTTACATTTCACAAAATTGCATACAATTATCAGACAGAGAAAAAAACTACCGAATGCTTTAAAATCAAATCTTGAATCGGTTGAATCCGACAATTCTTCTAGATCTTAGGTCAAGGCAGCACGTTGCAACTATAGGGAGAAGGAAATTTTCTAAAAATATATAAGGGAGGTATTTTAAAATAATTAAATGGATCAATAATTGTATCTGATAGAGAAAAAGGAGCATAAAGCAGTGGAAGTCCCTCCTGCTAGATATATATATCTAGCTATCTAGCAGGAGGGACTTCCACTGCTTTATGCTCCTTTTTTGTGGGCCCCAGAAAATTAATCTGCCATGTTTCCCTTTCTAAATCGCAGCAGCTATTTACTTATTTCTAAGAAATAAAGAATTAATTATACTTAGACATCTATGTGAATAAGGTAATTCTTTTCACCTAGGTTTAACCAGAATTTTCTCCATCAGATACAATTATTGATTCATTTAATTATATTAAAATACCTCCCTTAACATAGTTTTAGAAAATGTCCTTCTACCTATGGTTGCAACATGCCACCTTTGCCTAGGATCTAGAAGAATTGTCAGATTCAACCGATTCAAGATATGATTTTAAAGCATCCGGTAGGCCTTTTCTTTCAGTCTGATAATTATATGTAAATTTGTGAAATGTAAAATGCAAATATATACTCATTATAACCTCATTGTTGCAAAAATATTTTATTGTCAATATTGTTCAATAATTACAATTACCTATTCTTTTTTCAATATCAACTTCATGCAGCATTGTAAGTCTTCTGAGGAAGCTCTCTTGAGCGAGACATGTTGAGCACAAGTGGCTGCAATGGTGTATGAAATGTAAGTATTTGACTACTCTTTGTCATTTTAAAGATACTGTCATTTAATAAAATTTATAATTTTTTTTTTAAACAAACCGTCTAGTTAACTGGCACCTTTAAAGTCCCGCCTTTTGTACCTTTAAAATCTATTATCCCTAGGGATGTGGTGCCAATTTCAGTTTCTCATCGCCCGTACTCTTTCCCCCATTGTAAATTTTCTGTCCCCTCAAAATAACTCAAACACACAGCCATTAATTCTAAACTGCTGGCAACAAAAGTGAGTACACCCCTAAGTGAAAATGTCCAAATTGGTCCCAAAGTGTCAATATTTTCCAGCACTGCCTTAACCCTCTTGGGCATGGAGTTCACCAGAGCTTCACAGGTTGCCACTGGAGTCCTCTTCCACTCCTCCATGATGACATCACGGAGCTGGTGGATGTTGGAGACCTTGCGCTCCTCCGCCTTCCGTTTGAGGATGCTCCACAGATGCTCTATAGGGTTTAGGTCTGGCGACATGCTTGGCCAGTCCATCACCTTTACCCTCAGCTTCTTTAGCAAGGCAGTGGTCGTCTTGGAGGTGTGTTTGGGGTCATGTTGGAATACTGTCCTGTGGCCCAGTCTCCAAAGCGAGGGGATCATGTTCTGCTTCAGTATGTCACAGTACATGTTGGCATTCATGGTTCCCTCAATGAACTGTAGCTCCCCAGTGGCGGCAGCAATCATGCAGCCCCAGACCATGACACTCGCATCACCATGCTTGACTGTAGGCAAGACACACTTTTCTTTGTATTCCTCACCTGGTTGCCGCCACACACTCTTGACACCATCTGAACCAAAATAAGTTTATCTTGGTCTCATCAGATCACAGGACATGGTTCCAGTAATCCATGTCTTTAGTCTGCTTGTCTTCAGTAAACTGTTTGCGGGGATTCTTGTGCATTATCTTTAGAAGAGGCTTCCTTCTGGGATGACAGCCATGCAGACCAATTTGATGCAGTGTGCGGCATATGGTCTGAGCACTCACAGGCAGCCCCCCCCCACCCCTTCAACCTCTGCAGAAATGCTGGCAGCACTCATACATCTATTTCCCAAAGACAACCGCTGGATATGACGCTGAGCACATGCACTCAACTTCTTTGGTTGACCATGGCGAGGCCTGTTCTGAGTGGAACCTCACCTGTTAAACTGCTGTATGGTCTTGGCCATCGTGCTGCAGCTCAGTTTCAGGGTCGTGGTAATCTTATAGCCTAGGCAATCTATGTAGAGCTTTTTTTTTCAGATCCTCAGAGTTCTTTGCCATGAGGTGCCATTTTGAACTTCCAGTGACCAGTGAGAGCGAAAACACCAAATTTAACACACCTTCTCCCCAGTCACACCTGAGACCTTGTAACACTAACGAGTCACATGACACCGGGGAGGGAAAATGGCTAATTGGGCCCAATTTGGACATTTTTACTTAGGGGTGTACTCACTTTTGTTGCCAGCGATTTCGACATTAATGGCTGTTTTTTTTTTTAGTTATTTTGATGAGACAGCAAATTTACACTGTTATACAAGCTGTACACTCACTACTTTACATTGTAGTTCTGTTGTCACATAAAAAGATAATAAAATATTTACAAAAACGTAAGGAGTATACTCACTTTTGTGAGATAGATAGATCTATCTATCGGAGTTCAGCTTGAACTTTTGACATGGTTAACCTATGGCATGTCTGAAACAAAAGAGCCATCTATTGGCTAAATTTGAGAATGTTACTAGATTTGACATCAGTATAAAAAGGCAGGAAAGGATACTCCCAGGTGGGATTACCCCCATCTACACATCCAAGGAGGATGAGGGAATCCTTTCCACTGAGCTACAAGGGGGAAATTATTATTTGATCCCCTGCAGATTTTGTATGTTTAAAATGAAGGGTCAATCATTTTTATCTTAGGTGTATTTTAAATGATAGACAGAATATCAACCAAAAATCCAGAAAAAACACATAAAACAAATGCTATAAATTAGGATGCAGTTCAGTGAGTAAAATAACTATTTGATTCCCAAGCAAAACATGACTTAGTACTTGGTGGAGAAACTCTTGTTGGCAAGCACAGAGGTAAGACATTTCTTGTAGTTAGTGACCAGGTTTGCACACATCTCAGGAGGGATTTTGGTCCACTCTTCTTTACATATCCACTCTTTACATATCTTCTCTAAATCCTTAAAGTGGATTTAAACCGGATTCATGAAATTTGAGCTGGGCACATACATCTGCAGTGTGTTTTCTTATCTCTCTTCAAAGCACTATGTCCTGCAGCGGTCTCCTGCTCCGTTCTTCTGTTATCAGCCTGATAACTCCTGACAAGTTCTCAGTCACATATGATAAAAGCAGCTGGAGTTTTGCGTTGGGGAGGATGCTATAAATAGATTAGCAGCGTGCTGAACAATTCAAGGGGCAGATCTTAAAAGGGTAACTCCACATTTGTGGGGGAAATAAATAGCAAATAAAGAAAAAATAATGCATATGATTGCGAAACTAATTATTTTGTAATTGAATGTTATTAAAAAAAATACCTTTCCTTTTCAATCTGCAGCCAATGTAATTTTCTGGGAATACATTGCAATATGGCTATCTTGAGTTTTCTGTACACAGTGTGTACTGACCACTCCCCAGAAATTATATAATAATAATAATAATAATAAAATAATTTCCTGCTTGTGTGATTGGCTCACCAATTTTCCCAGAAGTCTGCCTAAGATACAAGTCAGATTTCAGGCATCCCTTGCAACAAAAATGTAATTTTTTGAGAGATACTTTCAATAGGAACCCATCTAAGGGGATGCAGGCCCAGCAGATTTCCTCATTAGTGCCCTGTAGCTTCACACCTGACAGTTAATTATGAAACCACTCCCATCACACCTACTCAGAACAGAGGCACAGAGAAACTTACAGGGATTTCTTCAGAATAAAAAAAGGTAGGAATCTGCAACAAAGTTTGTTACGCTTTAAAGTCTCTACCTATGAGGAGAGGGGGTGTGTGCCTTTTCTCCAATCAGCTGTCTTGGCTGTATGCCCAGGCTTCACTGCAGTGGTAACCAGGAAGAGAAAATCTCCTAACACGATGTGCACTTTCTAAACAATATAAAAAGTTGAAGACAGCAGATATACATGTAAAACTTATGTAGGGAGATCTTCTACATCCCTGTGTATAATCAGAGGCAGTTCACTTCACTGGGTATATGTGAGGGTTTATATCCACTTTAAGGTTTCTTGGCTGTTTCTTAGCAACTTGAAGTTTCAGCTCCCTCCATAAATTTTCTCTAGGATTAAGTTCTGAAGACTGACTAGGCCACTCCATGACCTTACTGTGCTTCTTCATGAGCCACTTGCCTTGGCGGTATGTTTTGGGTCATTGTCATGCTGGAAGACCCATCCACCACCCATCCTCCGTGTTCTGGCTGAGGGAAGAAGGTTCTCATCCAAGATCTTACAATACATTAGCAGAGAAACAGCCCCAAGGCATCATGTTTCCACCTCTATGCTTTAAGCTGAGTTCACACCTATGCGAATTGGATGCGGGGGTTTCCCCGCATCCAAATGGCATAGCAGGAGATTGTGACTGGCTCTCTTTGGAGCCGGTTCACATTTCTCCGCTGAGGCTCCGGTGCGAATTTTCACAGGGGTCCTGTGCGTCTTTTGGTCCATTTCAGGTCAGAATTCAGCACAAAATTCGGGCTGAAATCGGACCTGAAAAGGGTGAACGGTGATGCACCGGACCCCTGCTGTTAGCCGCATGCGCAATAGTGTGAACCCACCCTGACTGTATGGATGGTGTTCTTAGGGTCAGAGTCAGCATTTTTCTTCCTCCATACACGGAGAGTCGAGTTAATGCCAGAGCTCAAATTTGGTCCTATCTGACCACAGCACTTTCTCCCAATCTCTGAATCATTTAGATGTTCATTGTCATGACTGAACATGTGCCTTCTTGAGGACAGGGAATCGCCATGTTTGGAGGAAGAAAAATGCTGACTATGACCCTAAGAACACCATCCCTACAGTCAAGCACGGAGGTGGAAAAATTATGCTTTGAGGCCTTTTCTCTGCCACATTGAGGGGCTAATG
This sequence comes from Aquarana catesbeiana, assembly GCF_042186555.1. Taxonomy (NCBI): domain Eukaryota; kingdom Metazoa; phylum Chordata; class Amphibia; order Anura; family Ranidae; genus Aquarana; species Aquarana catesbeiana. Next base: position 151,886,128 of record NC_133330.1, read on the forward strand.
GACGGGGCCATGTATTGTAAAATCTTGGATGAGAACCTTCCTCCTTTCAGCATGACAATGACTCAAAACATACCACCAAGGCAACAAAGGAGTGGCTCAATAAGAAGCACATTAAGGTCATGGAGTGACCTAACCAGTCTCCAGACCTTAATCCTATAGAAAATTTATGGAGGGAGCCGAAACTTCGAGTTGCCAAGCGACAGCCAAGAAACCTTAAGGATTTAGAGAAGATCTGTATAGAAAAGCGGACCAAAATTCCTCCTGATATGTGTGGAAACCTGATCACTAACTTCAATGTCTTACCTCTGTGCTTGCCAATAAGGGTTTCCCCACCAGTACTAAGTCATGTCTTCCTTGGGGATCAAATACTGATTTTACTCACTCAACTGCAACTCAATTTATAACATTTTCATCATGTGTTTTTTCTGGATTTTTGGTTGATGAGATTCTGTCTCTATCATTTAAAATACACCTATGATAAAAATTATAGACCCTTCATTTCTTTGTAATGGAGCAAACTTACAAAATCTTAAGGGGGTAAAATAGTCATATTCCCCACTATATTGTATTCTGACAGCAGATAGAGTTCCCTGCTCTCAGAATACACTCATCAGCACTGCCAGCTTTAGCCAGCAGTGCTGATCAAGAGGCAAACAACTGACTGGGCGGTTGAACAGAAGTCGATCAGTAGACCAACTTCTGTACAATCACCTTGCCTGTACATGGATCGAAATTCAGCAGGGACTGTCCGAATTTCAATCTATGTATGGCCAGCTTTAGAAGTCTCACAATACATTTTCACAAATCCTCAGCAATATCTAAAATAATACTCTTTTCTGTTAATATTCTACCACAGTCATACTAACACAAAAATTCTAGGCTTTACATGGCAACTAATTCCATGCTACTGAGGCATTCATAGATCAGTTCCAGGCAAGGTGTTCAAGTGTATGGCCAGTTTTAGCATTTCTAGCGCTGATTACTTGAAGATTTTTAAATGAACATTTGTATGAAAATTCTCACCAGTAAATTTGATGACTTGACGAATGTTGTTGGAAAGTACTTCAAAAAACATTTGCTTTTAAAAACATTTGATTTCGGAGTGAATAGACTTTCCCAAATAAAACCACATTCACCGTTAGAAATGTGATCATCCGAGAAAAGATTTCAATTCTGCTCCTTCAAATTTTCTCTTCACTGCGGTCAAAAATAAATATTGATTTGACCCCACTAACAAAAACCTGAACTAAAATTCTTAATATGAAATTTTTTTAAATGAAATTCCACTTCTATTCTACTGTATGGTCAGCTTAACAAGCAAAGAATGCAGCTGTGCTGAAATCATAGGTCTATGCAATTTTTGTTAATATGTGTTTTGTATAATCTACTGCCTAGCCAAGTTTCCTGGACCATTTAAGAAGGTCAGGAGGGCAGTAGATGTGCACTTTTAGTAACCTGTTCTGTTTAATGTGTGTCTAAACCTAAAAACAAACATTCAATATACTGCAGCTTACTAGTCCTTAGATGTGGTAGCTATATTAGATTTATACTTTCAGGCTTTTTTTCCCCCTTTACTTTCACCTGGTTATGCCACCAATAACACAGCTCTTGTCCTAAAGTGACAATGTTAACTCGCTGTACTGTATATACAGAGGCACCGTGGTGACACCCTAGGCTGCCATTTTAATTTGTACTACAAACAAAAAAGGATAATAATTCCAGATCTTTTTGTTCAGCACACATTTGTTTATTATATGGATATTCAATTGTTTTCCTTTGGTTTGGAGGTGGCGCAATTGATTTATTTGTTTATAAAAATGTTACTATCAATTCCACTTCACCATCTATGCTGTGGTAAAACTTAGACAAAGTTGTCTAATAAAACTCACAAATCAAGGCCAGGACCCCAATAATTCAACCTATGTGTGAGCTCACAGAGGTTGAAATATAAGCAAACTACACAGAGACCTCATAGTTATGACTAGTAAATATAAGGCCTGTCAATAACACAGACTAGTGGCTGTAATTTATAATGCCCCTCTACAGGTTCAAAATGGCCAACGTGAGTAGCCATACGTCGATCTAATCTTGGCTGGTTCAGCAAGATCTGTGGTTGCCGGAAAAAAATTTGCTCCCTGTACGGCCAGCCTTATGCTCATGTTGGCATAACTCAAATCACTGTACAGTACTTCCAAGTGTCTCAAATTAGTAAACATAGAACAACCACCACAACCAGCTTGCATAAAACACGACTTTCCTGGAGTCTCAGTGGCATATGTCCTGTATGCTGCCTATACTTTGTGTTCTGGAAATGTTTGAACTATCAACATTCCCAGTATTGCTCGGTGAAAGCGGCTAAATGTCCTATATTCTCAATATTCTTTGCATCAGCAAAATGCTTGTATTTTAAGTATTCAAGTATCCAGTGTTTTAGTGCTTTCTGCTCAACAATGTCCAATATGCTGGATATATAGTACTGTGCAAAAGTTTTAGAAAAATGCTATAAAATTAGGAATGCTTTCAGAAATAGAAGTGTTAATAGTTTATTTTTATCAATTAACATGGAAAGTAAATGAACAAGACACATCCAAAGCAAATCAGTATTTGTTATGACCATGCCATACCATCAGGGAGGCATGTGACTGGCCCCAAATTTTTTCTGCAGCAGGACAACAACCTCAAACATACAGTCAATGCCAAGAATTATCTTCAGTGTAAAGAAGAACAAGGAGTCCTGAAAGAGATGGATTGGCCCCCACAGGGCCCTGATCTTAACATCGTTGAGTTTGTCTCGGATTACATGAAGAAACAGAGGGATTTAAGGCAGCCTACATCCACAAAAGATCTGTGGTTAGTTATCCATGAAGTTTGGAACAACCTACTTGCCGAGTTCCTTAAACTGTGTGCAAGTGTACCAAAAAGAACGGATGCGGTTTTGAAGGCAAAGGGTAGTTACACCAAAGATTGGTAATGTTGTTTGATTTAGATTTTACTTCTGTTTGTTTATATCAATTTACAAAATGCAAAGTGAGCTATCAAAATATATATTTTTGAAAGTATTCTCTTTACAGAATTTCTTCACACCTGCCTAAAACTTTTGCACAGAACTGTACTTCCCATGTACTAAATCGGCATTTAAGGCACAGCACACCAGGCAATTTTTCAAGTGATGTTCTGTATGCTAGATATACTTTGCATCAGTGATATTGTTTGTGATAATCAGCATTCAAGCCACAACACAGAGCAACACATTCAAGACCAAGATAGACTCACCATACAATGAGAGCATATCCTAACACTTTGCCAGCATGCTTGGTAATCTTACAGCTGTCAGGGCTGTGCTCTTGCTATTTAGAAGCAGCTCTTTTCTTTCAGTGCTCAGAGGCTGCTATACCGTTGGTTACTTATTAGACTCTTGTTTCCACAGTGACTCACCTGGTTACTATTGGCTGCCTCATTTGTCCAGCCTACAGCCAGCCCATTTTGGCTATTTAAACAGCTTTGCTCATTTTCTCCTTGCCCTTGCATGGTCTATGATCTCCAGTGTGTTCCTGTGTGTGACTTGGCCTGGCTGACTTCTCTTCCGATATCTGTTCCTGTTTTTGCTCTTTGCTATGCTGACTTCTGGCTTCCTGACCCCAGCTCGTCTGATTTCTTGCTCTGGCATCCAAACCCTGGCTTTAGTTTTTGACTACGTTCCTGAACTGTGTTATTTTTTCAATAATTTATTAAAGGTGTGATTTTAACAGAATTTTCTGTCTCCGCCTGGTTTATGGTTTCTGACATTACTCAAGGGCCATAAATTCAGAAGATGCAGGCAATCCACCTAGTTGTAATTTTTTCTCCAGATTGGATGAGAAGGACCACCACATGGATCAGTTTGCCATAGCGTTACAAACTCTCCCAATTCCACTGTTCATCTGGATCTTCCTACTCCAGTACAACCAGTGTTGCAAGCCATCCCTGCTGCTGCTACTCCTGTCTCTGTTCAGGCAGCCGCCTCTGATGCTACCAATGAAAGATGTATGACTGGTTCTGCTCTACTTCCCCAGCATTTTGGGGGTGATCCAGCTCAGTGCAGAAGGTTTCTCAACCAGGTTGGAAAATATTTTGAGATGCTGCCCCAGGCGTTCCCTACGTATAGAAGCAAAGTAGGCATAATTATTTCTTTGCTTTCTCACAAACACTGTCTGGGAAACACAAAAGCCCATTGCCCAGAATTACCCTGAGTTTGTGGCCTCCTTTAAAAGGGTATTTGATATTCCCACTTGCTCCACCTCTGCTTCCAAAAGCCTCATGTCCAGTAAACAGAGTACGAGAACTGCTGCACACTACACTATTGAATTCTGTACTCTAGCAGAAGAGGTTGGTTGGAACAATGAGGCTCCCATGGCTGCTTTTTCCCATGGCCTCTCTGATAACATTAAATATGAGATTGCAGCTCGAGATATACCTAGGAATCTTGAGGAGTTGATGTAATTTTCCGTGCTCATTGGTTCCAGACTCCGAGAGAAACCTTCCTTTAAGGAGCACTTGCTGAAGCCTCCTGTATGTTTGGCTCAGAGCTTTGCATTCCCACCTATGCCGCCTGAGTCCAAGTCCTCTACTGAGGTAGAGCCCATGCAGCTGGGCTTCACACATCTCTCTGCTGAAAAGAGGGCCTTTAGGAGGAGAGAGGGAGAGATTGTGCCTTTAATGTTGCCAGATAGGGCAAGACTTCAATAAGTGACCTAACCGTCCAGGAAACACCCACACCTGAGGTCCTGTAGGGGACAGACCTTATGTGGCATCTCTGCATCCCCAGCTATCCTGAAGGATAAGCCTCTAGTTCTGGTTACCCTTTCCTGGTCTGAGTTTTCCATCGATACCCAGGCACTGATCGATTCGGGGGCTGCAGGCTTGTTCATAGACCGTGCCTTCATGTTGAAGCACTCAATAGCGCTACAGCCTTGTGCCTCCCCATTGAGGCTATTAATGGGAGACCTCTACAGCCTACCCATGTGACCCATGAAACCGCTCCATTGACCACGGCTGTAGGGGGTTCTTAACCATGAGATAATCCAATTCCAAGTCATTTCCTCACCTCATTACTTAGTTGTCATTGGTTATCCTTGGTTACAGATGCAAAACTCATTTGATTGGTGTAGTGCCGAGGTGCTATCATGGTCGCAACAATGCACTAATACAGGTTTTCAGAAAGCGATTAAGGTCATGTGCATGTCTTCAGTCTTTTCATTGCCTAGCATAGCATAGCCTTGCAATGTCTCACAGGAAATGTAGTTTCACAACAGCTGAGGGGTCCCAGGTTGCCTACCCCTGTTCTAGGGGGTTCAAGTTCAGCAAGTGTAGTGCTTACCAAGTTCGGTCCAACCAGAAAAAACTCTGCCCTAGTGCTTGTTGGCCCACTTTAAGGAGGAAAGTAAAACGCTAAACAAATGGTTAACCTTGTAGGGGGTTCCACCATCACTACAGAATACAAAAGAAAAAACAACCTTAAGCCTCCTGGCTCCCTTTCCCAGTGACGCTGCTCAGGCCTCAAGCTCAGTCCCTGGTCCTTCAGACAAGTACACAGCAACACTGTTCTCACATACACCTCTGTACCTCTCGAAGCTCCCTGCAGCTCTGGCCCAAGCCCTAGCCTCTGGGCAGGGAACCTCCTGCCACCAGGGTGAAGCCCCAAACTGCAGACAACCTCTGGATTATAAAGGCAGTGCGCACCTGCACACACAGTGTACTGGTCATCAGTAAGACCTGGAAACAGGGTTAGAGGCTTTGTCCCACCCAAAACCCTTTGAAACCTCCGTACCCCAGAACCCAACCTGAGAGTTACCAAACCCAGAGTAAACTAAAAACAAAACAACAAACAAAACAGATATTCTGGAGCCCCTCAATCTGCATCCTTGAGAATACTGTGTGCCGTGTACTTTTTTTTGTACTTTTTACACAGTGGCAGAGCCAAGCACTGTCACACTATCAGAAACTGGCTATACACTAGTAGAGTTTTGATCAAAGATTTTTACTTTACCACTTCAGCCCCGGAAGGATTTACCCCCTTCCTGACCACTTTTTGCAATACGGCACTGCGTTGATTTAACTGACAATTGCGCGGTCAAGGAAAGTTGCACCCAAAACAAAATTTACATCCTTTTCTCCCACAAATAGAGCTTTCTTTTGGTGGCATTTGATCACCTCTGCGGTTTTTATATTTTGCACTACAAAGAAAAAAAAAAAAAGAGCGACAATTTTGAAAAAAGCAATATTTTTTACTTATTGCTATAATAAATATCCAAATTTCTTTCTCAGTTTAGGCCGTTATGTATTGTTCTACATATTTTTTGTAAAAAAAGAAAAAAAAAAAAAAAAAAAAAAACGCAATAAGTGTATATTGATTGGTTTGCACAACAGTTATAGCGTATATATAAAATAACTGGGGGGGGGGGGGCTCACAGCAACATAAAAGATCACTGCTCCCGATGACAGGAAGCAGTATATCTCTGTCATGTTGCTAGGCAGAACAGGGAAATGCCTCCGTGCCGCTCCGTGACACGATCGTGGGCCCCCGGCGGACATAGTCTGCGGGCACGGTCACACACGCCCACAATGCCGCGATTTAAAGGGGACGTACCTGTACACCCATTTGCCCAGCCGTGCCATTGTGCTGCCATACATCGTCGTGCACTGGTCGGCAAGGGGTTAAGAACGGTCATTTGACGAATGGTTAGTGGGATCAAACTGGCAATCGTTTTCGGATTTTTCATTTTTGATGAGAAAATTAGTTCTTAACAAAATCAAGTGAGTGTTAAAAGCAATAAATATTTTCAAGTACTTTCGGATGACATTCATCCAGTCATCGAGAGTATTAAGAACTTTTGTACAAATATTCTTCTTATCTCCTAGTGTACAGAAAGCTTTGGAAGTTGAAGAAACCTTTTATTAGGAAGTTTTTTAAATCATGTTTAAAGTGGTTGTAAAGGTAAAAAGATTTTTTACCCTAACCACTTCAGCTCCTGAAGGTTTTACCCACTTCCTGACCAGGCCATTTTTTGCGATACGGCACTGTGCCGCTTTAACTGACAATTGTGCGGTCGTGCAATGCTGTACCCAAATAAAATTGATGTCCTTTTTTCCCCCACAAATAGAGCTTTCAAAAAAAGACAGACAATGTTGAAAAAAAAAAGAACCCAATATATTTTACCTTCTGCTATAATACATATCCCCCCCAATAAAAAAAATTATAAAAAAAAAAAAAAAAAACAATTTCTTTATCAATTGAGGCCAATATGTATTCTGCTAAATATTTTTGGTAAAAAAAATCCCAATAAGCATATATTGATTGGTTTGCGCAAAAGTTATAGTGTCTACAAACTACGGGATAGATTTATTGACTTATCTGTTTTTATTTTTTACTGGTAATGTTGATGATCTGCTATTTTTAATGGGACTGCGACATTGCGGCAGACAAATCTGACAGAGTGAAACTTTTTGGGGACTAGTGACACCAATACAGTTATCAGTGCTATAAAAATGCACTGATTACTGTATAAATTGCACTGGCAAGGAAGGGGGTAACACCAGGGGCGATCAATGGGTTAAATGTTCCCTAGGGAGGTGCTTACCAACTGTGTGGTGCAGTGTCACACTGAAGGAAAAGAGATCCATGATTCAGCTTAGCTGAATCACAAGAACTCTTTCTTTCCCTTCCTGACTGATCCACCGTTTGCCTTGTTTACACAGGCAGACAAATAAAATCTATAAGTTGCGCTTACAAAGTGAACACTCAAAATAACAAAATGACATTAAGGTGAGTGATAGACTAACTGGTGAATAAGTGAACCAAAAGAAGTAATAAATAAAATCAATTAATAAACATATGATCATTAAATAAGCAAAAAGGAAGAAAAGTCCATGAGCAATTTGAAAAAAGAGCACTGATGGGGGAAGAGGCAGCAAGTCCACTGAGGGGAGCAACAATCCAGAAGTCAAGCACCTTCACCGAAGATAGGAGCAGGAAAAGAGATGATAAAGGATCCCCAGTTGATCACAAATGATAAGTGAATGCCCTTACCAGAAACGGTGGACCCCCTAAATAGCAAAGTCTAAATGGCAAGCAGATATGGCCCTCTGCACGGGCTAGGTGGAACTCGTCTCGCTCCGTAGTCTCACGTCCCCGTGATGAACCAAGACGAAAGGGACACTTCCGTTCGGAATTGCAAACAATTACAGCACTTAGCACGGGCTGGATGGAACTCCTTTAACTTCGTAACCTCTTGTCCCCGAGATGGTCCGAGACAGAAAGAGACACTTCCGGTCGGAGCTAACACTCGTTGGCCTGAAGAGCCACGAGTGTAAAGAGACGAAAAAAATTCCGATAGTGTGATATCGTAAAAAAAAATGAACATTTATTACTAAGGATAAAAGACACAAACGCGGGGGATTGGCGTCCTCCGCACAGTACATAAAATTAGCTGGCACACCCGTATACCAAAAAGATCGCATAAGGCGTGATGGCGTCAGTACGTAGCACCGCCCATACAATCTTTTTGGTATACGGGTGTTCGCTTTTAAAAGATTTTTGCTGGCTAATTATCACACTATCGGAATTTTTTTCGTCTCTTTACACTCGTGGCTCTTCGGGCCAACGAGTGTTAGCTCCGACTGGAAGTGTCTCTTTCTGTCTCGGATCATCTTGGGGACAGAGATGATCCGAGACAGAAAGAGTGCTGAGGGCTGTAATAGTTTGCAATTCCGAACTAAAGTGTCCCTTTTGCCTTGGATCATCACGGGGACGTGAGACTACGAAGCGAGACGAGTTCCACCTAGCCCGTGCAGAGGGCCATATCTTCTTGCCATTTAGACCTCGCTATTTAGGGGGTCCACCGTTTCTGGCAAGGGAATTCACTTATCAATTGTGATCAACTAGGGATTCTTTTTCATCTCTCCTCCTGCTCCCATCTTCAGTGAAGGTGCCTGACTTCTGGATAGTTGCTCCCCTCAGTGGTCTTGCCGCCTCTTCCCCATGAGTGATCTTTTTTCAAACTGCTCATGGACTTTTCTTCCTTTTTGCTTATTTAATGATCATATGTTTGTTTTTTTTTGCAAAATCTTTTTTATTAAATTTTTCATTAGCATACAAAATTAGCCCACGCAGGGGCCGAACCTTGCCCACGCAGGGGCAGTTCTTCTGATGCGGCAACATACCGCAACAGGGCACAACACATAACATAAACAAACTAACTTATACTATAACCCAAATGTGGGGAGAGGTTCAGTTCAGGAGAATCTGTTCTCAAATTGGTACCAACAGGATAATGCAACATGAGAGTAGTTGGGTCAATATACTAACAGACTAGAGATATAGTGTTAATCTAGGAATTGGTTACTGCATCAGTTGCCGTGGTATTATCTAGCCAACAGGTCCATACCTTTTTAAATTTTTGTGGACAACCCCTGACAAGGGGTAAACTGGCATTCACTAGGCTTTTCCAGAACCTGACAGAGGGAGGAGATGATTGGTTCCAGTTCATTGTAATGGCCTTACGAGCATAGTACAATAGCAGGGATATGAGTATTTTCTTGGCTCTGAGCTTTGACAGTTGTTCCACCAGCCCCAGCAAATAATATTTAGGATCATAAGAAACACGAGTCTTAGTGACCTTAGCAATCACCTGGGGTACTTCTTTCCAATAATGTTCGATTGCTGGGCAAACCCAAAAAATGTGGAAAAAGTCACCCGGTTGGTAGGAGCAACGACAGCACGCCAGAGAATGCGCCTGCGACATCTGGTGCAGCCTGTGAGGCGTGTAGTGAGCTCTATGCACAATTTTGTATTGGACTAGTTTGTCCCTAGCTGAGACCAGAGGGGAGAAGGGAAAGTCCCAAATCTCCCTCCAGTCGTCCTCGTCCAGCTCCGGTATGTCCCCCACCTTCCTGCGGAGGGGGGACAACTCGGGGCCGGCAGCAACCAGCAGGGACCCATATAGCTGAGACGTGGGTTTCTCCAAGTCCTTCACCCGAAGGGTGGATTCGAGCTCCGAGTATGCCAATTCAACTGGTTGGCCTAAGAACTGACACCTGTAGGCATGAGAGATTTGAAGATACCTAAAATGGGCCCGGGCAGGCACATTAAATGTGGTGCGTGAAAGGGGGTGAGCTCTCTGTTGGTGATAACATGCTCAAGGGTCAGTATTTTGTATTTGGCCCAGGCCTGTGGATCTGGGATGGTATTGAACTGTGATAGGTTAGGGTTCAGCCACAGGGGGGGTGTGAGGAGACCAGGACTTCGGCTGGGGTGCCCTCAGCGCCTCACCCACCTTCCATGCCCGTATAGTGGTACACATAGAAGGGGTGAGATGGTGAGGCGTTTTAGGCCCCCTGAATAGCAACCCCTTCAAGGCCTCCAGAGACCCCACTATAGCCGCCTCCAGCAAGACCACAGAGTTGGTCAGGTCTGGCTGCAATCACCAATGGGCGGTCACAAGCTGAGTGGACAAAAAATACTTGTGGCAATCAGGGAGAGCCAAGCCCACACTGTCCATAGGCCTGGTCAGAGTGGTGTATTTGAATCTAGGCGGTTTAGGCCCCCAAATAAAGGAGAGGAAGAGTTGCTTAAGAGAATTAAAGAAAGTTTTGGTCAGCCATTGTGGGGAGTCCTGAAAAATGTATTTAAAATTTAAGGAGGACTTTCATTTTGAGAAGACTGATGCGCCCAATGAGGGAAAGGGGAAGATTGCTCCATGCCTTCAGTTTGGTTTTAATTGCTACCAAGACAGGGTCAAGATTGAGCCGCACAAAGTCCCTACTCTCTCTTGAGATAATACCTAAATAGGTAAACTGATCAACCCACTGGAGTGGGAGAGAGGAGGGTGAGGAGGACCTGGCCCCCTCATCCACAGGGAACAGCTGAGACTTGTGCCAGTTCACTCTCAACCTTGTGAAGACGGAGAAGGCATCCATGATACAGAGTGCACCCCGCAGAGAGTCACCAGCGTCATAATGATCATATGTTTATTAATTAATTTTAGTTATTACTTTTTTTGGTTCACTTATTCACCAGTCTATCACTCACCTTAATGTAATTTTGTAATTTTGAGTGTTCACTTTGTAAGCGCAACTTATAGGTTTTATTTGATTTTGCACCATATGGATATTTGATGGTTTTTGTTGCAGCTATTTTTCCAGATTTTTGCTTTTGAGCGCAGTATATTTTTCCTTTTTTTCTCCATTACACAGGCAGACGTCTGATCCGTCTCTCTTGTGAACGATCAGCAGGTCGCAGCGGCCATCGGACCCGCTGATTGGCTCCCGCTGTGTCCAATCATAGTGGGAGCAGCGTGCCCCCTAAACCGCATGCACATAGTCACGTACAGGTATGTGATTTTGCGCAGCCGTGCCACCCCACTGCAGTAAATGTACGTGGGGCAGTCAGGAATCGGTTAAAGAGGTTGTAAACCTCTCTGAGGAAGTTGTACCTATAGGCAAGCCTTATTCTAAGCCTACCTATAGGTACTGTAAATATCTCCTAAAAATTTGCCGTTTAGGAGACATTTACTGTGTTTTTGGCCAACGATGTCATCGGCGCATGTGCTGTGAAGAAACGCCCCCCCATGCAATTTCTTCACGTGCGAGTGCCATGACTAGCTGTTCCCGCGCGCATGCACAGGAGTGATGTGACGCGGTTCTGGCCAGTCACAGAGCCGGATTTCGCAGCCCCAGAAGGAAGAGGGGCGAACATGGATGCGGCCTGCAGCGGGGACGACGTGGGTATACTAGCACATTATGCTTTTACTTTGCAGGGGCATCAGGGTTTACTTCCTCTTTAAAGTAGTTGTAAACCCAATTCATGAAATCTGACGTAGGCACATATATCTGTATTGTTTACTTATTTCTCTCCAAAGCTCTAAGTCCCGTGCCAGCAGAGTCACTTCTGACAAGTTCTCCGACACAGAAGATAACAGCAGCTGAAAATTTGTGTCTGGGAGGGAGATTAGCAGAGATCTGGTCTATTCACAGTACAGCTCTGCATGTTCCTTCCTTCCTCTGCCTATGTGGAGTGGGGATGTGTGCCTTTCCTCCAATCAGCTCTCACACAGTGTATGCCCAGACTCTACACCCACTGCTGAAAGAGGAAACAAGATTTGTAACAGGATCTGCACTTTCTACAAAGAGTGTAGAAAGGGAAAGACAACAGATATACATGTAAAACCTATGTAGGGAGATTTGTTTCATCCCAGTGTATCATCTGAGAATATTCACTTCACTGGGTATAGGAGAGGGTTTACAACCACTTTAATGCATTCTTTTTTTTTTTTTTAAATCTTTATTTAGTTTTCAAAAAGGTTTACATACAAATAGGACCCCTTCAGCTAGAAGGGTCTCTAAACATCTTAAAACAGAATCTTTCCATTTCACCTGTTATACTTAATAAGAATACCTTCCCCACTGATTCTCCCCCCCCCCCCGCAGACCCTTTCCTTCTCTTCTAGTCAGATCTTATCAACCTTAATTCCAACCCAATGTGCTATCTTAGCACTGCTTCCATATATCTGTCTGTTTTTTTAATGTTCTTTACACTCGACTCTCTCTAATCTATAAATTTCATTCACTTTAGCAAACCAGTCCTTAATCATCGGAGCCTCCTCTTCCTGCCATTTCTTTGTAATTACATTTTTTGCAGCATTAAGTAATACTGGGGTTAATGAGGACCCTTTTTTCCCTCCCTCCAGGCCGTGGAACAAACAGCTCCAAGGGTCATACTGTATACCCTTACCCGTTATCACCTCTATTAGCCTAATCACTTCCTGCCAAAAAATTTTAATTTTAGGGCATTCACACCATTGTTCCCAGGGTTCCACACCCTCGCCAACAGTTGGGGGATTTATCTAATGAAAATGTACTCACTCTAGCCGGGGTCATATACCACCTGGCAAGACACTTATAGTTACTCTCCCTTGTTTTCATATCAACTGCCGTTCCGTGCGTCGCTCCCAGGATACACTTCTCCATTTCCCTGTCACAGCGGGTCCCCAATTCCTCCTCCCATTTTCTGATGAACGGAGGAGGGTTCTGTCGGCCCCCGCTCATCAAAATTTTATAAACCTCAGAAACAGTCCTTTTTACTTCTTCCCTACATGCTAATTTCTCTAACCCTCTATAGTCTGCTTCCTCCCTTAAGGGGCCCGGAAGACTTCTAATAAAGTGCTTAAGTTGATTATACCGCCACCCATTCATTAACAATACATCCTTTTGTGCTTTTAATTCTTGAAGTTGTTTTATTTTACCTCTACTTATTATAACCCTTAACTGTGTTTCCTTATCAAAAATCCAGTTTCCTCCTATCTTCTCCATCCCTGGGGGAAAAAACAGGTTATCTTTTATATAAATTAAAGGGGAATTATACTCCCACTTATTTAAATAATGAACCTGGTCCCAAATTTTAAATGTGAGGTGCGTTATGTAATGTGTATCTTTACCTAAACTCCTGTAGTGTGGTGAATTCCAAATCATATGGCTCAAACATGCATTACTTAACCCTGATTCTAAGTTAACCCACCTTTTATTATTACTATTTTTTCCCCATTCAAGTGCCCGTGCAATTACAATTGCTTTATAATAATTTCTGAAATCGGGGATTGCTAACCCCCCTCGTACTTTCTCTCTACTCAACACTGCGTGCGCTATTCTCAGTTTCTTGTTACCCCAAACATATCTATTTATTAACTCTGACAGGACCCTGAAGAAGTCTCGCGGGACCGGAATGGGCAGCATCTGTATTTTATATAACACTTTAGGTGCAAGCACCATTTTTACAATATTTATTCGCCCCGTCCAAGAGACAGGACCATGTGATATTCTCTTTATTTCAGCTCTTATTTCATTCAAAAGAGGTAAGTAATTTATCTTATACAGATTCCCCCTAGAGCCTGTCAGCTTCACTCCCAGATACTTAATATTATCTCTCCACGGGAAATGGAACACCTCAGCAAGTCTACTAGCTTCCTGTTTATTAATGTTGATCTTTAATGCTTCCGACTTTTCTATATTAATTTTACAGTTTGAGAGGTCGCTATATTACCTCATTATGGCCAACAGATTGGGAACTGAAATTCTGGGATTTGAGATATAGAAGAGTATATCGTCGGCAAATGCCGCCAATTTGTGATCCTCCTCACCTACCGTACATCCACTGATGTCCGGGTGTTTTCGGATCATGTTAAGGAGGGGCTCTAAGGCCAAGACAAATAGGAGCGGGGACAACGGACAGCCCTGCCTAGTGCCGTTCTCCATGACAAACCGTGCAGAAGGTACATTATTCACCCTCACGAAGGCCGCTGGTTGGTTATTTAGGATTTTTATCCGTTTTAACATTATTGGCCCCACTACCATTGCCTCCAGCGTACTGAACATGAATCCCCAAGTCTACTCTGTCGAACGCCTTTTAGGCATCTATCGACAGAAGTAGCCCTGGGGATCTGCTTGCCTTAAATGCCTCCATTATAAGGAGAGACCGCACCCCATTGTCTCTTCCCTCTCTCCCCGGGACAAACCTCACCTGGTCCGGATGAACCAGGTAGGCCATTTTCTCCCTCAACCGGAGTGCCAACACCTTAGCATAAAGTTTGGTATCTGCGTTTAACAGCGCAATTGGGCGGTAACTCGAACATAGGGTGCGGTCTTTCCCTTCCTTGGGGATCAGGGTCACTGCTGCCAGTAAGGCATCTCCACACATTTCTCCCTGTTTTCCCAGACCGTTCCACATCTGGCAAAGCCGTGGAACCAGGGATTCTTTAAATTTTTTGTAGAAACTTGCTGTGAAACCGTCCGGCCCGGGACTCTTGCCCACGGGGGATTGTTTCAGAGCTCTCAGGACCTCTTCCTCCGTAATCGGTCGATCCAGTTCCATTGAAACTATTTCTGACAGTGTTGGGAGGGCTGCTTCTTTTAAAAATTCTCTCACCCTCTGCTCTTTCTTCCCCACCAACTTTTCCCTTTGCCCAACTAAATAAAGAAAGGTAAAAAAACCTCTAAATGCATTAAAGCGGGGTTCCACCCAAATTTTGAACAATATCTGTATGTATTCTCTTCCTTGCCTAGATGCTGACATGCCGTTTAAAAAAAAAAAAATCGCAAATTTAAATCGCAGTAATTACCTTTTATTTTTCTATTCTTCTTTGCACTTCCTGGTTCTCCTCCCGTGGGAGTAGGCGTGTTTCTAGCCTCTCCCAGACTCTGCACATGCTCCTGGGAGCTAGTCTCAGGCTTCCCAGGATGCCACTGAGCATGTGCGGGAACGAGTGGTGAATGCTGGGAGCACAGCATTCACCGCATCCAGGAAATAAATGCTTGTGGGCTTCAAATGCCCACAATGAAGATGGAAACCGCCTGCAGTGAATAATATAAGTTATTCTTTCCGACGAAATCTGACACAGGCGGACATATTACACACAATATGTGAGTATGTAATGCTGAGAAGAAAAGTTTGTGAATGAACTCAAAAAAAAAAAAAAAAAAAACGATAGATAGGTGGACCCCCGCTTTAAGGTCTATGCATTAAGGTAAAAACCTTTTAAGGGCAGCTCCCCTCCCAGCCCCCCTAAATACTCCCCAGAACCCGTTCTCGGTCCAGCGTTGTGCCTATCTGCAGCAATCTTCTCCCCTCTCCTGGCTCTCACAGGCTAGACTGAAAGCAGCGGAAGCCATTGGCTCCTGCCGCTGTCAGTCGAAACCTGTGAGCAGATAGTGGTGGTGGTGGGGGTTCTGAGCAGGGCTGTGTGTCTGAATAGACACAAACAGACCAGCTCGGGAGCAAACCCACACAAGTGTCCGCTTTAAAAAATGGTTTCCTATGGGGGTATTCAGCTGGGGGAGGGGTCAGGAGCGCCTGTAGGGAAACTGAGAAGAGGAGGATTGGGGCTGTTCTGTGCAAAACCGTTGCACAAAGTAGGTTGGTATAACATATTTAATATTTTAAACAAAAATTCCCGGAAGGTTTGCAATCACTTTAAGTGTCTCTTTACAAGACTGGGTTTTATCTTCTTACTTACAGTGTCTTAAAACAGCCTTCAATGTTCTTCAATCCTTTCAAAGCAAAGCGTATCTTTCCCATCCCCTTTTCCCAGAAGCATAGTCACTATTCATATCATCATTCTCTGCCTCTTCTTCATCCCCTGAATCTTCATAATAAGTCACCTTCTGAGCAGGATCAGAAATGTCAAGTTTAGCGGACATAGCGGCTTTATCTAAAGATGAATCAGGGACACAAAGCAGCAAGACAGATTTGTATTCTGAATATGCATTTTGCAAAAAGACTTTGGGGTGAACACTGAAGCCACTGCTTTCAGTGTTCAACTTTCAACCCCCCCAAGAATATATGAAAGCCTGACTGAATACATGCGCGTAATTTTTTTCCTGTTTAATCTTAGGCCCAAAGCTTGATGACGCCTCATGTCTCTTTGAAACTGCCTAAATGTAAATGCAGTACCGTAGGTGAAGAGCTAAACACAGATATAGAGAAAACTATTTTGAATGATAAGAGTATTGAGCTTTTTTAGAAAGTCAGATATATCCTGCATGTCATAAAGCCTAAGTGCAGTCAATATAAAACACAAAAATCAACACAAGGGACAGAACTAAAGCTGACCATACATGGATCAAAATTTGCCAGATTCAGCAGGGACACTGGCTATAGCTGGCAACACTGATCATTATATTCTGCCAGTGGGTAAGGCTCCCCGCCGCCAGAATACAATAGCTCAATGGGAGCGATTCCCCCATCCATATCGAATGTGTGGATGGGGGAAATCGGATCATTTTTAGTTTATCCAACTCACTGGTTGAACAAAAAAAAAAGAAGAATCATGTGCTGATGCCTCATCAATGCACCCCACTTCTGCAAGTTATGTCTCATCTGCTGATTTGTTTATTTTTATTTTACTGCACTTTAAGCTTCTGACAGTATAATGGCCACTGTTCCAACTTGAGGGGTGGGCTGCCTCCAGGTATACCTGCCCTTAGTCTATCTATTCTTATATGTGCTTCTACTATGCAGGCTCTGGAAACTGGGCACTGTGTCTTACACATTTATTTGCAAATGTGTGCAAACAAAACCCTCTGTTTTTAACTTAACAGTTAGAGAGGGCCAATTTGTCTGTTTTGCAGGCTGGCCAGTAAGTGTGCTGGGAGATCTTTAATAATCCATACACACACACACGTATATAATTGATTTTGTTTGGGGTTGTATTTATGATATTGTTTGAATGCACTTATACAGGGGCTAACTATACAAGTAACATATATTTGCATTTGAGGTAATTATTCAATATTGAAAATAATTAAATAATTTATTTAATAGGAATGCTGCACTATTTATCATTGATATTTTCTACTTTTGTCTGGCGATTTCACATAGGTGTTAGCTGCTCTTTGGGTGTGTTTTTTTAAATATTTTTTTCATATTTCTTGTGAGTAGCATAGAGATAGAATTTATTGGAATACTTGTTAAACTGCCCATGTGAACTCCACTATGTGGTATGTATGACCAGGAAACTTCATATAAAAGATCAGGGGAATATATTACTATAAGCAAAGGTTTTAAAGTTATAATAAACCCTCCTATTTTATTATAAATTATTCAAATAAGCGTCATTTTTTTTTTTTTTTTACATATTGCCTTATATTTGTTTTCTGTGTGTTTCTTATGAACTTCTGCCTGTCCTCTGATAAGTGCCCCATGCCCATCGCTGATCCAATGGGCACACCTCTGTGTGAGCTCACAGGCTTAGGACCACTTGTTTACGCACAGGCATCCCGACAACGGAGCACCGGAGCTCCACCTCTGCATAAATGTCCTGGGCAGAGGCTCCAGGAGGCAGGGAGTGGATGTGTCTAGGAGACAGAACAGAAAAGTTGATTTATTCTGACGGTGCCAGTGATAGCGCACATGTCAGCCTGTTGAGGGAATGGGTAGCGCATGTGCATTACTGCAAAGTCTGCTGGCACATGTAGTCCCTAAAGAAGCATCACGTGGTACCAAGAAATTAGGGAGTCCAGAGCTAGGATCACGCAGCCCATAACAGTGAATAAAATATTTTGTTCAGTAGATTTTTAAAAAGAAAGAATCATGCAGTTATGTTTAATGTAGCTAATGTTTAATGTAAAGTCATGTGAGGCTTTAGAACCACTTTAAGAATTATAGTTTAGCTAAACATTTTCAGCTACTGCATTTTAGTGACCTTGGGCAAATGACATTTAGTGGGATTGATACGTTCCAGGGACACTGGAGAAGGTCAAATATGATCAGGGAAGTTTTCAAGAAACGAGACCAAATTGATATATGGACTAGTTACTGGAGCTGAAAGGTCTCAAATCCACCACTGGTAAAATGATGCCTCGCAGATGGGCCGCACCAGCACTGCATGGGTTAATTGGCTAGTTTTGTCTAGAGAGGAGAAACCATTTTACTTCAATGATCTACTGCTCCCCGAGGCAGAAGGCACACCCCCACACTCTGGCGGTGGACTGCCCGTCAACGTCAACATATCTAATACAGGGTTCTTGACCCTACTTTGGACTTGAAGATGTCAGGTCACTAGACTGCTGGAGCACAGGGGAGAAATAGCTGCGGGAAACGGTCTAGCAGTGGGGAGGAAGGGAGAATCAGGTAAGTAAATCATTTTTAATTGGCCCCTTAGACCTAAATGACCAATTAACACCTGCAGTGTGGGATAATCCCACTGCAAGGGATAATTTGTTAGTTGCCTGGAATTTTAACCCTGAGTTCGGTTTTTTGTCAAATTATCAGGGGTCAAATCAGCTTGGGAGTGGGGTCTTATTGCACTGAATACCTGATGATTTTAAAAAATGTGATTCAATTTTAATCTAAAATATTTTTGAGAGTTTATAGACTAAATTAAGTATTTTTGACGGGTTGACATAATGCTACCCCCTGAAGTCCATTGGATGAGGAGCATTGAAGGGAGGATACATGTAACATCAGGCGCTACCAGTGAAAGGATTGTGTATACAGTTGATCACTTTGGGGTGATTTTTCCAGGGTGGAGGTACAAAATTGTGAAGGACTTCAAGTTTATGTTAGGAAAGAAAGGGTTATATTACATGGTTATCAGTCTCTAGTTTTTCACATAATTTTCATGGTTTGCGACATGTGTTTTACACAAATCTTTGGAAATTGTTTATTTTGCTGTTTGAATTTTAAGTGTATGTAGGGAAGTAGAATATATGAGTATGAGAGGTGGTGTTTTATAATAGTGCTGGGTATGACTTTAAATAATTTTGGAATTATTAAGGGGGAAAATTTTCATCTGGCAGCTTTTAGAAAAATTAAAAAAAAATGTGTGTAGTTCAGGGTTATTCAGTTTGATATTTTTAGGCTACATTCACTTGGACATAACCTAATCCTAAAAATGTTACTGATCATTAGGTAAGGGAACAAAAAGTTCCTGCATAAAAAGATCATTTTTTTTAATACTTACAAATTGTCTTTTTTTTTTTTTTTGGTGTAAGTGTATACACTTGCCTCAGACACAGATTTTTGTACAGTATTGTATGTTATGGATCTGAATACAGTGCATGTTTACACAACTGTGTATATGTCTTAATTGAAAAACAATGCTGCTGCATTCAGATCCACAAACAAAACACTTTTAAATGCATTTTTTTTACTGCCGTGTGAATGTGGTCTTATTGCATTTTGCCCATGATAGCTTGCATACACAAGTGCAGGCCATACTGAATTCATTCTTGGCAAAACACTGCCACCAAATGGTGTATTGCATTGCTAATCTCCACTTTTCAAGCGACTTACATTTATAAAATGTTAAAAAAATGGCAAAATTTAATGAAACTCATAAATAAAATATGATGTTTGTACTTGATAAAACAAAAAAAAAAAAAAAAAAAAAACTTTGAACTGTGACAAGGAGACAATCTTCAAATAATTTTTACACAACCCTTCTGGGCAGAGGTACATCGCATCATCCAGACCGGGAGTTACCGATGTCCCCCGAGCTCTTCCTTCTGCACCATTACAAGATCCCGAGTAAGAGCTATAAAAAATCCATATTGCCGCTTCTGATCACTGCGGCAAAGAGCTGCATCCCTCTGAACTGGAAACAGACTCAGCCTCCGTCGGTGGCCTGTTGGTTGAAAAGAGTGGCAGATATACATGCAATGGAGGACTTGGTTAGCCACGGAGAAGGGCCTAAACAAGAAATTTTCCAAAACATGGTTCCACTGGCAAGAATTCTACTACTCTGAGGAGTACGGACAGCTAGTGGCTCGGTCCCCCTGAAGGGGGTCGACTCTGAAAGCTCCCAGGGGGGAGTGAATGTGACTGGAGGGTCGTGCTAACTCAGTCTTCTTTTTCTTCCCCCCCCCTTTTTTTTTCTCCCCTTCCCTGTGCTCCCTGTCTAACCTTCTTTTTCTTTTCCTGTTCTGACTATATTGCCAGCACAAGAGTGCTATGCCTTTTGGAGCCGGTCACCAACGGGCACAAATTTCTATTTCCAAAAAATAAAACGGCAATTGCCGTAAAAATGGTCATGCGGGGTACAGAAGACTTCCGTTCCCTCGATACGCGATGCGATTCCCCTCTGATAGCAGTATCCTCTTCTTTACAGTGTGATCTATATAATGGATTTTGGGGAAAAACAAATTTACTGTGATATGCATCAACGGTGTCTCTGTATTTCTGCACGTTCCTCGCTCTCAAAGAATTAAAAAAAAAAAAAAAAAAAAAATTTTTTTACACCCACTGGCAAATTTTTGTGACCTCTATGTGTCCGATCTTTTGGCAACTTACAAAAGTACTCATTTTTGTGCAGGGAAGCCAAGCTGCATCAATAGTCATGAACAGAAGTCTGGTGTAAAGCACAAGGAAAGAGTTACTTAAGGCAACAGAAATCAGTCATATTAGAGTATCAAAAATTCAGATTTATTGTAATAATTTAAAACAGATTTGGTATAGTCATAGGCAGCTTCACAAAAATGGCCAAACAAATCACTGGTGAAAATGAATCATCACATATACACACACACACAGACACAAACCACAACATATAACAAAAATCTAGGAGATATGTTAATTCGGTCTAAGTTCACGAAGGAACCAGACTCAGTTGGCTATCGACTTATCCGAGAACAAAAGGAATGTTCCCCTGTAACAAGTGCCAATTCTGTCCAATTGTTGACAGAACTCAGACATTTACGCACGCTTTGAACAAGACAGTTTTGAGATTAGGGATCTAATCAATTGCTCATCAACGAGAATTATCTACATGATCATCTGCCCCTGCCCTAAAATTTATGTAGGGAAAACAAAAATGACATTGAAAATGAGGATAGGTGAGCACCTAAGAGAAATTAGGGACCGAAATCCAGAGAAACCCCTGGCAAAGCACTTTGCCCAATGCCATGATGGAAGCCCAACAGGCATGACAGTAAAGGGGATCTATGCCCTGAAGTTTCCCACCAGAAGAGGAGACTTAGACCGTATACTCCTCCAAAAAGAAAAATGGTGGGTATATAGGTTGAAGTCCCTCTTTCCGGTGGGCCTCAATACAGAATTGAATGTGGAGGTTTTTTTGGAGAGCCAATTGTATTTAGCCCTAGTGATTCAGTCGAATCCCCATAACCTGAATCACTATATAACTATAAAGATAGATGGGTGGTCCATTTGTGGAACCAATGTAACGACAAGGATGACCTCCCAATAGGACCTAGCAGCTTGTTTCCTATATTTGGGGATATCAATAAGTCTACCTTGATTTGAATTCCCTCCATTCTTCTGGTTTCCCCTACACACTATAATATTAATATATTATATATAATATTTTTTTTTGTTATTCCATCCCAGCCGGTTTGTTTTTGGTCTATTGTTTCTATGCCCTTTTTTATCCCTCTATTTCTTTTTTTCCCTCTCCTTTCTTTCTCTTGTCCGTTCTCTTTTGCTTTTTTTTTTTTCTTTCTCTTCCCTTGCCTTTACTTCCTACCCTAAAAAGCCGATAGTTCATAATACTGAATCTAATCAAATAATGATTTAAGCTGCCTTGGACTTTCTGGCGTTTACTGGCCATTTTTGAAGTTCATCAATCACTATTTCTGCAAACATGACATCTGTCCCTTTAATTAAAGTATACTGGTGGGCGTCCAGATGAAGCGACGTTATTTCCAATAGCGAAACGCATTGACTTCACAGCCATTCCGTCACGTGATGGCGCTCTTACAAGCTCCCAGCGCTGAGGACGCGAACAGCAGTGGGAAGATACGATCCTGCAAGGCTAATCGCCGACTGCATAGGATAAGCCACAAACAGCCATGCATCAGTACTGGTGCCAAAGACACACCTCAGAAAACATCTACGGAGGGGATCACGGAGAACGAAGGCAACCAGCATATCCACCATATGCGACGGTAAGGTACACACACTACAGGGCGATTGTATCATGCCCAGGACTGGATTGCACCAATTGCCTATATGAAGTTCCCAATCCCCTAGCCTATAAGGGGCTTTGATGATAGAATCCACATTCATATCACTGTGATGAGTTTAAAACGGAATACCAACCCCAGGCTCATATAGTACTGGGACTAAGCAACAATTCTTTCACTTAAGGATTGGTCTAGCATCCCAAAAATATTGCTTATATTTGCTAGCGGGACTTCCTATAAACAAACCCTCCCATATACACTGGACTTCCATGTAGCATTTTTCCTCAGTACCAGTACTAATGCTACTTACGCTATTTTTTGCGGATGGCATGATCCAGACCAGTGTCCCCCACTATAGTGCACTTTAGAGCATTTATGCTCCTTGACAATTACCTCAGTGTCTGCTAGTTTCCTCTTTTCCATTTCCTGTTCCCCAACCCCCCCCCCCCTCCACACACACACACACACACACACACACACACACACCCCTTGGAGCCACACACGGGCTAGGCTGCCACTTATTGACTTATATAGCCAAATTGTTGGTTTCTCAAATTTAAATCATGATGAATTTTTTCATCTGACACTCTAACTTGTGTGCTGCTAAATGGCATCCAGTCGTTTCTTTTTGTATTGTTGTATTTTGTGTCTGTGTGTATATGTGATGATTTATTTTCACCAGTGATTTGTTTGGCCATTTTTGTGAAGCTATCTTCTTCTCGGATATTGGCCTATGACTATACCAAATCGGTTTTAAATTATTACAATAAATATGAATTTTTGATACTCTAATATGACCGATAGCTGTTGCCATAAGTAACTCTTTCCTGGTGCTTTACACCGGACTTCTGTTCGTGACATATGCCTTTAGTTACAGTAACAGCACCTCACACGGTGAATGGTCTACGAGTGCACACCTCATCTGTTAAGGTGGATAAATATGTGCTAAGCCTGCGTTTTTTTGTATGCATCAATAGTCAGCAATCATTGGTCTCAGTTTTTGTACGTAGAGAAAGTATCTATTTAATTTGATTATGTTTCAATCATGTTGAACTGTTAACTATTTGTCAGATGGGAGAAGGGCATCCCACTGGATCTGTTCACTGACCCACAGAGACTTTAGGCTCTGTGATAACGGTCGATGCATACTGTTGCACAGAAGGCCAGTTGTGACATTAACATGTAAGGTATGATAGTAAACCTTGTTTCGTTAACCACTTGCCGACCGCCTCATGTACATATACGTTGGCAGAATGGCACGGACAGGCAAATGGGCGTACAGGTACATCCCTTTAAATTTGCCGCGAGCTCCGTGAGTGTGATCGCGGGTCCCGCGGGAATAACCGTGATCGTCTCAAGCAGAGGAAGAACGGAGAAATGCTGATGAGAACAAGCATTTCCCAGTTCTGCCTAGTGACACTGATCACAGCTCCCTGTAATCGGGAGCGGTGATCAGTGTCGTGTCACACGTAGCCCCTCCCCCTCCCAGTTAGAATCACTCCCTAGGACACACTTAACCCCTGCAGCGCCCCTCCCTGGTAAATCCCTTCCCTGCCAGTCACATTTACACAGTAATCAATGCATTTTTAATTGCACTGATCGCTGTATAAATGTGAATGGTCCCAAAATAGCGCCAAAAGTGTCCGATCTGTCCGCCATAATGTCGCAGTCACAATAAAAATTGCTGATCGCGCCATTACTAGTAAAAAAAAAAAAAAAAAAAAAAAAAAAAAAAATTATTAATAAAAATGCCATAAAACTATCCCCTATTTTGTAGACACTATAACTTTTGCGCAAACCAAATCAGTAAATGCTTATTGCGTTTTTTTTTTACCAAAAATATGTAGAATACATATCGGCCTAAACTGAGGGAAAAAAAAAAGTATAAAAAAACTGAGGGAAAAAAAAAAAATATATATATATATATATATATATATTTTTTTTTTTTTTTTGGGGGGGGGGGGGAGATATTTATTATAGCAAAAAGTAAAAAAATTTGTTTTTTTCCCCAAATTGTCGCTTTTTTTGTTTATAGTGCAAAAAATAAAAACCGCAGAGGTGATAAAATACCACCAAAAGAAAGCTCTATTTGTGGGGAAAAAAGGACATCAATTTTGTTTGGGAGCCACGTTGCATGATTGCGCAATTGTCAGTTAAAGCGATACAGTGCCGAATCGCAAAAATTGCTCTGGTCTTTGGCCAGCCAAATGGTCTGGGGCTTAAGTGGTTAATAAACAAAGCATACATAAGTAAAAACTGAATATGTTTTTTACATGAATTCAGACACAGCTCAGCTGCCCAGGGCTAGTTTTTAATCATCTATGGCATTTGCGTTCCAAGATACCCCACTAGCACAAATACTTTACATTCTTTTATTTGGGGCCATCTAGCACACTACTGGAATGTTATGGCTATGTAATTCTCCCTCATCAATCCTTTTCCCAACCCAAACATTGCTCAAGTTGCTCCCTACACCACTGTGTCCTTGTCTCTAAGTTTATTTGGCCAAACCCCTCGTTCAACAGCGACTGCTACAGTCCCACTCAAAAACGGTATAGTACAGCACTAGGCTCCAACTACACATGTGGCTAAGATATATTAAGTAGACCTTATGACTTGAACTATTTAATTCTTAATTTACTGGAGGATACAGTCAGTGTCTCTAAACTAAAATGGATGCAATGAAGAATGCTAACTTTTTATGAATAGTAGTTTCTACTTACCTCCATATTGTCAGTTTTGAAAGGATTTCGATAATCAGGAGACTTTTCACTAATGCCCAACTCTTGAGACATCTAAAAACATTAAATCAAAAGAAATCAGGATATGGTAAACAGATGCATGCTGTACTAGGACACATAATTAACACTAACCATATTTTTCTATAATCACTTCAAAGAAATATCATGTGTTCTTCCAACAAAACTATGGAGAGAGCTTGTCTACAATACCTTGTAGAAGACTGCATTTAATGAGACTTACCAAGTCAAGGAGCTGGGAATGTGGACCATCACTGAAGATTCCACTCAGATTGCAGAAACCGATTCCCCATCGAATGAGGTTATTCCAGTTAGAATTACGGTCAAAATAATGGTGAACAATTTTTGGGAAGCGTAGGACTACATCGCCAAAAAAAGCTGAATTTTCCACCGTGTGGGAATAAGCTGGATTCAGAAGAGATGCAAAATACACATTTTTGTTAGTACACTAAAATTATGCATTGGTGTCACATACTTGCTTTGTGTACAAATATAGTGCAAGCCTATGCTGTACAGCCCTACAAAACAGGGTTATTTTGTTTATTCTTTATTTTTACTTTCCTTACTTACAGAGATTCATTAAAAACACCAAGCTAAAGTTCTGAAGCAGGTTGGTTATGCATGAGTTGGTGGCACAGTATGACAGGATATCAGGTAGAAAAAGTTAGACAAATAGGGCCGTGGTCTGGGTTTGCTACTATATGTAAGTTAGATATCAGGACATTGTTTCTACAGGTAGGAAGGGCAGTAAAGTTGGCCTTCAAAATCTCTCTTGTAACAGGAGAAGCAATAACTTTGGGTTTCCTGTTGCATTATGGGTACAAACTCTACAGTCCACAGCTCACAGGTATAGGTGTATGTATAGGTACGCCTTGTAAAGATTTATACGCTAAACCATGGAGCAAACAAATGCTCCCAGCAACAACTGATGCTCCTCAATCTCAGAAACATTGCCTGTGGTATTCTAGTTCTATTTTCACCCTCCTAGTGTGTTATGTAAACCTGCTGGGTGCCACAACCCACACACAAGGAATCTTTCACTCAGTCCAATCAGAATTCAATTATAGGTCTATAAGCACTCCACCGTCACTGCAGACACCATTGCCTGACTGGTGTCAGAATGACAGATATTGTTTTACAGGAGATGAGACTAGAATCAGGGTGGTCTACTCAATGCAAAACAGGTACACTTTGGTAAAAGATTTATGCAGAATGCACCTCCTGCACACTATACCTTCAAAAACTTCTGGATTAATGTTTAGCATACTTCTTAGGGCCCTTTCACACTGCCATGACTTGAAAATCGCGTGATTTTACCGCAATTTTCGATTTCGCGGACGCGATTATGATGCAATTTCAGGGAATGCCTATGTAAACTTAAGGTCTATGGACTTCAACTCGCTTCAAAAGTCGGACCAAAGTAGTAAAGGGACTACTTTGAAGTCAGTGCGACTTGAAGTCGCACAGATGTGAGTGGTTATCATTGGGAATCATGGGGTATGACTTGTCATGCGTTTGATGTCCAAAGTCACAGGAAAAGTAGCACAAGTGTAAAAGAGGACTTAGTGTTACTATTATGTGACAGAGCTTGTGCGCCCACACCTATACATACTCACACTTTGGTGTGCTGCTGACAGGATAAGTATAGAGGCATTTCTATAACAATTTCTAACTTTAGTATAAATGCGAATGCTTGCTTATGCATATGAAAACGGCCCTCTTATTAACTATCATAAACATGAATATTCCAAAGACACAAGCAGTGTTACTGTTTCCTCCCTGGTCAAAAGTGTCAATTCATTTATGACCATTTGTTCAAGTTCATAAAACAATCTGTTTATACAGTGCCTTGAAAAAATATTTATATCTCTTGAAATTTTCCACATTTTGTTATGTTACAACCAAAAATGTAAATGTATTTTATAGAATTTTATGTGACAGACCAACACAAAATGGCACATAGTTGTGAAGTGGAAGGAAAATGATACACTGTTTATATTCCTTTTTTTTACAAATAAATATGTGAAAAGTGTGGCATGCATTTGTATTCAGCCTCCCTGAGTCAATACTTTGTAGAACCACCTTTCACTGCAATTACAGCTGCAAGTCTTTTTGGGGATGTCTCTACCAGCTTTACATATCTAGAGAGCGACATGTATGGCGTGGTGTATCTGGATTTTGCAAAAGCATTTGACACAGTTCCCCATAAACGTTTACTGTACAAAATAAGGTGCGTTGGCATGGACCATAGGGTGAGTACATGGATTGAAAACTGGCTACAAGGGCGTGTTCAGAGGGTGGTGATAAATGGGGAGTACTCAGAATGGTCAGGGGTGGGTAGTGGGGTTCCCCAGGGTTCTGTGCTGGGACCAATCCTATTTAATTTGTTCATAAACGACCTGGAGGATGGGATAAACAGTTCAATCTCTGTATTTGCAGACGATACTAAGCTAAGCAGGGCAATAACTTCTCAGCAGGATGTGGAAATCTTGCAAAAAGACCTGAACAAATTAATGGGGTGGGCGACTACATGGCAAATGAGGTTCAATGTAGAAAAATGTAAAATAATGCATTTGGGTGGCAAAAATATGAATGCAATCTATACACTGGGGGGAGAACCTCTGGGGGAATCTAGGATGGAAAAGGACATGGGGGTCCTAGTGGATGATAGGCTCAGCAATGGCATGCAATGCCAAGCTGCTGCTAATAAAGCAAACAGAATATTGGCATGCATTAAAAGGGGGATCAACTGCAGAGATAAAACGATAATTCTCCCGCTCTACAAGACTCTGGTCCGCCCGCACCTGGAGTATGCTGTCCGGTTCTGGGCACCAGCCCTCAGGAGGGACGTACTGGAAATGGAGCGAGTACAAAGAAGGGCAACAAAGCTAATAAAGGGTCTGGAGGATCTTAGTTATGAGGAAAGGTTGCGAGCACTGAGAAGAGACGCTTGAGAGGGGATATGATTTCAATTTACAAATACTGTACTGGTGACCCCACAATAGGGATAAAACTTTTTCGCAGAAGAGAGTTTAATAAGACTCGTGGCCACTCATTACAATTAGAAGAAAAGAGGTTTAACCTTAAACTACGTAGAGGGTTCTTTACTGTAAGAGCGGCAAGGATGTGGAATTCCCTTCCACAGGCGGTGGTCTCAGCGGGGAGCATTGATAGCTTCAAGAAACTATTAGATAATCACCTGAATGACCGCAATATACAGGGATATGTAATGTAATACTGACACATAATCACACACATAGGTTGGACTTGATGGACTTGTGTCTTTTTTCAACCTCACCTACTATGTAACTATGACATTTTTGCCAATTCTTCTTTGCAAAATAGTTCAAGCTGTGTCACTGGATGGAGAGCGTCTGAATAGCAATTTTCAAGTCTTGCCACAGATTCTCAATTGGATTTAGGTCTGGACTTTAACTGGGCCATTCTAACACATGAATATGCTGCAATATAAACCATTCCATTGTAGCTCTCACTGTATGTTTAGGGTCGTTGTCCTGCTGGAAGGTGAACCTCCACCCCAGTCTCAAGTCTTTTGCAGACTCTAACAGGTTTTCTTCTAAGACTTCCCTGTATTTGACTCCATCCACCTTCCTATCAACTCTGACCAGCTTCCCTGTTCCTACTGAAGAAAAGCATCCCCACAACATGATGCGGCCACCAAGTTTTACGGTGGGGATGGTGTGTTCAGGGTGATGCGCAGTTCTAGTTTTCCATCACACATAGAACTTTGCTTTAGGCCAAAAAGTGAAATTTTTGTCTCATCTGGCCAGAGCACCTTCTTCCACATGTTTGCTGTGTCCCCCACATGGCTTCTCGCAAACTGCAAACGGTACTTCTTATGGCTTTCTTTCAGCAATGGCTTTCTTCTTGCCACTCTTCCATAAAGGCCAGATTTGTAGAGTGCACAACTAATAGTTGTACTGTGGACAGATTCTCCCACCTGAGCTGTGGATCTCTGCAGCTCCTCCAGAGTTACCATAGGCATCTTGGATGCTTCTCTGAAGAATGCTCTCCTTGTCTGGGCTGTCAGTTTAGGTGGACGGCCATGTCTTGGTAGGTTTGCTGTTGTGCCACTCTCTTTCCATTTTTGGATGATGGATTGAACACTGCTCCGTGAGATGTTCAAAGCTTGGATTTTTTTTTAAACCTAACCCTGCTTTAAACTTCTCCACACTTTATCCCTGACCCGTTTGGTGTGTTCCTTGGCCTTCATGATGCTGTTTGTACACTAAGATCCCCCCCCCCCTCGCCAAGATCCGGTGCCCCCTGCCGGTTACCGGAGCCAATCGCGTCTGTCCCCTGTGCTGACATGGAGACGAGTGAGTCAGTTTTTTTTCTATTACAAGGGATGTTTACATTCCTTGTAATAGGAATAAAAGTGACATTTTTTTTTTTAAACAGTGTAAAAATAAAAAGTAAAAGGTAAAATAAATAAGAAAAAAAAAATTTTAAACGCGCCTCGTCCCGCCGAGCTCGCGTGCAGAAGCGAACACATACGTGAGTAGCGCCCGCATATGAAAACAGTGTTCAAACCACACATGTGAGGTCACACACATCGCCGCGATCGGTAGAGCGAGAGCAATAATTCTAGCATTAGACCCCCTCTGTAATGCAAAACATGCAACCGGTAGAATTTTTTAAATGTCGCCTATTGAGATTTTTAAGGGTAAAAGTTTGTCGCCATTCCACAAGCGGGTGCAATTTTAAAGTGTGACATGTTGGGTATCAATTTACTCGATGTAACATTATCTTTCATAGTATAAAAAAAAAAAAATTGGGCTAACTTTACTGTTGTCTTTTAATTCAAAAAAGTTGATTTTTTTTTTAAAAAAGTGTGCTTGTAAGACAGCTGCGCAGAAAGTGTGTGACAGAAAGTATTGCAACGACCGCCATTTTATTCTCTAGGATGATAGGAAAAAAAAAATGTATTTACTTGTAAACACCACATCTAAAAAAAGAGGCCCGGTCTTAAAGTGGTTAAAGTTGTGACATTATTATATTTTAGCATGAAATAATTGTATAATTATTCTACACTTTAAATTCTCAAAATATTTCCCCTACCTTAGTGGTTGTATTTTCTGCTCCCCTTACAGGCAAATCATTGAACCTCACAAATATTCCTGTAACTATTTTAGGGGGGAAAACATGGTATACAGATGCAGAAAAAAGTGCGTAAACCCCTTGGAATTAACTGGTTTTCTTCAGTAACTTGTCATAAAATGTGATGTGATAATCATCTAAGTCTCAATGTTCAAGCAATTCTGCCTGAATGTTGTGCAGGTCTGATCCAGAGCTACCGAAAGAGCTGCCAAGGAAGTTTGTCCAACAATATGTGTTACCGGCGCAAAACTCAGATTAAATAATAACCCATCAATCTAGTTTGCTGCAATCATATAAACCCACTCAAAAAATGGTGGAATGCAATAGTGCTAACAAAATATTAAGAAATGGAAGTAGAAAAATAAATATATATAAAAACAAATGAAAAAATATAGAAATGAAAAATATAAAATGAAAACTGGAATCATACAATGTGCCAAAATTGCTTAGTGATCGTGGAATTCACATAACAATATATATGATTGCTGCACAGTGCAAAAAAATGTCCCTGACATGTACGTATAAACCACAGTACACTGGATGTCCTCAGTGAGTGATCACTTCTGTGCAGTAATAACGTTCCTCTTCAATATAAAGTGCTCCTAATTCACCACTTATCGTGACTTCACCACCACCTAGTGCAATGGCCACTCACCAGATACGGTAAGAATATGCGCCTTTGGTTCATTTAGGATAACCACTCCATTTATGATGGATCCAATAACAGCCTGTCCAAGCAGTATAATAATGCCTCTTGCTCTCAGTGATCACTCACTGAGGACATCCAGTGTAATGTGGTTTATATGTACATGTCGGGGACATTTTTTTGCACTGTGCAACACACATATATATTATGTGAATTCCATGATCACTAAGTAATATTGGCACATTGTAGGACTCCAGTTTTCATATTCATTTTATATTTTTAATTTCTATATTTTATCATATTTTTTTTTATATACCGTATTTATCGGCATATAACACGCACTTTTTTCCCCTTAAAACCAGGGGAAAATCGCAGGTGCGTGTTATACGCCGATCCCCTGCGATCCCGACCTGTCACATTTTCAAAATCGCCGACCGCGATTTGAAAATGGCGCCGCAATACACAGAGCCGGTCCTCGGCTCTTCCCGGCGGCTCTCGTTCACTTTCGGCTCCACTCGTAGTCCCGAGCGGAGCTATCCGAACCTACTCGGCTAGGTTCGGATAGCTCCGCTCGGGACTACGAGTGGAGCCGAAAGTGAACGAGAGCCGCCGGAAAGAGTCGAGGACCGGCTCTGTGTATTGCGGCGCCATTTTCAAATCGCGGTCGGCGATTTTGAAGCCCAGAATGGCTGGGATCATTGGAGCAAGGCTGCACTGGGGAAGGCTGCACTGACAAGGCTGCACTGACAAGGCTGCACTGGGGAAGGCTGCACTGACAAGGCTGCACTGACAAGGCTGCACTGAGAAGGCTGCAATGATGGGCATTTAAATGTAAGTTTTTTTTTCCTTAAAATTCCCTCCTAAATTGGGGTGCGTGTTATACGCCGGTGCGTGTTATACGCCGATAAATACGGTATTTATTTTTCTACTTCCATTTCTTAATATTTTGTTTCACTTTGATACTTTTAAATCAGGATTATTATGTGGGAAAGATTATTTTTTATTTTATTTTTTTATATTAATTCAGCTGGCATAGAAAAGCACTTTATTACAGGATTATTATATAATTTTTCTATTTTGCACATTTTATGTTTTAGGAGTGGTTATTATACATAGAAGTTAGTGAAATCCACTTTTTACTACTACTGCCAAGGAAGTTTGGCCAGCTAATAACTCCAAGGGTTCACTTGCTTTTTCCTCCAGCACTGTGACTGTTTAATGGGTGTGTTCAATAAAGACACGAGAAATTAGAATGGTTTGTTTGTTAGCAGCTTATGCACATTGTGTGTCTCTATTGTTGTGACTATTGAGGATCAAATGACATTGGATGGCAAATTTCTGTAGAAAAACAGTTAATTCCAAGGGGTTCACATACTTTTATCTTGCCATTGTAATTTGTGAAATGCCTTTAACATACACATAAAGTAAAAATTGATCAAATACAAAACATGCAATAACTAAACTTAAAGCAGACATTCTGTCATTTTTTCCATCTATTAAATCTTCTGCCCTTGTGGTTTTAACTTTGAATAGTAAAACATTTTTTTTCTGCCGGTAAAATACCTTATACAGCCCACTTCCCGTTTGTCTGGTCATTAGCTTAGGCTTATGACATCATGCTCATCTCTCTCTCGTGAGAGTTTGCCAGGAAGGGAGGGGGGATGAGTCATAAGGGGGCCAATGAGAGCTGCAGAGCTGGAGGTGTGCTTCTGTGTGTCTAAGTAAGTGAAGACAACAGCTTCAGCTGGCCACAGTTAAAATGGTTGCAGCCAGACTCAGTGGAGGGAGATTTCTGCAGCATATTTGGCAAGAACAGAATCACAGTGTATATAAATTAATATGTAAAGTGGTTGGAGGGAAGCTTCAGAATGGCAAAGATGTTTTAATTACAAATTATGTGAGCAGACTGCAGTTCCTTTTTAAAGCAGAACTTCAGTATTTTTTTTTTACTTTCAATCTATTAAATCTTCTGTCCTTGTTTGGATAGTAAAACCTTTTTCTTCTGCCAGTAAATACCTTATACAGCCCACTTCCTATTTTTTGTCTGGTAAAAAGCCTAGGCTTATGACATCAGGAACAGGTCTCTCTCACTCGCTTCAGAGTTTGCCAGGAAGAGAGGGTGGATGAGTCATAAGAGGGCCAATGAAAGCAGCAGAGCTGGAGGTGTGTGTCTGTGTAAATCCAGGAAGTAAACAGGTAGCAGTTTCAACTGCCCACAGTTAAAATGGTTGCAGCCAGACTCAGTGGAAGGAGATGTTTGCAGAATATTTGGCAAGTACAGCATCATATTATAAATAAAATATGCAAAGTGGTTGAAGGGAAGCTTCAGAATGGCAAAGATGTTTTTATTACAAACTATGTGAGCAGACTGCAGTTCCTCTTTAACTAGAACCTTTGAAAACTGAAACATGTCACAAATTGGCAAAAATTATCAATTCGTAAATAGGTGTATAGAAGCAATCAATAAAATGGGCCATGTGACCTCTCTTTGACTACTACCTCTAATGGTTCATGTGATTAACTGCCATTTAGGTGTACGAACAGTAAAGCATGCCAATGTAACCTACTTCATTACCTAATTTTTTACTAATGTTTTTTGGCACTAAAAATTACTAATACACTTTATAAATCACGTATTGCATGTAGGTAGAAAATGCTTCATAAGAGAATCTTTATATTTAAGACTTAAGTGACCATTTTACACCTACAAAATACATCATACCATCTTTAATCTTCTCATCTTCAGGGAACGGACCATCAGGCTGTACTCCAGCTGCAATGAGAATTGCTCGAGAGTCCTCCAATACCTGTTACAACAAAAACCATCCTGAAAAACTTTGACACATTAATCTAACTGTACTGAAAAATAATAAAAATTGTGCGCCTTTTAGTCATCCATGCAAGAGATCTGCCTGATCCTGACCGCTAGTATTTTTTCTGACTTTTACAGTTATTTTACACAAGTTAACTTTAGGATGGCAATAGCTTGTTTACATTTCAGCCACCCACTTAATAGCATTAGCCCAGTGGCGAATGTCCCTAGATTCTTAAACACCTCTGGTGCCTCAAGAGAAGGAGTTAATATAGGAATGGCAGAGGTTTGTGCTTAACATGCCATTTTCCCCTCCACTATCTTTACTCCAGAGAACTGGTAAAGAAAACCTGTGCTGGGTGAAATACAAGGGATATCACTGCTTTTCTCCTAATAGCACAACATGCTTGGATGTCCCGGGCATCAATTCTAATTCACTGATCTAATAATAAACATTCAGATAAGAACTCCAGCATTGTAAACTTGTATTAGGCATTAGGAATATTAGGCCTTCCTTAAAAGGAGCTTCAGCTTGTGTAAGTGCAGCATGTACGGTAAGCTTTGCAAAGCATTTGCAGAGCTTTCGGCAAGGTTTGTTGAAGCCTTAAAGTGGTTCTAAACGGCGAAAGGTTTTTTACCTTCATGCATTCTATGCATGAAGGAAAAAAACCTTCTGGGTGCAGCTCTCCCCCCAGCCCCATCTTATACTTGCCTGAGCCCCATTTCGATTCAGCGATGTGCACAAGCACAATGACTCTCTCCTCATTGGCTCCTGCTGCTGTCAATCACAGCCAGTAAGCCAATGAGGAGAGAATGGAGGATGGGGCCAGGCCGCACTCTGTGTGTGAATGGACAATGTCCATTCACAAAAGCTTGGTTTGGGAGCCAGCCTGCTCAAGTGCCCCTATAGAAAGAGGCTTGCTATTGAATGCAGTCGGCAGGGGGAGAGCCAGGATAGTCAGCAGGGGACCCAAGAAGAAGAGAATCAGGGCTGCAAAACCATTACACAGAGCAGGCAAGTATAAACATGTTTATTTTTCTTTTTAAAAATTCAAACCTTTAGAATCAGGCCTCGGTCTGTGTACCCTTGTATGGGTTTCCACGACACTGGCAGCTTGCCTGCTGTTTTATGGGCTATGACATAAAGGCCTTAGTGCGCATGCAAAAACTGAACAGTGCTATTGGATGACGGCACACCCACAGGAGTGCCTAGGAACCAGGAATACACAGACTGCAGGACTTTGTTTACCCACTGTGATAGGGTACAATCAGCAGATGTCCAATTATAATTGTTGTTCTGCATAAGATTAATTTTGGGCAGCCATTGGAAGCAATGTATTCTTACAATATAACAAAGCTTATAGTTTTGATAGATTTTGATTAGAATTCCAGCAGTTATGTTATCTTTAAACAAAACGTGATTATGGCAGGCTTATGACATCATTATGACGTCATTGGGAGTGGGCTACAGATCATTTTCTGTTTTTTTTCCAGATTGGTGGATGGTTCCATAAATATCCTGTATTGCACTGAACTGTCAAATGCCTGATGAAGGGGTCCTGCTTGGCTCTGAAGCATCACTATTGTAACCATGATGTGATCACCAAATAAAGCTTTAAACCTGTTCTGTAGATCCTTGGTGTGTTGGTGACATACTTCCCACTTTGAATGTCCGATTCCCAGCCAATGATCACTGCAGCACCCATTTACATCTACAACCAGTTTCAGGAACACGTGCACTGGAAATATTATGCTCATATGCAACTGAAAGATAGGGCTTTAGGCAGGTTTTTAACTCTGCTTTTCTCCTGCCAGGAGAAAGACGTTCAGAAAAGACACAAGTCCAACCTGTGTGATTTTAAGCTACACAGTAGTGCGTGTAAAATATATATACGCATGCACACACACTATATATATATATATATATATATATATATATATATATATATATATACACACATACACACACACACACACACACACACATATATATATATATATATATATACACACACACATATACATACATACATATACAGTGGGGAGGGAAAGTATTCAGACCCCCTTCAATTTTTCACTCTTTGTTATATTGCAGCCATTTGCTAAAATCGTTTAAGTTCATTTTTTTCCTCATTAATGTACACACAGCACCCCATATTGACAGACAAGACAATGACCCTAAGCACACAGCTAAAATAACTTAGGAGTGGCTTCACAACAACTCTGTGACTGTTCTTGAATGGCCCAGCCAGAGCCCTGACATAAACCCAATTGAGCATTTCCGGAGAGACCTAAAAATGGCTGTCCACCAACATTTACCATCCAACCTGACAGAACTGAAGAGGATCTGCAAGGAGGAATGGCAGAGGATCCCCAAATTCAGGTGTGAAAAACTTGTTGCATCTTTCCCAAAAAGACTCATGGCTGTATTAGATCAAAAGGGTGCTTCTACTAAATACTGAGCAAAGGGTCTGAATACTTAGGACCATGTGATATTTCAGTTTTTCTTTTTTAATAAATCTGCAAAAATGTCAAGAATTCTGTGTTTTTCTGTCAATATGGGGTGCTGTGTGTACATTGAGGAAAAAAATGAACTTAAATGATTTTAGCAAATAGCTGCAATATAACAGAGTGTGAAAAATTTAAGGGGTTCTGAATACTTTCCGTCCCCACTGTATATTATATACACAATATATATATACACAATATATATATATATATATATATATATATATATATATATATATATATATATATATATATATATATATATATATATATACACATATACATACATATACATACACACATATATATATACACACACACACACACACACACACACACTTTGGACTGGTACACCCAGATCGATACCAAAAAGGGTGGTGGTTGTGGACACTTGTGTATCATAAGTTTGCACATAATTTTATGTCCCATTTAGAAGTATACTTATAGATCTAAATATTAGAGAAAAAAAAAGCATTTTCCTTTAAATTTTCCAAACACAATGCTCAGGTAATTTGCACATTCCTATAAATTTACCCCCAAAATATAATCAGCAAAAAGCAGAATAGAGATGGGCTGAACACCTCCACCCGGTTCACTCCAGAGCTCTCGAACATCATAAAAGTTTGGACACAAACAATGAAGCCATTGAAGTCTATGGAACATGAATTTGAAAGTCTCCATTTCGAAGGCTTATAAGCAAGTTATTGGCCATAAAAAGGGTATGGGGGGCCTGGCTTCTGCCCTGGGGGACATTTACCAATGCAAAAACTTTTTAAAAAGATAGTTTTTAAGGCAGCAGTGATTTTAATGATGCTTAAAGTGAAACAATAAAAATGAAAAAAAAAAAATCTTTTAACCAGTTGCCGACCGGGCCATAGCCGAAAGATGGCTACAGCGCGGTTGGCTTATTCTGGGTGCACGTCCGTGGGACGTTATGCCAGAATGTTGCTCCCGCGCGCCCCCTGGGGCACGCACCCGGGAACATGCTAAATATCATGTGAATGAGGTTATGTCCGAGGACGCCTAAGCCTCTATATGGAGAAGATGCCCCTGGGAAAGAACCGCTAGGATTCCACCTTCTGTCTGTCCTTGGTGTCCTACCTCCACTGCCAGTGAGCAACTTAAGCCTGTTTGACCCATACAGCATACGCTCTGTGGGTCCCAACTTTCTGGTAAGCCTCCAGTCATTTGGGTGGTGGTGCTGCACAAGTGTATATCAACACATATCGGATTGTATTCGAAGGTTTCCACGATCGTATATTTTGGTGTTCATCATCATCGCAACAATTTTGTTTATCGCACGCCTTTATTCAATTTTGGGACAGTCTTGTCACTATTTGTTTTTTTTTTTTAAACTTTAAAAGGTTTTTTATTGAGTTTGTCAATATGATACAGAGACAGGGTTAAAACACATAAAGAAGAATGTAAACTAATATAAGTAACAAATTTAGTTAGGAAGCACAGAGCCAGAGTGATCGTATTTAGAATTACAGTAATATATATTTACAGATACTTATGTATACTGATATTTGCTAGTCCATAACACCCAACATTTGTCGAATTTATCACAATAAAGTGAATTAATTGCTAAGAGACGTTCAAATGTATAGTTTTGATGCACTTTTCTGATCACCTCGTTTATATTGAGTGTTAGGGTATTTTTCCAGTTTTGGAGTACCAGGGACCTAGCTACTAGTAGTATATGGGTGACTATGTGTCTCATGTTTTGCGGAAATTTTTCTAGCCCTATTAGTAGGATAGCCAATGCGGAATTTGGGGACGTGAGTATTCCTGTAATGAACGATATGAGTTTAAAAGTTTGATTCCAGAAGCTAATTACATTGGGGCACTCCCAGAACATGTGGAGAAGGTGACCTTTATGTCCACAGTTCCTCCAGCATAGGGGTGACGAGTTGGGAAACATGTGTGCAATTCTGCTCAGGGTGTATTGCCAGCGGTTCATCACCTTTATTGAAGATTCCCAGTGATTGATACAGTGTGAGGCACGGTGTATAGTTTGAAACATGAATTTCCATTGGTCTTCAGTAAGCGTTTTACCTATGTCCATGTCCCACTTCATATGTACTGCTTTTTTTTTTAAACACTCTTTTATTTTGTAGTGTGTTGTAATATAGTGATATACCCTTATTGTTTTTAGCCCCTTGAGTGAAGTGTCGCCAAATGGAGAGCGGGAGTTTGAAGGTACCTATTGGATTTTTTTTCATAAAGTGAGATACTCGCAAACATGTAAAGAGCATATGTTGAGGTAAATTATGTGCTTTCATAATATGTTCTGCTGATTGTGGGGTGTTGTGTGATGAGGTCCTGTACTTTTGTTATCCCATAGTTGGGGAGCGCTTTCAAGGAAATCATTGGAATATTAGCTTCAATCATGCTTAGAGGTAGAGTAAAATCTATTGACTTGCTGTCATAAAGTGTGCGTGTTAGGAGGAATCTCCAAGCTTGTAATGTTATGGCGATAGTTGGGGGTAGGTGTTTGAGGTTCCAAGGTATCCAAGTGTCTCCCAAGAGGACCGTTTGTAGGTCTGGTAAAGGAGCTAAATATCTTTCTATGTCAACCCATAGTGGATTATCCGTGGTCAAAAACCAATATTTGAGTTGGTCAAGTCTAGTTGCCCACATGTAATTATGTATGTCTATCAGACCTGCGCCCCCTGCGGATTTGTGGGGTATTAGGTTGAGTTGAGAGCATCTTGCTGTTTTGGATCCCCATAAGAGTTTCCATTGGAGGTTAGAGAGGGATTTAAGATAATGTTCGGGAATAGCAAGTGGAAGCACTCGGAACACGTAAAAAATTTGAGGGAGAATCATCATTTTAAATGCTGCTGGCTTACCTAACCAAGATAGTTCTCTTTTCGCTAAATTACAAGTTTGAGTTTCTAGGTTGTGAATGAGTTTCTTCATATTAATGGCCATTAGTGAAGTAGTATCATTGGTTAGGGTGATGCCCAGGTATTTTATGCCTTTAGTGCTCCATTCGTATGGGAGGGAATGTTGTAGTTTCAGACAATCTGCTTTCGGTACACCCAAATTAAGTATGAGGGATTTTGAAAAGTTTACTTTGTAATATGAGACATCGCCAAAAGATTTCAATATTTCGTGTGCTGCTGGGAGGGATTTTAGTGGGTTTGATAGCATAAGGATCACATCATCTGCGAATAAATTGATGACATGGTGGGAGGTGTTAAAATGGAATCCATGTATATCAGTGTGAGTTCTAATGGCCTCGGCCAGGGGTTCAATCATGAGGTTGAAGATCGTTGGGGATAAAGGGCAGCCCTGGCGAGTACCATTAGATATTTGAAATGGTATGGAAAGCATGCTGGATGTGTACACCTGTGCAGAAGGGCAAGAGTACAGGGCCAGTACTGCGTTTAGTATATGACCACAAAAACCAAACTTTGACAAAGTCATCGACATATATTTCCAGTGGACCCTGTCAAACGCCTTCTCTGCGTCAATTGATAGCAGCAGAGAAGGCGTTTGTTTTTTAACAGCATAGTGGATTATATTGACCATTCTCCGTGTACCATCTGAGGTTTGTCTCCCCTTCATGAAGCCCATCTGATCGCGTTGTATAAGGGATGGTACACATTCCGCTAGTCTTTGTGATAAGAGTTTTGCATATATCTTTATGTCTGTGTTTAGTAGGGAGATTGGACGAAAATTATGTGGTGTATTAGGGTCTTTGCCTGGTTTGGGCAGAGTAACTATGTATGCCTTTAGCATTTCTGGGGGGAAGGATGATGTGTCTGCTGCTTTTGTAAAGACTTGAAGAAGATAAGGTGTAAGGTGTGATTTGTATATTTTAAAATATTCATTGGAGAACCCATCAGGTCCTGGCGATTTGCCATTAGGTAGGGAGGCTAATGCATTTTCAATTTCAGGTATATTGAATGGGGAGTTAAGTAAGCTGATTTGGGATTCCGATAGGGAAGGTAATTTTAGGTTGTGAAGAAAGTTTTGTATATTTGGTAGAGTTGGTTGGTGTGTGGTGGAGTCATCTTTAATATTGTACAGACTGCTGTAGTAATTGGCAAATTGGTTGGCAATGTCCTGTGGATTAGTCATTTTGTGTTTGAGGGTGTGGTGAATCAGATGTGCGATTCTTGTTTTGGATTGTATTGCTTTTATTCGATTGGCCAAGTATTTGCCTGCTCTATTAGCATTAGCGTAGGAGTTCAGTTTCAGTCAGCGTAGGTGGTGGTCATATTGTTGGGTCAATAGGTCTCTTAGATTGTTTCTCAGTGAGGAAAGTTGTTGTGTGAGATTCAGATCAGGCTTTTGTTTATTTCGTGATTCTAAGGATTGTATGTCCGACAGAATGGAATCGATATGGGCTTTGTGTCGCTTATTTTCTCTAGCACTTAACTGAATTTGTATTCCCCTCATATACGCCTTATGGGCGTTCCATAGAGTAAAAGGGTTTTCTACCGATTTTGCATTTTCATGAAAAAAATTGCTAAGGTGTTGAGATATGATTTTGGACGTGCGGGGTTCTTGTAATATTCTAATGTTATTGCGCCAGATGGGTGTAGAAGAGGAGACAACCTGGTCATTGATAGTAATAGTAACTGCTGCATGGTCAGACCACGTGATATCGTGGATCTGTGCAGAGGAGACTTTCTGTAATAACCATTTATCAGTAAAGAATAAGTCAATTCGTGAATAAGAACAATGCCTATGGGAGAAAAAAGTGTAATCTTTAGCATTTGCATTTAAGCAGCGCCAGTGCACTATGAATGGTTTTGTTCAAGAATGTATTCCCATTCATTTTGGTGCTTGTCGTATCTAGTTTCGGGTCCATAATGGGATTAAAGTCACCGCAGAGTATGAGGTTGCCATACAAGTGGGACTTCGTCTTCTTAAGAAGCCTGTTGAGAAAGCGGGTTTGATGTGTATTAGGAGCGTACAGAGACACTACCGTATATGGAGTTGAGTTAATGTCACCCTTGAGGATGATATATCTTCCGTTAGCATCTAGAATGGTTTCCTTGTGTTGAAAGCATAGCGTATTTCTCAGGGCAATTAGAACTCCTCTCTTTTATGTCCTGGTGTGCATGCCAGAAACACATGGGGGTACTCTTTGTTGGTGCATGTCGGTGCGTTGGATTCCTGGAAGTGAGTCTCCTGTACACATAGTATGTCTGCCTTGTGTTTAAGGGCCTCGGCCCACATGGAGCGCCGTTTGGCAGGGTGATTCCGGTTCGTAACTGGCGTCCACTACTGGTCGGCGTGCTTCCATCATAAAGGAGGTAAAAGAAAACAAACAATATAGAAGAAATAAAGTTAATGTTGCAAAGTTAACAAACTTATTAAGAAAGGGATCATTAAATAGATCCATTTGCAGACGTAACTGCTGTTTAGGTAGAGGCAGGGAGAAAACAGGGATTGAACTTGAACACCCTGTGTCCGGAGAGAAGGAATGTCAAAAGTCGTGGTGTGCTTATGCGTTTTCACCGGCAGATTTCTTAGAGGAACGTTTGCGTGAAACCACTTGCCAGTCATCTTGTATTGGAGAAGGTGTAGAAGCTTGGGCAAGTGGCGGAGTATGGGCTGGTAGTATGTTCCATTGTCGCAGTGATGCAATGCCTTCATCCAATGTGGAGATCAGGACTGACGTACCATTATGAGTAACGGACAGCTTGGCGGGGTATTTCCACTTATGGATAATGTTGTGGTTTCTTAGAGCCTTTGTCGCAAGGTTGCGACGTTGCTGGAGAGTGTGTCTAGATAGGTCTGGTAACAGCTGCAGCTCAGCATATTGCGGATGTCTGCTGTCAGGTTTGCGAGACACTATCAGGAGTTGTTCCTTGATATGATAGTAGTGTACCCTGAGTAATACATCCCTGGGAGTATTTTCTGGAAGGAAGGATGGTTTGGGGATACGGTGGATGCGATCTACAATGAGGTCTTGTGGAGACAGAGATGGGATTAGGGTGGAAAAGAGCGCTTGGGCGTACGCCAGTAGTTGTGTAGCAGGAATTGATTCAGGTATCCCCCTAATCTTTAGGTTGTTCCTCCGGGAACGGTCCTCCAAATCTGCTACTTTTGATTTCAGCCATGCGATTTCTTCCGTGTGGTTGCTGTGTGCATCCACCATTGTATTGAAGGATGAGGTAAAGTCACGCATACTGTGTTCAACATGGTCTACTCTGCTACCCAGGGCCTGCACTTCCCTCTGACAGTGGTTGATTCCTGCTGTCATATCAGCATGCAGTGAGGCTTTTAA
The DNA here is from genome assembly GCF_042186555.1 of Aquarana catesbeiana. NCBI lineage: Eukaryota > Metazoa > Chordata > Amphibia > Anura > Ranidae > Aquarana > Aquarana catesbeiana. The sequence continues at coordinate 151,928,670 of NC_133330.1, forward strand.
TGACAGTAACATGTCCTTTAGGACTGTATCAGACACCGGTCTGTCAGAAGTGGGGAAAGCTGCTATAGGGTCTGGTGTATGGGATGTAGCTGGCGCTTCAGTGTTGTAAGGCCTGCTTACCTCCATGTCAGGGTCCATCAGCGGTCTCTCAGGGGAAACAGTTCTTTGTTTCTGCTTTGCTGGACTCCTGGTGGACGGACTAGAGGTCCCAGAAGAAGACCCGCTATCCGTTCGGGTGTTTCGCTGCTCGTTTTGAGGGCCGGAGCGGCCGTTTAGTGTGGATGCAGCCCGATGTGCTTTCTGGCTCAGCCTCGCGCCGGCGCCATTTTGGTGGTGATCGCGCGCCTGGAAGAAATCTTGCAATTTCTGCAAATTCTGTGGATTCTTGCGGTGCCTGGGCATATCAGCAGGCTCAGTGGGTTCCAGGGATCCTGTGGATGAATTGTGGGGTCTGGATGTTGCCGGTGAGCGTGGATGGGTTCGGATTCTCTCCGGCGGCCGAGAGGAGCTCTTACATTAAGCGTCCATGTTGGAGCTCGGTCGCCACGCCCCCGTCACTATTTATTTGTTGATACACATGGTGCCCTTAAGGGTTCATACTATGATGGACTTTTTATTATGAATATTCATTAAAATGCAACATTAATTTTTGAATTTTTTTTCCTTTATTGCATGTGTCATTGCATCATTCATTCTCTATATTTTTGTATCACAGATTAGCGCTGCACTTGGGTGTATAAGATTTATAGCAAAATTTCTATTTGTTGTGTTAGCTGCTTATTTTTATTTTGAGTAAGCGCATGGTTTATGAGTTTTTTTGCACACAAACAATGAAGCCATTGAAGTCTATGGAACATGAATTTGAAAGTCCCCATTTCGAAGGCTTATAAGCAAGTTATTGGCCATAAAAAGGGTATGGGGGGCCTGGCTTCTGCTCTGGGGGACATTTACCAATGCAAAAACTTTTTAAAAAGATAGTTTTTAAGGCAGCAGTGATTTTAATGATGCTTAAAGTGAAACAATAAAAATGAAAAAAAATCTTTTAACCAGTTGCCGACCAGGCCATAGTCGAAAGATGGCTACAGCGCGGTTGGCTTATTCTGGGTGCACGTCCGTGGGACGTCATGCCAGAATGTTGCTCCCGCGCGCCCCCTGGGGCACGCACCTGGGAACATCCGTGACCGGACCCGGCGCATCACGGTAAATAGTCGCTGATTGCGGCCATTTACCACGTGATCGTTCTGTCAAATGACGGAGCGATCACTTGTAAACAAACCAGCGTCACGTCATGACGCCGGTTACTCCCTCCCCTCTGTGTACCGATGGGTACAGTGCAGGGGAGAGAGGGAGAGATTGCAGCAGCGCTGTGGGCTGGATGTGTGCTACACTCTGCCATAAATTTTAACAGAAACAAAGAATTTTTTTTTTTTTTTTTTTTAAATCGAATTTTCAGTCTTTTTTGATTTATAGCGCAAAAAATAAAACACCCAGTGGTGATTAAATACCATCAAAAGAAAGCTCTATTTGTGTGAAAAAAAGGACAAACATTTCATATGGGTACAGTGTTGCATGACTGAATAATTGTCATTCAAAGTGTGAGAGCACCGAAAGCTGAAAATTGGTCTGGTTAGAAAGGGGGTTTAAGTGCCCAGTGGTCAAGTGGTTAAATAAATATAGTGACTGGGCGGTCGGTCCTCTTAGGCTGCCTGTAAAGTGGCGCATCTGCACCATGTATAGAACCTGCTGCAGCAAAACTGACGACATTTATAAAGAAAAAAAAATTACATTTACAAAATGTACATTTCCCTGCAAGTTTTATTTAGTGGTGTCTCTTTGGCAGACTTTGGATGGCCATAAAAGTTTTGCACCACAGTGAGCAAACCTTATTTGAAGAAGCCAAATTATAGTACACTCTGGCCAAGATTAACAATTTTTTTTACATAAAGTCTGGTGTCTTTCGCAGACTTTGGATAGAAGCAACAGGTGCAGAAAAATTGGGCTTTGGGTGTTGGTGGTGCCTTCACCCCGTAATCTTCTAGAGGTACCCTTGATGAAAGCAAAAATTGCCCTTGCTGTAAAAAATTAAAAATTTGATGCCCTGGTCAAACAGGTGTGGGAAAATTGGTCCTTGGGTGTTGAATTGTGCCCATGAAAACTATACCAAAAAAATTCAAGATAAAATCAACACCCAAAAAGCTAGGCAGCTTAGACAGTCTTGCAGATTCCAGATCCCAATAACACTTAATCAGCGACATCGGCATCAGGGGCTTGATAACTGCTGTTAATCCAGCAATGATTCATTTTGACAAATGTCAGCCAGTCAACGGAGTCTGTGGACAGACGCGCTCTTTTATCTGTCACAAAACCTCTGGCGGCACCGAATGCCCATCTGGAAAGCACGTTGGATGCAGGGCAGCCTAGCAGCTCAATTGCATACTGGGCAAGTTCTGGCCAGTGTTCCATTCTCATGACCCAGAAACCCAGTAGATTGTCTGCTGGAAAGCTCTCGATGTCTGTTTTCGCTAGATAATCTTTCACCATATGATGCAGACGCTGCCGATGAGATCTTGAAGCTAACTGTCCTGGGCAGCGAGGACTAAAAAAAAAGTGAAATGCATCACTGAGGCAACCTCCCTCTCCATCGCCCCTCTGACCAACAGAAGCATCAAAACTAGCTTTTCCACGAGACTGTAACCTACTAGAGACTGCAAAGAAGTTACATAAACGTCTCGTTAATGTGTCCTCAAGATATTTCATCTTGTGCTACCTCTGCAAGGACAGGATGAGTTTCGAAACTTTCCCCTTGTAACGGTAGTCAAGGAAGCTTGCCAACCAATAATGATCCTTATTCCTTGATGCCACAAATTCTTGGGTCTTTTTGCAGGCTTGAAAAATAAAGGAGCCCATGCACTGCAAGTTTGCAGAGGCATGAGAAGCAGAGTCCTCGGGGTTACTGAGGATTACAGTAACTGGAACTGCCTTCTCCCAGCCACGTACTACTCCCAAGGTTTCTGGGGACTGAAAACTCTCTTAAAGTTTGATGTATATCTTCTTCTGCTTCTATGCCTCCAAAACTGCCAGAATCCTCCTCCTCCCCCTCCTCTTGTGTGTTCTGTGGCGTTGCAAGAATGGTGTCTGCATAAAGCAGGCCTTGAGAGGAAAGGATGTCCTCCTCTTCCTCCCACTGCCTCTTTAAATGGTGACAGTAGAGTGCATGCATCCTTTATCAGCAGCCATTGGAGTGGGGGAAAAAAGCTGAGCTACCCTGAGCCTATCCTTGTGCCATACTCACACAGGTACTTGTTGACAGCCCTCTGCTGCATGTGCAGCCACTGCAGCATTGCCAAAGTTGAGTTCCACCTGGTGGGCATGTCAAATCAGGTGGTTTATGGGCAGATGGAATTCCCACTGAATTTCAGCCAACCAAACACTGGCCTGAAATGGCTAAAGACTCTTATGGCCTGCCTTAATAGATCTTGCAAACCTGGGTACCTGTTTAAGAAATGCTGCACCAGAAAACTGAAAGAATCTCTGCTCTGGTGTGCATCCCATCCCCTAGACAGACCAGCTGAAGCATTGCATGGCATCTTTTAGCCCAACTTGTTGAATGGCCACTTGAACGCTTAGGGGATACTGGTGGTTCATAGGACATGACAGATCTCACATCACCATCAGCTGTAAAGAGATGTGGCAGCAAAACAAGCCCCAGCACTGAACCCTGTTCTACATCCCTCTTAGTTGCAAGCAGAAATATCCAGTGTGCTGTGAACGATATAGATCGTCCCTGACCATGCTTGCTAGACCAAGTGTCAGCAGTAATATGGACCTTGCGGCTGACTGTCTTGACCAACGATGCCAAAACATTGCCTTCCACATGATGGTACAGATCTAGAATGGCCTTACATGCAAAGAAATAGACTGGGAAACTGCCATTGTGGTACAGCACATTCTGCAAATTCACTGGCAGAATCCACCAGATGGAAAGGCAGGAGTTGCAAAGCCAGCAATTTGGACAAGCTGGAAATTAGATGCTGGGCATGTGGGAGGCAGGGTGTGTATTTTTTTTTCTGCTGCAGCAGCTGGGGAAGGTAAATTGGCCTGCTATACTCTACAGCTGGTGGTGTGCTGCTTGCAGACGTGTTGCAAGGACCTGTGACACCCTTTGCTATACCATCATCCCTATCAATGGAGGCTGCTGAGAGGTCATGAGATATAGCAGAAGTAGACATGAAAGGTGGAGTGAGGAGAAAAATTATGTCCTTTGTGTGTGGCTTTCAGGTTCTCTTTCCAACCAGCTGAGTGGTGGGAGGTTAAATGCCTTGTCAAGCATGTGGTACCCAAATGGCTGGTGTTTTTGCCATGCTTGATCAGCTTGCGTCAGAGATTGCAAATTGCAACAGTGCGATCGGCTGCACATTCGCTAAAAAAAAAAAAAAAAAAAGAGCCCCACACAGTTGAGCTGTGGGAAGTGGGCTGGGAGAGAACAGCTCCACGATCTGATGGAATAGGGTGGCTGCTCTCTACTCTTCCATGATGGCTGCCTCTGGAGGACATCCTGCCTCGTTGGGGTTGTTTCTCCCCCTCACTTTCCTCCTCTGCTCTATACGGCATCCAAGTCGCGTCAGTAACATCATCATCATTCCTGGAGCCAACCTGGCAATACGCTGTGGCTGGGGGAACATGACTGACAATTTGTTGTTTATCAGTGTTCTCCCCTCTCTGTAAGCTCATGTTTTTTTCTTCATCTACCTCAGAACCATCATCAAATAATGTCTGTGCATTCTCAAGCAAGTGGCTGACGCTGTGTTCAAATAATTCAGCCGACTCCTCCATGCATGATGCTGGGGCTATGGCAGGAGTAGCTGTGGACAAGGAGGCAGAATAAGCTGCTCTGGCAGCTGCGGTAGACTGCACACCAGTGTCAGCTTGGATCATAAAGGATGATTTAGTAAGCCAGTCCACCACCTCCTCTACATGCTGTGGCTGGATAGCACAGTTAACATCACTAAACAGAGACAAATGTGCCCTGTCTGAGAATGGACCACGTCCACCTTTGCCTGTGGACACAGATGCTGCTTGCCCCCTCATAGTGGCATGGGAACGTCTGCCTCTCCTTGTTGGCCTCCCAGACATGATGGGGGGCTTATTACCCAAATTTAATATAGACTCGGAAATGTGTGATTGGATGCACTTTATTGAATGAAAGGTGGTGTTTGGTGCACTTTGAATTGAGGACTGGCGCTGACAGAAATGTAAAAAAAAAATAAATAAATAATAATTGTTATGTAATGCTGTGTTAAACACTGCACTAGCACTATGCTGACACAATACCAGTGGTTCTCAACCTCAGTCCTCCAGTACCCCCAACAGGCTATGGAGGTCTTCTCTTTGATAAAATAGCTGTCCAAAATACCAAGCCATTGACTGATTTAAAGCACCTGTGCAAGAAAAAAGGAAAAACTGCAAATATGGCCTGTTGGGGGTACTTGAGGACTGAGGTTAAGAACCACTGCACTATACTACTAACACTCTACACTAGTAGCAAACTGAGCCCTGCTCTGGCTCCACTCCACCACACTGCAAAAGCTTTCTATTGGAAGTTACCTTTTATAGTGTGGGGTGGGACTATGGAGAACTGATCAGTGATTGGAGAAAGTCATCATCACTTTGTCCAATCAGGGCACTGACAGTGCTAACTGGTGAACCCTTGCACCTAACTAATGGTGCAAGGCTTCATCCAATAACTTTTCTGATTCACCCAGCAGTGGTGGAGCGAAAGAAAGGGTAGACCCTTGTGGCAACATTCATAAATCAAAATCATTAAATCATATTTATTAAAAGTGACAGTAGCAAAGAGGTAAACTCATCACAGGCACCAGGTACAGACAGTGGAGAGAAAATTTCATAGGATGCTTAGGAGCAGCACTTAAAGAACAAAAAGGACAATATCCTCACATCTCAGAAAATAACGGCTTACTACAGCCGCTCTGTTCCGAGTGAAGCTCCCGGCCCTGCCCCCTCTCTGCTAGCTAGCGCGCGAATACAGCCTCATGTGTCCTCTGCAAAGCTGTCATCGGGGCCCCAATTCACAGGTAATCTCATGCAGTATATCCACAGTCTCTGATAACCTTGTAATGGAAATTTGTACGTTCTGTATATAATTGTATTGTATTTTGTATGTATTGCACACTGCCCTCACTGTGCACACAGCACTAATAATGTTTTCAGCAAATGTTTACATTCTTTCGAGTCCTGATTAGAATTAGCCTGCCTATGTAACGCCCCTTGTTACCATAAACATACAATTGTAATATTAATGTGATACCTACGTAATCATGTGCATAAAAACCTTCAAATGCGTCATAATAAAGCAGAACAGTTATTTGGAAAGATGCTGAGCGTATCTTTTGTGTCCGTTCCCTACTGCAGTAGTTATTATTAATTTGGAACCACTACTCAATATGAGGATAGGAGCTGCCTATCATCAATTTAACCAAGTCAACCTCATGCAGTATATCCGCAGTCTCTGATAACCTCATGCAGTATATCCGCAGTCTGAATCGTAAATTGAGTTTTTTTATTAAAAAAAAAAATAAATAAATAAATAAATTATTTTTTTGGGGGGAGGGGGAAATCTCCCAGCCCTACTACCACCTAGACAAAGTAATAACTAATGTAAACAGTGCTCCAAACTGTAGTGTTAATAAACTCACTTATAATTATAAATAAGTACAGAAATTGCTCAAACCAATATAAAATGTGTAGATTAAATATTCAAGTTATTGACAGAAAAGTGCTCAAATCAATATTAAATGTGCAAAATAAAAATTCAACATCATCCTATGCGCAAAGAAATAGAATACGAAGTGTCCAAAAACTGTGGTGCCACACGATATATCACTTCCTGTAATTATAAAAAGCGTGCCAACTCTTTAAATGTCACACAAGTGCTCCTCTGTATCCCTTCAACGTGTTCACTCGCAAGAATATTTTGACCTCTTATTACAAAAGCAGGTCTAAATGCGCTCAAAAGCAGAGTGGACTCCTCTAACCTCCTCATCCAACCACCACAGGGATAATGAAAGAATGGACCTAAGTAAGCCCTGCCATGCACCTTCACGCATTTAAGAAAAGTAGGAAACACAGGCAAAAAAAAAAAATGTCCATAATCACATACCTCTTAAAATAAACCCATAAAAACTGAATTACACGCACAATATTTTGTGTCCCTTTGGCATTAGATGAAATCAGCCAGTTGAATGTATACACAAAAGCACCGCTGCTTTGAACTCTTCCTGGAGCCAGAGTGTGCTCCAAAATGGCAGATGTGATATTAGATCAGAAATGCCTCCCCTACATGTTTTGTCATGCAAAAGATGTCCTCAGAAAGCGATCACTCAGTCGGAATCTCCACTCTTTATATTGTATACCATTTAGAGCTGCACGATTCTGGCTAAAATGAGAATCGCAATTTTTTTGCTTAGAAGATAGATCACGATTCTCACGGCGTAACATCATCTTTCACATTAAACAAAATAATTGGGCTAACTTTACTGTTTTGTGTTTTTTTTTTTTTTATTCATTGAAGTGTACTTTTCCCAAAAAATTGCGTTTGAAAGACCACTGTGCAAATACAGTGTGACATAAAATATTGCAACCATCCCCATTTTATTCTCTAGGGTCTCTGCTAAAAATATATATATATATATATATATATATATTTTTTTTTTTAGCAGAGACCCTAGAGAATAAAATGGGGATGGTTGCAATATTTTATGTCACACTGTATTTGCACAGTATTTTGTATTTTAACTGTATTTTAACTGTAAGAAACAAGTGTCAGAAAAAAGGTTTAGACTTTAAGTGGTTAAACTTCCTGCATATTCACACAGAAGTTTCATCCCTTTGATCTAAGTCCTTAGAGTTACAATGCTGTTAAAATCTTGGCAGAATGCCCGGTTTGGCAGAATGCCAGAGTAAGCAGAGAACTCTATACTTGTAACATGAAAGAATCGAGACACTCCACAACATAGAACATCAGAGGGGGTGAATCAAGATCGTGATCTTTTAACGATTAATTGTGCAGCTCTAATACCACTATGCAATATGTCCCTGGACAAAGACCTTAGCTATTGAGTGAGAAGCAATAAGTCTCTGAAAAGAAACAGCCAAAGCTGAGATATGTCTCTTAGTGAATATTTGGTCCACAATAGACTGGAGGAAGGATAAGATACATTCCACAGAGACTTTAGTAGGTATGACCAAATCCCAAGGTCTGTCTCTCAGTCTGTGGCTTAAAAAAAAAAAAAAAAAACCCTGACTTCCAGAATGCTGATCATAAAAGTCAAGCTTGCGCTGACAACCCTGTCCCCTCTGTCCTGACAGGAAGTTCAAGACTGCCCATTAATGCCCAATAAGGACCACTAATTAGGGCGGCACAGTGGTGTAGTGGATAGCACGCTCGCCTAGCAGTAAGAAGGGTTGCTGGTTTGAATCCCAACCATGACACTACCTGCCTGGAGTTTGCATGTTCTCCCTGTGCCTGCGTGGGTTTCCTCCGGGTACTCCGGTTTCCTCCCACACCAAAGACATGCTGGTAGGTTAATTGGATCCTGTCTAAATTGTCCCTAGTATGTATGCATGTGAGTTAGGGACCTTAGATTGTAAGCTCCTTGAGGGTAGGGACTGATGTGAATGTACAATGTATATGTAAAGCGCTGCGTAAATTGACGGCGCTATATAAGTACCTGAAATAAAATAAATAAATAATAATGACTGTGGAAGAAAAGGCTTCAGTAACTCTGGCACTTAAGGTCAAGGAGAGATTTGTCCCACATAGCCAGAATGTTGATTTGAAACAGTCTGGAAAGAAACTGGGAGTATGGCACTGCCTCAAAAGGAGGCCACCATGACTCCCATGAATTAAGGGAGTCCTTTTGGCCTGAAGGGTCCTATCGTGATAACAATGGGTCAATAGTTTGTCCTGAGGAAGAAAGCTTCTGGACAAAGTAAAAGGCCATGTTTTCTTTAGAAAGTATGATCCCGACTTAGATTTAGACTTTGGAAGATTAAAAGGGACCCTTCTTAACCTTAGTTAAATTACCTACTATTAGAGATGAACGCCTTTTTCATGCTGTAGACAAAAGTACTCTTAACCCTGTGATCTAACTGGTATACATATCCAAGGTGGGAACAAACAGGTGTTTCACCTTTAAAGGTAAACCGCTCAAGGCGTTTCTTGCATGGGAGCTCAGCTGACTACCATTTAAGACAGAGAATCCTGCAAATGTGTACAAAGAGAAGGTTCATCCTAGAAATTTGGCCACCAAGCCATTCACTTAATAGCTGGAACTTTTGCATTCAGCCTTATGACTATGAACAGAGGGTTCTGTAAGGATAGAGCTAGGGGTCTGGGCCATAATCCAGACAGCAATAGGGCTCCATAGACACAACTACAGGCTGCATAGCACAGCCCCGCCAGGCATGTCGCCACAAATCAGCAATACAGACCTTATAGTTTCAAATGTATTGCCCTAGAATGTATACACCCGGCGGATCTATTCTCTTTAGGCTACTATGTGATAATAAATGGCTTCATAGGATCACTATCCTTAAAAGCGGATGTAAGCCAGATTCATGAAATTTGAGCTGGGTACATATATCTGCAGTGTTTTCTTATCTCCCTTCAAAGCACTAAGACCCCTGGGCTTTCTCCTGCTCTGTTCTTCTCTTATCAGTCTAATAACTTCTGACAAGTTCTCCAACATGTGATAAAACCAGGATTGAATTTTGTGTCAGGGTGGGTTCTATAGATTAGCAGAAAGCTGCTCTACTCACAGGACAGCTCTGAAAGTCTCTGCCTATCTTGAGGCGGGTGCGTGCCTTTCCTCCAGTCAGCTGTCTCCCAGTGTACTCCAACACTACACTGCTACGTGATGAAGTAAAAATTCTAACACGATGTGCACTTTCTAATCAGTATATAAAGCTGAAGACAGCAGCTATACATGTAAAAAACTTATGTAGGAGGATTTGTTTCATCTGTGTGTATCATCTGAGGCTGTTCACTTCACTTGGTATATGTGAGGGTTTACATCCACTTTAAATAAATGTTTTTTGGCATGATCAGTTATAATTTTCAATATTATTGCCAAAATTTCAAAATTTCTGCCAGGTTATGCAAACTTGTGAGCAGAACTGTATATACGAGGTGTTATCAAAAAGTTTTGAGACTAGCTCCGTTTACAAAAGATCTTTGTTTACACACCATCGCCTTCAATGGTGTCAAAACTGCGACCTTTGAGCTGGATCTTCATCTTCGGGAAGAGGGCCTTGTCTGCAGGAGCCAAATCTGGCGAGTAGGCTGGATGCGGAAGTGAGATCATGTTGTTTCCAGCAAGAAACTCACGTTTGTTTTAACTTGCTATCCATAATGAAATAGCAGACGTGGTAACGCACGCCGTCAGAATAGCACCAGTTGCACAGCTCCCGATGTACACAGCACAATGTCTTTTGGCACATTGACTTATGAAGGTTGGTGCTCCCTGTGATGTTCGTGCAGCCTTGTGCTGCCATCTGTTGGCGTTTTGCAAAACTAGCCTCTAAACTTTTTGATACCACCTCATATAAGGTACACTCGGATTTATACATCAACATGAGGAATCTAACTGGTTTTGCAGTTTTGATCAAATGTACATTACTGTATAATAAATTAACCACATAACGGAAACGTAAAACAAAACACAACTACCAAAAAAGGCATGGGGCCGACATGGACTTTCACTGTAGTGTTCATTTAAGTACAAGAGATTCCATCTTGCTTGCAAAATCTGTGTCCTTCTCTTAAAGTGAAACATTAGGGAAAGGAATATGTCAAGAGAATCTATTGTGTAATGGAGAACATACCCGCAAATGAAAAAGTGACTCGGGGTATCATCCCGGTATATATGGCAAAGGGGATATTGGGACTTTAAATATACTCTTACTTATCATTTAACCACTTTCATACTATTCTGGCACTCCTCTCCTACAAGTAAAAATCATAATTTTTTTCTAGAAAACCACTCAGAACTATTATATATATATATATATATATATATATATATATATATATATATATATATATATATATATATATATATATATTTTTTTTTTTTATTTTAGCAGACACCCTAGGGAATAAAATGGCGGTCGTTGCAACTTTTTATCTCATGCGGTATTTGCGCAACAATTTTTCAAAGTCTTTTTATTTATTTATTTTTTTTAAAAACAGTTTCATGAATTAAAAAATAACAAAACAGTAAAAGTTATCCCAATTATTTTGTACAATGTGAAAGATGATGTTACGCCGAGTAAATAGATACCCAACATGTCACGCTTTAAAATTGCGAACACTAATGGAATGGAGCCAAACTTCGGTACTTAAAATCTCCATAGGCGACGCTTTAAATTTTTTTGTATAGGTTTGGTTACCAATTTAGAGTTACAGAGGAGGTCTAGTGCTAGAATTGTTGCTCGCGCTGTAACGCACGTGGCGATACCTCACATGTGTGGTTTGAACGGCGTTTACATATGTGGGCGGGACTTACGTGTGCACTCGCTTCTGAGTGCGAGCTACCGGGGACAGGGGCGTTTTAAACTTTTTTTTTTTTTTAATTGTTTATTTTACTTAATTTTTTTTATTTTTACACTTTCTCTTTTACATTTTTTTTTCTTTTGATCACTTTTATTTCTATTACAAGGAATGTAAACATCCCTTGTAATAGGAATGGTGCGTGACAGGTCCTCTTTATGGAGAGATGCAGGGTTAATAAGACCCCACATCTCTCCCCCAGGCTGGAAAGCATGAGATCCAAAAAAATAATAATTCACAATCTCATGCTTACCAGCCACGATCGCAGCTTTGTTTACAATCGCAGCCCAGATGTGACGTCATAACACCAGGCCTAGGCCTCCAAAAGGTCATAGAGATGACTGGTGACCATCTGGTCACCGGAAAGCTCTATGGTCGTCATCCGGCGGCCGATTCTTTCTCCGGGTCCCCGATGGCACGTGAGAGCCCCGGAAAAGCACCAGATGGCGGTGGGGGGGAGGGGGGGTCCCCTCCTGTCGCCTGGAAGAACGATCAAGCGGTGGAACTGCCACTATGATCGTTCTTATGGTGCACAGAATCGCCGGCTGAAAATGAGGATATCTGAATGATGCCTGTAGCTGCAGGCATCAGATATTTCCACTGAAAGTCAAGGACATCATATGATGGCCTTGGGCTGGAAATGGTTAATATACTCAAAAAAAAAAAAAAAGAAGACACAAATGATTATAATCATAACAAAATATCACATTGCAGGGGCGTGGCCAAGCGCATGGAGCAGTAGGACATGTCCTCCTGGAGCTCCCGCACACACCGGACTAATCAAGGCTCTTAGCGCTTCCCAGATCCAGCACAAAGGTTGGTAATGGGGAGGAGAGGTGGTGGGGGAGAAGGCCACCGTACCCCCGATCCACACAGAGGGGGAAATAGACCGATTTTTCACCCAATTGGGGCAGAATCAGCACGGCCCCCCCTCATTCAAGATGGCGCTGACCCGGTTCTCGGGCACACATGCGGCCTCACAAGGAGCTGCTTCACAGTGCTCCACACCTCACATGAAAACCAGACAGCATGCCAGGTCCCCTGCAGACTCTGAAAACGGTTCTGTCCGTTCTGCCTGTCATCCCCCTGAATCACACCGGTCTTTTGGTGGATGGGACATGGAAGCTTACATTAGGGCCCTCCCTACCAGACATGATTTTGAAGCCTGTGTACAGAGACTTGAACGCTCATACAAGTAAGACATCAGAGCTGCGCAGAGATGTTACAAACAGGCTGGAAGAAGTGGAACACAACGTAGAGGAGACTGCCTCCACACTACAATCACATGAAGCCATTTTACATGAGCACACCCTACAGATTCAGCAATTAATGTACCACCAAGATGACCAAGAGAACAGGACCAGACGCAACAATATACGCATCTGTGGCCTCCCAGAGTCTATGGAAACTAAAGACCTGGCCTCTGCAGTCATCGCCATGTTTAACGACCTGCTCCAAAAAGACAAAGATGCCCTTCTGCAAATCGATCGTGTGCACAGCGCCCTTGGCCCTAAAAATCCAAACCTGGAACACCCCAGAGACGTTACCTGCAGAGTACACTTTTATGCGATTAAAGATGCCATAATGCAATCAGCATGTGCTCAAGAGGCCATACACTTTAATGGCACCCAAGTGTCTCTACTCCCAGACATCTCCAAGCTGACCCTGGCCATGCGGCGTGCTCTGAAACCCCTCATAGGAGCTCTTCAAGCAAAACAAATTAAATATCGCTGGGGTGTCCCATTTAACCTTTTTGCATTCCACGAAGGAAAGTCAGCTACATTCCGCACACTGGGTGACTCCCAAAATTCCTCAGGACCTTTGGGCTGCCACAGATCCCTATACCGGTCTGGTCACTTCATGCAGCTACTCCTGGATTCCCGGTCGCCACAGGCTGGCAAAAACAATCCAAGAAGAATAAACGCTCCAAATCGGAAGCCTCCAAGGCGACAGATAGATGAACCTCTGCTTCACAGGCTCCAGACCAGTGAAGCCGTCCCTGTTTACAGTTCTGTTGGGACATTACGCTCCTAAACCATTCTTTATTTTTCACATACAGGTTTTGACTTTTTCCTCAGAGATCTGATCTCCTCTTAAATGAGAGGTACCCCTGTTTGTAATTATAACCCCCCCCCCCCACTATGGGTTCACTCATGTCCCCCCCCCTTCCACCTCTTTATAATGTACTGTTATATTTAGAAGCCAGGTATACGTCCCTGCACGCTGTCAGGTTTATAATGTATCTTCCTAGGACTAGTCCTTCCAGATACTCAATTACACATATACAAAATGCACACAGCAATACAGGGACCTGAGCTATTATGTTTATATAAGAAGTTGTTGCGGTGTGTGTGGGCCTCTCTGTGCATTGACCACGACCCCCTACTTAAGGTTTTCAGCGCCCGTAGCGGTCTTAGCTGACATGTTGACCACAACGCCATTAGTGTGGCCGCTGAGGCCTTGGTTTTCTTTTTCTCTTTCTGCTTTTCTTTCTTTACCACTTCTTATACTTACCTTCTACTTGTTCACCACTAAATGTCGCTATACTCCCCTTTTACCGCCTTCTACCCTCCTCTTTGAGACAGCCAACCTCACCTATGTCAATCTTTGCCTACCCCTCAAATTATTTCCCCCATGGCAACACAAGCCTCCTTGAAAGTCTCCTCTCTAATTTGTAGAGGCCTTAACACCCCAGAGAAGAGAAGGCAAATACTGTATCCTACTCATAAACTCCGCACCCAAATCCTCCTCCTGCAGGAAACTCACTTTAGGTCTGACAAGATTCCACACCTCCTCCATAAACAATACCCCACCTGGTTTCACAGTACCAACACCTCAGCAAAATCCAACGGGGTATCCATCGCATTCCATGCCTCATTCACACCAGATGTCCTTGACACCTATATTGATCCACTAGGGAGATATGTTTTTCTTAAATTGTCATACATGACTATGATCTATACTGTAATTAACATATATTCTCCAGATCAGGATCAGCTGCAATTCCTCTCCTCGGTGACCTCTCGCCTGAAACGATTTAGCCCAACCAACATGATTCTGGGAGGTGACCTCAATGCAGCCTTGATACCTCATCTCGATGCCTCGACTGGCAAGTACTCAATCTCCCTGGCCTCCCTGACCAAAATGTGAAACACTTCTATCTGTTTTAGCTCTAGTGGACGTGTGGCGAATTCTACACCCCACCACTAAAGACTACACGTATTATTCCCCTGCACACAGTTCCTACAGTAGACTGGACTACATTTTCATCTCCCAATCATTATTAGATTGCTCCCCCATCACCTCTATAGGCCTCACCCTTTGGTCTGACCATGCCCCCATACACATGACGTGGGGGAACCTCCCCACACACAAGTGAGCCTCCTGGAGGTTGAATGAGAACTTACTATCTCTGACTCAGTCTGCACCCAGAACATCATACAGACCATCAAACACTTTGTATCAGACCATGCACATGATGACACCAACCCGCTTATGAAGTGGGAAGCACTTAAATGTGTGCTTAGGGGTAAATTCATCCAACATGGTTCCCGACTTAAACGTGCGCGCACAGTAGATGTTACACGTCTCCCTGCCACTACAGCCACTCTGGAAGAGTTACATAAACGAACCCCTGATGCCACAGTACAATTAGATCTTACTAACGCCAGGAGAGATCTCCTGCAAATTTTTGCGGAGCGCTCTATGGTGGCGAGAGATAAAGGGCGATTCGCCCACTACTCTAAAGCAAACAAGTGTGGCAGACACCTAGCAAACACACTCCAGCCCCGACAGGCCCGAAAAACTATTCCTTTTATGAATTCTTCAACCAAAGGTAAAATACTGAACTCGGCCATAGCCGAAGAATTCCGCCAATACTACTCCACCCTGTAAAATCTCACCCCCCAGGCACCACCGCCCATGCCCCATTCAGGTAACTCATCGCGAGACCTGTCCTCATATCTAGGAAACTGCACTCCCAACCATCCCAGCTTCCGACTCGGCGGACTTAGAATCCGCCCTGTCCGAAAATGACTTTCAACTTGCCATAAAAAAAAAAAATATCTTAAAATACAGTAAGAGCCCTAGTCAAGACCGGTTCTCTTCATGCTTCTACAAAACGTTTGCACCCATACTGGCACCTCTGCTATCAAAAGCATTTAACGTCATAGAAGAGACCCCTGCCCCCTCTCCTACTCTACTCCAAGCCCAAATAGTAGTTATTCCGAAATCAGGTCAGGACCTCTCCCTATGCTCCAACTATAGACAGATATCCCTTTTAAACATAGATTTAAAACTGTATGCCAAGATCCTGGCAAATCGCCTCTTACCCTTATTGCCCGAGATAATACATAAAGACCAGGTGGGTTTTGTCCCCAGATGCGAAGCCAGGGACAACACCACCAAAACCATACACCTAATAGCATACGCTCAACGCAATCACATACCGACCTGCCTTCTCTCCTGTGATACAGAAAAGGCCTTTGACAGGGTCGGCTGGCCCTTTCTGCAAGCCACCCTCTCCCAGATAGGACTAGGCCCTAAAATGCTTTCACGCATCATGTCCCTATACTCCAAACCCTCTGCCATGATTATAGTGAACGGTACCCAATCAGAAAAACTTACGATCGCAAATGGCACCAGGCAAGGCTGCCCTCTCTCCCCACTACTGTTCGCCCTGGTAACTGAACATCTAGCCCACGCTATCAGAGCAAACCCTAACATACGCTGCATTCAAACCCCCTCCTCCCAATGTAAACTTTCCCTATATGGAGATGATCTGCTCCTTTACGTGACTTAACTCCACATCAGTGTACCATCCATACTCGCAGAGATCAACCGGTTCGGCTCTTTTAGTAACTATAAACGAAACATCTTCAAAACGGAAGCACTGAACCTTTCCTTAACGCAACCTACCCTCTCCCTCTCTTAAAGCCAATTTTTCATTTCAGTGGCAGACAAACTCCATATCATACCTAGGAACAGCCATCCCCAAAACAAACATCAGATATATATGCCCTGAACTTTAGCCCACTACTCACAAAACTCAGACGCCTTACTGAAGGCCGAATGGACCTACCAATCTCTTGGTTTGGTCGAATGAACACACTAAAAATGGACATCCTTCCCAAACTACCGTACTTATTTCAGGCCCTCCTATCCGCATTATGGCAATTCGATTTGTATAGAAGGGGAACCACCCAAGGTTGAAACAAACTCTTATGTTCCCCCACCTCTAAAGACGGGACAGGCCTACCAGATTTTGAGCTTTATCACACATCAGCAGTGGTCTCCCGCATCCTAGAGTGGTTCCCACTTGTCCTCGGTCGACCTTTGAGCACCTCTATGGAGCTATGATCAGACTCACAAATCTCTATCAATGTTGTCCCCCCTTACCAGAGATGCCTTGGCAATCTGGTACCGAAGGAAAGAGAGCTACTCGCTATCCTCCGAACCGAGCCCCCTCACCCCCCTATTCGACAACCCGGCCCTCCCAGAGGGCAGATCAACCCACATCATAGATAACTACAACAGAACCTCCTGGCTCACAGCAAGACAATTTGTCAGCAATACCCTTGGTAACCTTTGTGACAAACCAAAATACAACCTCCAATGTAACGTGGCTTACTCGTCTACACTTGACTTCCTACTGTAAAAAACTTCACGATTTCAAGCAGATCCACAGACCCCTGACTGGTTTTGAACAGCTATGCACACTTTCAGAAATGCCCCGTCACACCCTATCACTGATCTATAAACTGATTCTGGATCATACTCATGGCACCCTACCTAGGTACACTAAAGTCTGGTCAGAGGAACTCGGGAGAGACATAACAGAGGCAGAGTGTGGTAAAGCCTTTCTTTTTACCCACAAATCATCCATCTGGAGCTACACTCAGGAAAAAAAATTATAAACCGGTATCTAGGTGGTATCGTGTGCCAACCAACCTTAGGATCATGTTCCCATCAACCACCGACGTCTGTTGGAGATGCAATTCAGCGAAAGGTACGTACGACCACATCTGATGGGAATGCGTTGTGTTTCGTTTATTTTGGACACAAATCTTCCAGATGTATACAGAAATATACGATAAAACCGCTCACGCCTTCCCCTTCTATTGCCCTCCTTTCCATATTACCTGGTACTGTCAAATCACAAAAAAACAACCTCCTAAAATTTTTTCTCAGTGCAGGGTGGCAATTAATCCTTAGACACTGGAAAACTACCTCCCCCAATTCCCTTATAGAATGGTTAGGCGAGATAAACATTATTATGCTTATGGAGGAGATGCAAGCCAAAGGCCTAGACAAAGATGCAAAGTTTTCCTTCATCTGGAGTATCTGGAGGCATTACTCTACTTCAGATGAACTAAAGCACAGGCTCAACGGCGAATACCCCTTGAGAGACTAAATAACCCCATAATCTCGACTTTATACTCTGAAATGTAAAACCCCCATTAGGTTGAGGCTCGCTGTCTCTCAATCCCCTTCTCCCTTCCCACTTGTACCCCTACAGCCCTCCCTCTCCTTAGATGCTTTTCCCCCTTTTACTATCGCTTATATCTTTTCCCAAATTGTCTCTCTCGGCTGTGCATAGCCATACCATAAAACCACCTGTATACTGATCTCCCAATACGAGTATCAGAATCATTCAGGAGACTTGAAAATACATCACCACCACGGTTCTGATCATTCCTAATGTTCAGTTTAAATACATTATTTCCCTCGGTCTCTGGACGTAGCAGGCTCCCATAGGGGCATCCGGACTGATAGAAATTGCACTTACACAAGCACTATGTTTGTAATTTTACCTCAAGGCCACAATCTCAAGCTACCTATACGTATGCAATAGAATGCACTATATTTTTTCTATGTATAAATTAAATTTATTAGACCAGAATGCCTTGTGTCAGTCACCTGGTCCTGTTCTTGCTTCTTGTTGTTTAAATGTGTTAAAAACAATAAAAAACTTATTGAACCTAAAATATCACATTGCATAATACAAGGATACAGGTCTAAAATCACTTGACACGATACAAAATACAACATTTAGTATCCAAATATTTTATACACGTTCCTCATGCATAGTATTGATTGCATAGTATTGATTGCAACCAAAGGAAATATTTTGATAATTAAAATAAACTCTTACCCAAAAGGAAAAAGAGGATGAGGTGCAGAGATATATATGAGTAGTCATTAAAAGGGGTTGTAAACCCTCAAGGTTTTTCACCATAATACATTCTATGCATTAAGGTGAAAAACCTGTAGTGCAGCAGCCCCCCAGAGCCCCCCCTTTTTCTTACCTGAACCCGATTGTTCCAGTGACGGGGACAAACTCAGCAGCTCCAGCCGCCGTCTCGGGTCCTCATTGGATAGATTGATAGCAGCAGGAGCCATTGGCTCCCACTGCTGTCAATCAAATCCAGTGACACGGGAGCCGGGGCAGAGTCCTGCTGTCTATGTCAATGGATGCAACAGCAGGACTCAGATGGAATGCGGCTCTCTGTGGGGGCACTTGAGAAGGAGGAGCAGCCAAGAGCGCTGCTGATGGATCTCAGAAGAGGAGGATCGGGGGCCACTCTGTGCAAAACCCTTGCACAGAGGAGGAAAGTATGACATGTTTGTTATTTAAAAAAAAAAAAAAAAAACCTTTACAACCCCTTTAATCTTCTTATGCCTTCTTATGCCTGCTGGCCCATAGGAGGATAACCCACAGGTATAATGTATGTCATTAGCCATATAGTTCCACAGTGCAGTCTAAATACGCAAGAATAGGAGTAAGAACACCATAAAAAAATGATAGGATACATTAACGCAAGCATAATCTCTGTATGCCTAACTTACCAATATGGAAGGTGAACAGATTGTAACCCATGGGGTGGTAAAAGAACCATAATCCAAATATTCTACATGGATAGACTGGAAAAGATGGATGGGTGGATATGATGCAAGGCAGATGTATATATACACAGTTGTGCTCACAAGTTTACATATCCTGGCAGAATTTGATTTCTTGGCCATTTTTCAGAGAATATAAATAACACAAACTTTTCACTCACAGTTAGTGCTTGGCTGAAGCCATTTATTATCAATCAACTGTGTTTACTCTTTTAAATCATAATCACAACAGAAATTACCCAAATGACCCCGATCAAAAGTTTACATACCCCAGTTCTTAATACCGTGTATTGTCCCCTTTAACATCAATGTCAGCTTGAAGTTTTTTGTGGTATTTGTGCATGAGGCTCTTCATCTTCTCAGATGGTAAAGCTGCCCATTCCTCTTGCCTCCAGTTCCTGTAAATTCTTGGGCTGTCTTGCATGAACTGCACGTTTGAGATCTCCCCAGAGTGGCTCAATGATATTGAGGTCAGGAGACTGAGATGGCCACTCCAGAACCTTCACTTCATTCTTCTGTAGCCAATGACTGGTCGACTTGGCCTTGTGTTTTGGATCATTGTTGGAATGTCCAAGTACGTCCCATGCGCAGCTTCCTGGCTGATGAATGCAAATGTTCCTCCAGTATTCTTTGATAACCTACTGCATACATCTTGCCATCAATTTTGACCACATTTCCTGTGCCTTTATAGCTCACACATCCCCAAAACATCAGTTATCCACCTTCGTGTTTCACAGTAGGAATGGTGTGCCTTTCATCATAGGCCTTGTTGACTCCTCTCCAAATTAAGCATTTATGGTTGTGGCCATAAAGCTCTATTACGGTCTCATCACTCCAAATGACTGTGCCAGAAGGTTTTAGGCTTGTCTCTGTGCCGTTTGGCATATTGTAAGCGGGATACTTTGTGACATTTGCGTAATAATGGCTTTCTTCTGGCGACTCGACGATGCAGCTCCTCTTTCTTGTGCCTCCTTATTGTGCATCTTGAAACAGCCACACCACGTTTTCAGAGGGTCCTGTATTTCGCCTGAAGTTAATTGTGGGTTTTTCTTTGCATCCGGAACAATTTTCCTGGCAGTTGTGGCTGAAAATTTAGTTGGACTACCTGACCGTGGTTTGGTTTCAACAGAACCCCTCATTTTCCACTTCTTAATTAGAGTTTGGCATTCTCAATTCCTTGGATTTTTTTTTATATCCCTTTCCTGTTTTATACAGTTCAGTTACCTTTCCCTGCAGATCCCTTGACAATTCTTTTGCTTTACCCATGACTCAGAATCCAGAAATGTCAGTGCAGCACTGGATAAAAGATGCAAGGGTCTGTCAGGAGTCCAGAAACTCATTGACCTTTTATACACACTAATTACAAGCAAACAGATCACAGGTGAGGGTGGCTACCTTTAATAGCCATTCAAACCCCTGTGTGTCAACTTGTGTGCATGTTATCAGGCCAAAATCACCAGGGTGTGTAAACTTTTGATCAGGGTCATTTGGGTGGTTTCTGTTGTCATTATGATTTAAAAAGAGTAAACAGTTGATTGATAAAAAATGGCTTCAGCCAAACACTAACCACGAGTGAAAGAAATGTTTTTGTGTTATTTATATTCTCTGAAAAATGGCCAAGAAATTATAAATTCTGCCAGGGTATGTAAACTGATGAGAACAACTGTATATCCCCCATTTAAGAAACTATGCATAAAATGTGACAGAAAGTAACCGCAAATGAAAATAGTTGAGTACCAGGATAAACAAGCACTATTACCTTAGACTGACCCTCCAGCAGGCAAGACTTTAAACCCCAGACTGAATCAGAGGCAGCCCAAAAAGGGGGCGGTCTATATATATCCCACAGGGGTCCTCCAAGGACCATCGGGTATGTCGCCAAGATTGACCCCAGAGACGCCCACGCCATCCTGACGGGCCTCTCCTGCCCCTCATGCTGGCGTCCAGAGTAGCAAAATGGTGTCCACACCAAACGAATGGCTTCCAAAAGGTGAAGGATAGACGAGTTCACCATAAGTCATGTACACCCATGATTAACATGGGTGTAGTAGGGATGGCGCCCAGAACCGGAAGTGCACAAGCGGAAGCTACATAAAAGTGGACGTGCCACTAAAACATCATGTACACCCAAGGCGGGTGTAGCAAGATGGCGTCAGCGTGGAAATGCTCGCCCATTGAAATACATAGTAATTCAAACGTGACTACACAGATAGGAAGTACGATGGGGCCACACTGCATTATCACATCAGAAAAGCATATCACATCTGCTAAGAAGCCCAGCATATGGGGGCGGGGGAAGGACATGGGCTGGCAGGATAAGAATAGCACAACTGCTCTCCTCTCTGCATTATTCCAAACATCATGCTGAAATATGTATACCAAGAGAGCCTTATCTGATATATTACATACAAAACTCAAAAACTCGCATTAATCATATCACGTCACATTAATGCAACAATATTCTTTTTTGGCATCATATTACAGAGGGGTCAGATGTCTCAAAAAAGGAACATATAATCCTTTATGCAATTATGGCATACAGGGCAGGGGTAGTGAGGCCCCCCCGGAAGGGAGCATAGCTTATTGAATCATTCAGGCCTAGTCTAGCAGCCTGAAGGGAATAGATCCACCGGGTATCAATTTGTAAGATCCTATGATCAATGTCACCCCCCCAGGGGCCGGGTGCATATGTTCTAGGGCCATAAATTTCCAACTATCAGGCCTGTATTGGTGTTTTGTGGCGAAATGCCTGGCAATTAGTGACTGCTTGGCGACTATACCCAGGGTCAGGTCATCCACATGATCCTTGATATGTCTCCAAAATTGTCTTTTGGCCTTACCAACGTAGAATGAACTGCAGACACAGGTCATCAAATAAACGATGCTTACAGTATTGCAGTTCACAAAGTGTCTCGGTTTAAATTTAATTTAAATAGTCATGATAATGCAGTGTGGCCCCATTGTAATTGCGATCTGTGTAGTCACATTTGGTACTCCCGCCTTGGGTGTACACGATGTTGTTTCTTAGTGGCACTTTCGCTTTTACGTCACTTCCGACTGTGCACTTCCGATTCGGGGCGCCACCCTAATACACCCGTTAATTATGGGTGTACACGAGCTAAGGTGAATTTGTCTATTCTTCACCTTTGGCAGCCATT
The DNA here is from genome assembly GCF_042186555.1 of Aquarana catesbeiana. NCBI lineage: Eukaryota > Metazoa > Chordata > Amphibia > Anura > Ranidae > Aquarana > Aquarana catesbeiana. Next base: position 151,951,359 of record NC_133330.1, read on the forward strand.
CATTTGGCAGGGACGCCATTTTGCTACTCTGGACGCCAGCGTGAGGGGCAGGAGAGGCCAACCAGGAGGGCGTGGACATCTCTGGGGTCCTCCTTGGCCCCACAAGTGACAGGGGGACCCCTGTGGGGTATATATACACTGTCTTATATGACTTTTTGGGCTGCCTCTGATTCAGTCTAGGGTGGAGAGTCTTAACTGCCAGAGGCTCAGTCTAAGGTCAGTGTTTATCCGGATACTCAACTATTTTAATCTGCGGTTACTTTCTGTCACATTTTATGCACAGTTTGACCATCAGCTGGTGGGGTTTTGAGCGATACGATTTAAATTACATCTGCCTTGCATCATATCCACCTTATCCATTCTATCCACCTAGAATATTTGGATTATGGTTCTTTTATCACCCCACGGGTTACAATCTGTTCACCTACCATATTGGTAGGTTAGGCATACAGAGATTATGCTTACTTCAATTTATCCTATCATGGTTTATGGTGTTCTTATGCCTATTCTCACGTACAGTATATAGACTGCACTGTGGAACTATCTGGCTAATGACATACGTTATACCTGTAGGTTATCCTCCCATAAATATTATATATATATATATATATATATATATATATATATATATATATATATATATAATCAGCTAAAGGCTTACCTGTAGGTAAAATAAATATCTCCTAAACCTGTACAGTTTAGGAGATATTCACCTTGCATGCAGCCGCTGACGTCAGCGGTGCATGCGCTCTGAACATTGGGCGGACGCTGCAGGACAATCAGAGCTCATTGCCGGAAAAAGGACTTGCACGCACGGCAGTGACATCATCGCGGCTCCAGCCTCTCAGCACCGGAGCCACGAACCTGGAATAAACGCTGAGGGAACATAGCAGCTACCTCAGCTGTGACCGGGAGGCGATGCGGGGGCCTAGTTCTAAGGTAAGTGTTTGATAATGAGTTAATATACAATGCATACTAGCTCATTATGCCTTTACCTTACAGGTTTTTTTTTTGTTGGCATGCAACCACTTTAGGGCCCTATGTACACGGGACGCTGGGGCAAACTCCTCTGAACGAACTTGAAACCGGCGTTTAGAAACGTCCGTTTTGCCGCATTTGCATGCCGCTTTTAGCCGCATTTGCGCCTAGAAGCGTTTATTAAGATAACCTCATTAAGACCTTCCCCAAGCTCAAAAAACATTGTTATTTAACTATTTTAAGCCATTTTGACTAGAGTGAGTAGCAGCAGCAGAGAGGGCAGCTGTATACTTGTATTTGCCTCTATTTCTGTGCTTTTTTTGGCAATGGATCCCATAATGGGCATATGTGAGGAAATGCTCCTGACGTTGCTCTTGATGAGGCTAGAACGACGTAGAAAATTGCGTGCGAGGTCCAGAGTCAGAGTTCGTCGCTACTGGACCCATCCATTGATTGCGCAGCGAATGTCGGTAGGATATTTTTCCAACATGTACATACAGCTGCGTACCTACCACGACAAATTTTTACATTCCACACGCATGTCCTTTGCCACATTTTACCTTCTACTAGAAAAAGTACAACCCAGTCTATGGGTCAAACTCCAATTAAAATTTGGATACAGCAATGCTAGTGGTGTATTGCATTGCATCAAGGGCTATATATGGTCTATGAATCAATCGCAAGTAATTAAAACATTTTAAACTATTAATGTTTTTTCATCATTTTCCACCATATTTTTGACTTTTCAGGTCAAAAATATAGGGTACCTTTAGAAGCGTTTTAGTTTATAAGAGTTTTTAAACGCCTATACAGCGTTTAGCCGCGTTTGGCATCTGAAACGTTGAAATCTGCAGCGTCTGAACCCATTATTTTTTGCTTTCAAAGAAACGCTGTTAAACATAACTGCCTACAAACTACAATAAACGAGACTGTGTACATGGTCACATAGGATAACATTGAATGAGCTCAGGGGCAGTTGAAAAAAACGTCCAACTGCCTCTGAACGTACGTTTAGCAGCGTCCCGTGTACATGGGGCCTAAGACCTGAATCTGCTTATTATGCAATGTGATGTTTTTGTTACGATTGTTTTTTCCACAATCAAAATTTATTGGAAGTTTATAACAGACGACAATATGACATCATAACAATTGTCAAATATAGGTTGAGAATATATGTCAGTTTACATTGATTTAAAATACAAAAAAAAAAAAAAAAAAAAAAAAAAAAAAAAGATATATACTTAAAATAATGAATTAGGGGAGCATAATGTATCTGATTCTATGTAAAAAAATACATAAGGAAAAGGTGGTGAAGAAGGCATTGTTTTTTATAAACAAAAAAAGAATAAAAGTAATAACTAGAAAATGCATTTCCAGGGGAAAATGCGTGGGAATGCTGAATAGCTGAATTGCAAAAACGGCCCCCATCATATTGCCATCAAAACTGCCCCATTAGAATTGCCCCATCAAAACTGCCCCATCATATTGCCACCATCAAAACTGCCTCATCATATTGCCACCATCAAAACTGCCCTATCATATTCCTCTATTATAAATCAGTACATGGTGTGTCTGTCCCCTCCCCCGGGCTCTGTAGTCAGAGCTGATATGCTCCAGCCACCTCCCCCCTGTGTATAGCAGAAGCTTTGGTAACCATGGCAACAAAAGCAACCCAGTACACTCTGTTTAAGAGATAAAATTTCCTGAAATGACCACTAAACAAACAGCTTTTTCACAAAAACTGTAAAAGATATTAAACCGAAAAGATATAGCCAGATAGCTGAATATTTTGTGAACATTTTAAAGTTTGTTTGGCATCTGTAGATGAAAGTATTAAGGAGCTGAAACTTTTGGGAGCAGAAGAAGATTTTAAGAATTTGAAGCATGCTCCCATTGACTTCAATGTTAAAAAAAAAAGTGTTAAAAAGCTTAATATTTTAAAAAGTATAAATAGAAAAAAAGTTGAAAAAGTCCCATCATCAGCTGAAAGAGACGAACATTTTAAAAGTTGAAAGGTTTTAATAGCTGAAAGTATGCAGAAGTTACGCAGAGCCAAAAACGTACGGAATAAAATTAAATAAATAATAATAAACTAGAAAATGCATTTCCTGGGGAAAATGTGTGAGAATGCTGAATAGCTGAATTGCTAAAACTGCCCCTATCATTTTGCCCCATCAGAATTGCCCCATCAGAATTGCCCCATCAGAATTGCCCCATCAAAACTGCCCCATCAAAACTGCCCCATCAGAATTGCCCCATCAGAATTGCCCCATCAGAATTGCCCCATCAGAATTGCCCCATCAGAACTGCCCCATCAGAACTGCCCCATCAGAACTGCCCCATCAGAACTGCCCCATCAGAACTGCCCCATCATATTGCCACCTTTAAAACTGCCCCCATTATATTGCCATCAAAACTGCCCCATTAGAATTGCCCCATCAAAAATGTCCCCATCAAAACTGCCCCATCATATTTGCCACCATCAAAACTACCCCATCAGAATTGCCCCATCAAAACTGCCCCATCATATTGCCACCATCAAAACTGCCCCATCATATTGCCACCATCAAAACTGCCCCATCAGAATTGCCCCATCATATTCCTCTATTATAAATCAGTACATGGTGTGTCTGTCCCCTCCCCCGGGCTCTGTAATCAGAGCTGAGATGCTCCAGCCACCTCCCCCCTGTGTATAACAGAAGCTTTGGTAACCATGGCAACAAAAGCAACACAGTACACTCTGATTAATGGCTAAAACTTCCTGAAATGACCTCTAAACAAAAAGCTTTTTCACAAAAACTGTAAAAGATATCAAACTGAAAAGATATAGCCAGATAGCTGAATATTTTGTGAACATTTTAAAGTTTGTTTGGCGTCTGTAGGTGAAAGTATGAAGGAGCTGAAACTTTTGGGAGCGGAAGAAGATTTTAAGGATCTGAAGCATGCTCCCATTGACTTCAATGGTAAAAAAAAGTGATAAAAAGCTTAATATTTTAAAAAGTATAAATGGTAGAAAAAAAAGTTGAAAAAGTCCCATCATCAGCTGAAAGAGACGAACATTTTAATAGTCAAATGGTTTTAATAGCTGAAAGTATGCAGAAGTCACGCAGAGCCAAAAAACGTACGGAATAAAATCAATATAATTAAAAATAAATAAAATCGAATAACAATAGTGGGACTGCTAAAGCAGTCCCACTAATAACTAGATAATGCATTTCCTGGGGAAAATGCGTGGGAATGCTGAATAACTGAATTGCTAAAACGGCCCCCAGCAAAACTGCCCCCATCATATTGCCATCAAAACTGCCCCATCAGAATTGCCCCATAAAAATTGTCCCCATCAAAACTGCCCCATCATATTGCCCCCATCAAAACTGCCTCATCAGAATTGCCCTATCAAAACTGCCCCATCAGAATTGCCCTATCAAAACTGCCCCATCATATTGCCACCATCAAAACTGCCCCATCAGAATTGTCCCATCAAAATTGCCCCATCATATTGCCACCATCAAATCTGCCCCATCATAATTGCCCCATCATATTCCTCTATTATAAATCAGTACATAGTGTGTCTGTCCCCTCCCCCGGGCTCTGTAATCAGAGCTGAGATGCACCAGCCACCGCCCCCCCTGTGTATAACAGAAGCTTTGGTAACCATGGCAACAAAAGCAACACAGTACACTCTGTTTAATGGCTAACAATTCCTGTAATGACCACTAAACAAAAAGCTTTTTCACAAAAACTGTAAAAGATATCAAACTGAAAAGATATAGCCAGATAGCTGAATATTTTTTGAACATTTTAAAGTTTGTTTGGTGTCTGTAGGTGAAAGTATGAAGGAGCTGAAACTTTTGGGAGCGGAGGAAGATTTTAAGGATCTGAAGCATGCTCCCATTGACTTCAATGTTAAAAAAAGTGATAAAAAGCTTAATATTTTAAAAAGTATAAATGGTAGAAAAAAAGTTGAAAAAGTCCCATCATCAGCTGAAAGAGACGAACATTTTAATAGTTGAATGGTTTTAATAGCTAAAAGTATGCAGAAGTTACGCAGAGCCAAAAAAAGTACGGAATAATAATTAAAGAAATACAAATAAACAAAAATCGAACAATAGTGGGACTGCTAAAGCAGTCCCACTAATTAAAATTAAAAATAAACTAGAAAATGCATTTCCTGGGAAAAATGCATGGGAATGCTGAATAGCTAAAATGGCACCCAGCAAAACTGCCCCATCAACATTGCCCCATCAAAACTGCCCCATCATATTGCCCCATCAAAACTGCCCCATCAGAATTGCCCATCAAAACTGCCCCATCAGAATTGCCCATCAAAACTGCCCCATCAGATTTGCCCATCAAAACTGCCCCATCAGAATTGCCCATCAAAACTGCCCCATCAGAATTGCCCATCAAAACTGCCCCATCAGAATTGCCCATCAAAACTGCCTCATCAGAATTGCCCATCAAAACTGCCTCATCAGAATTGCCCATCAAAACTGCCTCATCAGAATTGCCCATCAAAACTGCCTCATCAGAATTGCCCATCAAAACTGCCTCATCATATTGCCACCATCAAAACTGCCTCATCATATTGCCACCATCAAAACTGCCCCCTCATATTGCCACCATCAAAACTGCCCCCTCATATTGCCCCCATCAAAAATGTCCCCATCAAAAATGTCCCCATCAAAAATGTCCCCATCAAAAATGTCCCCATCAAAAATGTCCCCATCAAAAATGTCCCCATCAAAAATGTCCCCATCAAAAATGTCCCCATCAAAAATGTCCCCATCAAAAATGTCCCCATCAAAAATGTCCCCATCAAAAATATCCCCATCAAAAATATCCCCATCAAAAATATCCCCATCAAAACTGCCCCATCAAAACTGCCCCATCAAAACTGCCCCATCATATTTGCCACCATCAAAACTACCCCATCAGAATTGCCCCATCAAAACTGCCCCATCATATTGCCACCATCAAAACTGCCCATTCATATTGCCACCTTTAAAACTGCTCCATTAAAATTGTCCCCATCAAAACTGCCCCATCATATTGCCACCATCAAAACTGCCCCATCAGAATTGACCCATCAAAACTGCCCCATCATATTGCCACCATCAAAACTGCCCCATCATATTGCCACCATTAAAACTGCCCCATCAGAATTGCCCCATCAAAACTGCCCCATCATATTGCCACCATCAAAACTGCCCCATCAGAATTGCCCCATCATATTCCTCTATTATAAATCAGTACATGGTGGGTCTGTCCCCTCCCCCGGGCTCTGTAATCAGAGCTGACATGCTCCAGCCACCTCCCCCCGTGTATAACAGAAGCTTTGGTAACCATGGCAACAAAACCAGCACAGTACACTGTTTAATGGCTAAAATTTCCTGAAATGACCACTAAACAGCTTTTTCACAAAAACTGTAAAAGATATCAAACTGAAAAGATATAGCCAGATAGCTGAATATTTTGTGAACATTTTAAAGTTTGTTTGGCGTCTGTAGGTGAAAGTATGAAGGAGCTGAAACTTTTGGGAGCGAAAGATTTTAAGGATCTGAAGCATGCTCCCATTGACTTCAATGTTAAAAAAAAGTGTTAAAAAGCTTAATATTTTAAAAAGTATAAATGGTAGAAAAAAAGTTGAAAAAGTCCCATCATCAGCTGAAAGAGACGAACATTTTAATAGTTTTAATAGCTGAAAGTATGCAGAAGTTACGCAGAGCCAAAAAACGTATGGAATAATAAATAGAGCTAGAAAATGCATTTCCTGGGGAAAATGCGTGGGAATGCTGAATAGCTGAATTGCTAAAACGGCCCCCAGCAAAACTGCCCCCATCATATTGCCATCAAAACTGCCCCATCAGAATTGCCCCATAAAAATTGTCCCCATCAAAACTTCCCCATCAGAATTACCCCATCATATTGCCACCATCAAAACTACCCCCATCAAACCTGCCCCATCATATTGCCACCTTTAAAACTGCTCCATTAAAATTGCCATCAAAACTGCCCCATCATATTGCAACCATCAAAACTGCCCCATCATATTGCCACCATCAAAACTACCCCCATCAAACCTGCCCCATCATATTGCCACCTTTAAAACTGCTCCATTAAAATTGCCATCAAAACTGCCCCATCATATTGCAACCATCAAAACTGCCCCATCATATTGCCACCATCAAAACTGCCCCATAAGAATTGCCCCTTCAAAACTGCCCCATCATATTGCCACCATCAGAATTGCCCCATCAAAACTGCCCCATCATATTGCCACCATCAAAACTGCCCCATCAGAATTGTCCCATCAAAACTGCCCCATCATATTGCCCCCATCAAAACTGCCCCATCATAAATGCCCCATCAAAACTGCCCCATCATATTCCTCTATTATGAATCAGTACATGGTGGGTCTGTCCCCTCCCCCGGGCTCTGTAATTAGAGCTGAGATGCTCCAGCCACCTCCCCCCCTGTGTATAATAGAAGCTTTGGTAACCATGGCAACAAAAGCAACACAGTACACTCTGATTAATGGCTAAAATTAACTGAAATGACCTCAAAAGAAGCTTTTTCACAAAAACTAGTAAGAGGGGATGTGAGGGTGGAAACTTGACGGCAATTGCTGCTAGTGCCTCTTCACGTATGCACCCCCATTATTTGATGAATGGGACTATTGCGGTACTAGATAATAATATTACAGTTACACAGTTCTAAAAAAATATATATAAAATTTTAATAATTGAAAATATCAGATTACAAAAAAGATAATTACATACAATCATAAAAACAAATACCACACTGAATACAGCGAGTGGAGCCCGCAAAGTTTTTACGGGGGATGTGTGTGGAGTTTTTTATCTCGACCGGTTTCGCGGCTGCAACCGCTTCTTCAGGAGAAACACATCTATAAAGTAATTTAGAATAACTTAGCTGAATACATACATAAACAATGCAGCAAACATAATTAGTCACGAATCACAATACATACAGGGTAAAATTGAGGACAAGCTCACCTGCTCAGGCGGAAACAGTGGGACAGCGGAACCCAACACAATTCCCCCCGCGGCGGACACGGGGGATCTGTAAACGGACTCTAGTTTGGTAAAGAATAATAATGAAATTGTAATAATTGGAAAAATAACGGCGTGGTGAAGGGGGCAGAGGAAAAAGAAAATTGAATCGGGATGGTGGCGAAAGAAGTGAGGGGGGGGAAAGGAGGGTGGGGGAAAGAAAGAAGGGAGTGAAAAGGAAGGGGAGAAAGGGAGGAGGAGAGGGGGGGAAGAGGGGGAAAGGAAAGCACAGGGAGAGGGACTGGGGGGGGGGAGGGGGAAGGGAAAAGGAAAGGGGGGAAGGGGGGTAGGAAAGGGGAGGAAGGACAAGATGGACATGGGCAAGGAACAGGGAGGGAAAGGGGGGGAGGGGAGGGGAAAGGGGGGGAGGGGAGGGGAAAGGGGGATAGGAAGAGGGAAGGACAGAAGGGAATATGGGGTGTGGGGAAAAAGGAGAGGTGGCAAGAAAAGGGAAGGCGGGGGGAGGGGAGGGGGGGGGGGGAAGAGGGGGGGGAAAGGAAGGACAGGGAAGGGAGGGGGAGGAGAAGGGGAAGGAAGGGGGGAAGGGGGAAAGAGAATATGATGAGAAACACCACCAGGGGACACCAGGCTTACAGAGTACTGTGTGAAAGTAGACTTAGGATAATGAAAATAAATTTTTATTTATTTTCATTATTCCCCCCCCCCCCCTCCTATTACCGCAATAGTCCCATTCATCAAATAATGGGGGTGCATACGTGAAGAGGCACTAGCAGCAATTGCCGTCACGTTTCCACCCTCACATCCTCTCTTACTATACAACCCAGGGATGATGGTACTTATACTAGCTTTTTACTGATCTGTAACTGAGGCCCTACGATCCTTTCTGATATACACAGGGTGGATAATACACACATCTCCTTGTCTTTATATCTCTTGGTGGACAGCAACTCCAATTGATGCCCCCTTTGTGCCTTTATATAACTTTTGCTTTTCCCTGTGCGTTTTTTATCATTGTTGTTTCCTGTCACCTTAACATAGACTGGGTCCTCCTGTCTTAGACGAATATCAATATGAACGTCCTAGGCACCGATTGGGTAGGCTTTATGTCGAACCTTAAAACTGCATGTCTAAATGATCATAAAATTGAAGACGACATCCAAACTTTCTTTGCTAAAATGTTTAAAACTACTTAAACGTAAGTCGCACTTACATTGGCATATCGAATATTTCAAAATATATGTCAGTGAGAATATCTGCCCCCTCGGTTTGAGAGGTCAGATATTCCCCACCATAAAAGATCCATCAGTGGACTTTAAGAAAACATGGGAGAAGATCCTAACCAATTGTAGTCTTGACCTTATAAGACTGCTTATCACCCAATACACCCATGATATGACTACCCTTGACAGCGACATCGAACGCCTCAACTCCGATTATTCTCACTTGGTAGACAATATTGTATTCAAAACCAAGTGGAAAGAGCTCAAAGAGCGCTTGGAAAGTATGAATAAAGAGATCATTGTCAAGAAACAAATCAAATTTGGGAGGGATAAGTCAGCCTTTACAGAGGGCCTAGCCTACCGCTGGTCCGGCAGGAACCAGAGCAGACGGGGTCCCTCCCGGGCTAACACCACTACAAACTATTACGAATATCGAATCGGATTCCTCTTTATCCTCAATCTTGTCCTCTCAGAGCACCAGCCGTCCTAATACGCTACCCACATCTAATTCTTCACGTAAGAGACTTCGTTTTGGGGGTAACGCCCCACCAACGAATTCTAAGAAGGATAAAAAAGGCCCTAAAGGCTCTAGATCTTCACGTGCACCTCCTACACAAACCCCTAATGATACCACTGCCCCCTTAGAAGGGGCAGTGGGACACTCTACACTACATGGCACTATTCCAAAAGTTTTAAGTTCAGCTTTGATGACAAATAAATACACCAAAATTAATGAAGACGCCATTTTTTTTTAGATCTGAAGAAGCAACAGAGCAATCTAGACACATATGTCCTCAAACCCTCACAGCCCCAGCAGAACACTCTTCACGTGACACCAACCTCAATGTCATAAATCTCACTCCCTATATACTAACTGATGAGGAAACCTCGTTATTGCAACTGGGGCTAGGCTTTTGCCCCCTTGATGCGCTCAAAGTCACCGAGACCATCAAGGACCTATATCTGTTTGTACGCAATCTCACATTTAGATATACAGTATGTATGACTCTGACCGTGCTAATCTCAGTCTGGAGCGTGAGCTCACGGAGCGCACCAGAGACTTCACTATGCAGGAGTTCAGGGCACTCCGTGACCTCATGCTCCTTTTTGATGAGGGGGATACGGGGGATTCCGATCGGTTCTTTGACACCGGATCCCCTGCTGATGCCCCTCAGAGAGCACCCTCTGTGGGGACTTCCTCTATACCCAATTCCTCAGGTCGGCCTGCTGTCTTCAATCAAGTTTCATGTCCTAAGCCCTTTCGTCTACGGTCTCGCAGGTTCCCTGATCTCAACACTTGCCCGGAGATCTGGGCCTTCCTTCAAGCTACCATCAGAGACCTCAAAAAACAACAATGGCCTGGCTTTCCCTCCAACCTTAATTCTAGGCAAACTCGAGCACTTCAATCTTTGCAGGGATGCGCAGATGTCGTCATAAAACAGTCGGATAAGGGCGGGAACCTCATCCTCATGACACACCATCAATATCAATCCATGTGTCTAGCCATTCTCAATAATAAGAACTGGTATTTACCCATCACCCAATCCCATGTATCGTCCTTTGCACAGGAACTCCAGGTTCTTTGTACTGAGGCCTATTTTACAGGCCTCATTGACAAAGATACCCTTGAGTTCATGGTCCCCAAATTTCCCCGTGTCCCCACTTTCTATTCCTTACCCAAGACTCACAAGAATGTAAAAACCCCCCCAGGAAGACCTATAGTTTCGGGGATAGGTTCTTTAACTGATAACGCCAGTAAGTTAGTGGATGCATTTTTGATGCCGCACGTCCGCAGCCTCCCGTCTTATATTAGAGACACCACTGATCTTTTGCAACGTCTTGAGGGAATCCAGCTCCCTCCTGACACCCTGCTCATGGCTGTTGATATTAAGGCACTTTACTCCAGTATCCCCCACGAGCAGGGCGTACGGACGGCTGGTTCCTTCTTGTTTGAACAGGATACCACCACGTGGCCCCTAAACCATTTTGTGCTTGCATTATTACATTTTATACTAACCAAAAACTATTTTACTTTTAACAATCAATTGTTTTTGCAAACACAGAGAGTTGCGATTGGTACGTCCTGTGCCCCAGCCTACGCAAACCTATATTTAGGTGGCTGGGAGAGGCACATCTATTCGGATGAGAGATTTTCCGAATTTCTGGACGATATTCTTCAGTGGTACCGTTTTATTGACGATCTACTATTGGTATGGACTGGACCTAGGGACAAACTATTGCTGTTCCTTCGTGAGTTGGACATCAATGACTTAAATCTTAAATTCACTTTCAAGATTGATACAGACCAGATCTCCTTTTTAGATCTAAGGATTATCAAACAACAAGATGGTACCCTGGGCACGGACCTTTACCGTAAACCCACGGCTGGTAACACCCTTTTGTTTGCCACCAGTGCCCACCCTGGCCCATTGGTGCGCAGCATACCATATGCCCAATACCTGCATTTATGCAGAAACTGTACACTTGACAGTGACTTTAGACTCCAGGCCAAGGCGCTACGTGAAGGTTTGCTTTTACGTGGTTACTCCCCTACTATTCTCAGAAAAGCATACAATCAAGCTTTGTCACGGTCCCGTAATTCCCTACTATTCAATCGTAAAAAGCCTCCTTCCTCCAACGATTCCGTGAGATTTATTACCACCTATTCGGCACATCATGATTTGCTCCGCAACATCTTAACCAAGAATTGGCATTTTTTGGCTGAGCACCACACTCTAGCCAAATATCTATGGTCCACCCCGGAATTAGTGTTCCGCAGGGCCCGTTCCTTGCGGGTCCAACTAACCTCTAGCCATTACACCTATATCAAACCTCCTAGGACAGGACCTAACGGTACGTTCAGGTGTGGGGATTGTCCCCGTTGCCCCTGGGTCCGAGAGGGCAGGCGCTTTATCCTACCTAATGGGGAGCCCCTGGTCCCACGGACCTTTGCTAATTGTGGTACAAAAGGAGTGATTTATTTGATGACATGCTCATGTAAAGCCTTCTACGTGGGAAAAACTATCCGAGAATTTAGACAAAGAATTGGCGACCATCTCTACTACTCGGAGAATGGGAAATTGACCACGATTGGTCGACACATTGGCCTATACCATAAATTCGACAGTTCAATCGTCCAATTCTTTGTCCTCGAGGTAGTTCAACCCAATCCCAGGGGTGGCGATTGGGACCGCTCGGTCCTCCAAAGGGAGTCCCTTTGGATTGAGCGGCTCAATGCCACTGTTCCCCCTGGCCTCAATGAGACAGTATCCTATAAACCCTTCTTGTGACAACCTTGGGTCCTTTATATTCCTAGTTTTCCATCTTCCCTTCTCCCCCCCATTCTCTTCTCCCCCCCCTTCCCTTCTTCCCGTGTCCCTTTTCCTCCCTTTCCCCCTCCCCCCTTCTCTCCCCTTCTTCCTGTGTCCCTTTTCCTCCCTCCCCCCTTCCCTTCTTCCCGTGTCCCTTTTCCTCCGCCCCCCTTCCCTTCTTCCCGTGTCCCTTTTCCTCCCTCCCCCCCTTCCCTTCTTCCCGTGTCCCTTATCCTCCCCCCTCCCCCTCTTCCCGTGTCCCTTTTCCTCCCTCCCCCCCCCCTTCCCTTCTTCCCGTGTCCCTTTTCCTCCCCCCCCCCCCCTTTTCTCCCCTCCTTTCTTTTGGACGATGGCAGTTGTTACAGTGTGTTCTCCTTTAAGCTCTATATGGTTCTATCATCTTATTCGTCTCAGTCTTGATGGACTTACTAACCCTGCTGGGATTGGTGACAGTCCCTAGGTGACAGCATTTGACATTCCTATTTAGTTTATATATGCTTTGGATTGTTTATTTGTAATCTTTTTTTTTACTGAACCTTGTTACTGTTTGCTGTAAGAGGACACGCTCTCCCCCCTCCCTCTGAGCGGTGGTGGTGCTCTGCGGGAGTCCGGTCTTCTCTCCCCGCGGCGGACATGTGTTTGCCCTGGCAGTCTGTAATTAGGCTGCTTGTGACCGTATGTCGGGGAACCCAATGCCCGTTGACATCGGCGCGCACTTGCGCAGTAGCACGCGTTCGTGCACCTGCGCAGTGTGGGCAAACAGACCCGGTTATGTCAGAGGCTGCCCACGTCGGCGTGCTCTGACGTCCGGGTTGGGGAGCCCATATAGCGGCCATTTGTGGACAGCTGTGTGAGCTGACGGACGCTTACACTGAGCTGCCGAATGGATCATTCACCCTAAGGTCAGTCCTCTTTGCCTCTTAACCCACAGTTTATCCATGTTTCCTCACTCTGTTTCCTTTACAGTGTCGGTCTGCGCCTATACTAGGCGCAGAGGCATATTTGTACTGATCTAGGTTTACTTTCTTCTATTGCTCTGTGTCCCTGCAACACATACAGTGCTGTTTCACCCCATACCTTCATCCCTTCAATTCCTTTTCACCCATACATATGCTCACTGTTCTATATCTGGTTCCCCTCTTTGCCTATGTATGCTTAACAGTCCCCTCTTTTTCTCTGACCTGGAGGGCTATGATCCATTTATTATTGGTCATCTTGCCTGACGATTATTTATATACATTTTTTACCTCTAGTTGAATTGGCATCTCTGTACAATGACCAGCAGCATTACAACTCTGAAACCTTGAAATTTAATCATCCAACATCCTTTCATGTTCTCCAATTATGCTGCTCATCTATATCACCATATAACATTCATAGCTCATGTGTATTAGGGTGGTCCACTCAATACCCGGTGAGTGCCAGTCTCTGTGTGTATTTTTCATTATCCCAAGTCTACTTTCACACAGTACTCTGTAAGCCTGGTGTCCCCTGGTTGTGTTTATCGTCATATTCTCTTTCCCCCCCTCCCCCTTTCCTTCCCCTTCTCTTCCCTGTCCTTCCCCCCCTCCCCCTTCTTTTTTTCTCCCCCCCCCTCCTTCCCCTTTCTTGCCACCCCCTCCTTTTTTCCCCACACCCCAATATTCCCTTCTGTCCTTCCCTCTTCCTATCCCCCCCCCCCTTTACCTCCCTGTTCCTTGCCCATGTCCATATTGTCCTTCCTCTCCCCCCCCCTCTAGTCCGTCTCCCTGTGCTTTCCTTTCCCCCTCTCCCCCCCTCTCTCCTCCTCCCTTTCTCCCCTTCCTTTTCTCTCTTCTTCCTTTCCCCTCCCCCCCCTTTCTCCCCTTCCTTTTCTCTCTTCTTCCTTTCCCCTCCCCCCCCCTCACTTCTTACGCCACCATCCCGATTCAATTTTCTTTTTCCTCTGCCCCCTTGACAACGCCGTTATTTTTCCAATTATTACAATTTCATTATTATTACTATTCTTTACCAAACTAGAGTCCGTTTACAGATCCCCCGTGTCCGCCGCAGGGGGAATTGTGTTGGGTTCCGCTGTCCCACTGTTGCCGCCTGAGCGGGTGAGCTTGTCCTCAATTTTACCCTGTACGTATTGTGATTCGTGACTATACTTGTGACTAATTATGTTTGCTGCATTGTTTATGTATGTAATCATATATGTATGTATTCAGCTAAGTTATTCTAAATTACTTTATAGATGTGTTTCTCCTGAAGAAGCGGTTGCAGCCGCGAAACCGGTCGAGATAAAAAAACTCCACACACATCCCCCGTAAAAACTTTGCGGGCTCCACTCGCTTTATTCAGTGTGGTATTTGTTTTTATGATTGTATGCAATTATCTTTTTTGTAATCTATTTTCAGTTATTAAAATTTATATATATTTTTTTTAGAACTGTGTAACTGTAATATTATCTAGTACCCGCAATAGTCCCATTCATCAAATAATGGGGGGTGCATACGTGAAGAGGCACTAGCAGCAATTGACGTCACGTTTCCACCCTCACATCCCCTCTTACTATACAACCCAGGGATGATGGTACTTATACTAGCTTTTTACTGATCTGTAACTGAGGCCCTACGATCCTTTCTGATTTTCACAAAAACTATAAAAGATATCAAACTGAAAAGATATAGCCAGATAGCTGAACATTTTGTGAACATTTTAAAAAGTTTGTTTGGCGTCTGTAGGTGAAAGTATGAAGGAGCTGAAACTTTTGGGAGCGGAAGAAGATTTTAAGGATCTGAAGCATGATCCCATTGACTTCAATGTTAAAAAAAAGTGATAAAAAGCTTAATATTTTAAAAAGTATAAATGGTAGAAACAAAGTTGAAAAGGTCCCATCATCAGCTGAAAGAGACGAACATTTTAATAGTTGAATGGTTTTAATAGCTGAAAGTATGCAGAAGTTACGCAGAGCCAAAAAACATACGGAATAAAATTAAAATAAAAAAAAATAAATAAAATCGAATAACAATAGTGGGACTGCTAAAGCAGTCCTACTAATAAAATCGAACAACAATAGTGGGACTGCTAAAGAAGTCCCACTCACTAGAAGATGCATCTCCTGGGGAAAATGCGTGGGAATGCTGAATTGCTAAAACGGCCCCCATCAAAACTGCCCCATCATACTGCCATCAAAGCTGCCCCATCAGAATTGCCCCATCAAAACTGCCCCTATCATTTTGCCACCATCAGAATTGCCCCATCATATTGCCACCATCAAAACTGCCCCATCATATTGCCACCATCAAAACTGCCCCATCATATTGCCACCATCAAAACTGCCCCATCAGAATTGCCATCAAAACTGCCCCCATCATATTGCCATCAAAATTGGCCCCATCAAAATTGGCCCCATCATATTTGCCACCATCAAAACTACCCCATCAGAAGTGCCCCATCAAAACTGCCCCATCATATTGCCACCATCAAAACTGCCCCATCATATTGCCACCATCAAAACTGCCCCATCATATTGCCACCTTTAAAACTGCTCCATTAAAATTGTCCCCATCAAAACTGCCCCATCATATTGCCACCATGAAAACTGCCCCATCAAAACTGCTCCATCATAATGCCACCATCAAAACTGCCCCATCAAAACTGACCCATCATATTGCCACCATCAAAACTGCCCCATCAGAATTGCCCCATCAAAACTGCCCCATCACATTCCTCTATTATAAATCAGTACATGGTGTGTCTGTCCCCTCCCCCGGGCTCTGTAATCAGAGCTGAGATGCTCCAGCCACCTCCCCCCTTGTGTATAACAGAAGCTTTGGTAACCATGGCAACAAAAGCAACACAGTACACTCTGTTTAAGCGATAAAATTTCCTGAAATGACCTCTAAACAAACAGCTTTTTCACAAAAACTGTAAAAGATATCAAACTGAAAAGATATAGCCAGATAGCTGAATATTTTGTGAACATTTTAAAGTTTGTTTGGCGTCTGTAGGTGAAAGTATGAAGGAGCTGAAACTTTTGGGAGCGGAAGAAGATTTTAAGGATCTGAAGCATGCTCTCATTGACTTCAATGTAAAAAAAAAGTGTTAAAAAGCTTAGTATTTTAAAAAGTATAAATAGTAGAAAAAAAAAGTAGAAAAAGTCCCATCAGCTGAAAGAGATGAACATTTTAATAGTTGAATGGTTTTAATAGCTAAAAGTATGCAGAAGTTACGCAGAGCCAAAAAACGTACAGAATAATAAATAAGATTAATAAAAATAAAGTCAAATAACAATAGTGGGACTGCTAAAGCAGTCCTACTAATGGATAAAATCGAATAACAATAGTGGGACTGCTAAAGCATTCCTACTAATGAATAAAAACGAATAACAATTGTGGGACTGCTGAAGCATTCCCACTAAATAAAAAAAGGAACAATAATAGTGGGACTACTGAAGCATTCCCACTAATAAATAAAAAAAACGAATAACAATAGTGGGACTGCTGAAGCATTCCCACTAATTAAAAAAAGGAACAACAATAGTGGGACTGCTGAAGCATTTGCACTAATTAACTAAACAATGGTAATAACAAAATGATCTGGTATTGTAGATTAAGGAGTTTAATGTACTAGGGACTTAAGATTACATCTTTAATGAAGGAATATGTATGAGAATTATGTATTAGCATCTATAAGTTAGACAGGATTGTTTGATCATTATATTTCTCACTCTTTTTTGTAGACTTGTTTTTAGGATTGTGAAAAGGCTTTCTCAATAAGTAAATCCTTGTAGGTCCTGAAGAAGCGGTATATCCACGAAACACATAGAGGGATAGCGATTGCTTGTTGTTGTGATGTATTTAAGTTATATGGCATATTGCTGATGACACTGCTGATCAGGATATGTTTTTTTTAGGGTATAAGGGTATATTTAGGGAGAGGAGTTAAAACTGGTGGACAGGCAGGATTTTTAATGCAGAAGAGACATGATTTGTCTCTTCTGTATTAAAGCTACTTACCTGCTGGTCCACCCTTGTACAGTGAGCCGCGCACCTCACAGTACAAATTCAGCAATGCCGAATCTGACTGAACTCCTGCACATGTATGGGAGTGATGTAATTTCCGAGACCCAGAAGCCGGCCGCCCGAAGAGATCAGCGGCTGGACGGGGCACTCAAGAACACTGCATTACTGGAGCTGAGGTGAGTTTTGTTTGACTTTAAGCACACAGATTAAAATTTCCTAGAAGAAGTTCTCACCCTCCCTTAAGGTTTTAGTTTTGTAACTTTAGGCACAACTTTGGGCACAAATGTGACATCATTCTATTTGCTAGTCTTTAATAACATCCCATACCATCCCTTCCTTGTCCCCTGTCTAAAATAGAATGTAATACATTTTGTCAGAACAGACACTTTAAAGCACAAAGCTTGCACATGCAGAGTTAAAGTGGTACTAAAGTCTCGGTTTTTTTAGTTAAAAATAACAAACATGTTATATTTACCCACTCCATGCAGTGGTTTTGCACAGAGCAGCCCAGATCCTCTTCTTGGGTCCCTTTTCGGTGCTCCTGGCCCCTCCCTCCTGTTGAGGGCCCCCACAGCAAGCAGCTTGCTATGGGGGCACCCGAGCCAAGCCACAGCTCCGTGTATCCATACAGACATGGAGCCGTGGCCTGGTCCCCTTTTGTCTCCTCATTGGCTGACTGACTTTGATGGACAGCAGTGGAAACCAATGGCGCCGCACTGCTGTCTCAGCCAATGAGGAGGGGAGTCCTGGGCAGCCGAGACACTCCTGCAAAAATCGCTGGATCTAGATTGGGCTCAGTTAAGCATTAGTAAGGCTGAGGGGGGCTGCTGCACACAGGTTTTTTTTTTTAACTTAATGCATAGAATACATAAGATAAAAAACCTTCTCCCTTTACAACAACTTTAATTTATATTTTCAGTGTTTCAACCATAAATTTCCACAATAGGGCACATTCTCAAGATTTTTGGTACAAAAACACTATAGTTAGGACTTCATAATTTCTAGACAGATCTTAAATATCAAGACATTTAGTGTATAGAGATTCTTACCTTGAAAAGGCCTTTTAGCATGATATCAATAATCTTGTACTGTTGGTTGACATCATTTAGTTCAATCAGGTTATTGAGGGCATTGATCTGATCCTTTCTCTTTACCTCAAAAAGCTTCTTATCTGCAATCTGTCAAGGACTTAACTGTAAACTAAAAATTTGTTTGTGAAAACATAAAAAAAAAAAAAAAAGGGAAGGAGCAGAATTAGAAAAGAAGGGCCACAGTCAATATTTATCAGCAGAAAAAAAAACAAACAAAAACACAAAATTTTATTATTTTTTTTTTTAATAGTTTCAAAAAGAGTGGGCTCAGGCAGAAATGTTTTTATTGTGCCCTCATAGCTTAGCACTGACTTGTGTGTCAGGGGGAGAAGACGTGAGCAGAGTCTCTGCAAGACACAGCCATAAAATCACTTATTGGTAGAGTTGGGAAGAGTGAAAAACTCTGTCAGCGATTTATTCTTGCCTGTGTTCCCATTGATTTTTCTTTTCCTCTTGACATATCACAGGGACAGGGAAGGTTACTCAGTCATGTGTTTTTTTATCAACCTATAGTCGTTATAATAAGAAAAACATATCGCACAAATTTGCGTGTTCACTGGAGGGGCATTTCAAGTCCTACCATTTACTCTTTTCTGCTATATACTGTTAACAAGGATGTAAAAAATCTAATTTCTTCATCAATTTAGGCCAATATATATTCTGATATATGTTTGGTAAAAAAAAATCCCAATAAGATATATTGATTGGTTTGCACAAAAGTCATAGCATCTACAAACTATGGGATATTTTTTTATTTTTTTTTTTACTAGTAATGGTGGCGATCAGCAACTTATAGCGAGACTGCGATATTGTGGCACACAAATTGGACATCTGACAATTTTTGGGGACCAGTGACACTAATACAGTGTCAAAGTTTTTCTATAATAATGTCACTGTACTAATGACACTGTGGCTGGGAAGGGGTTAACATCAGGGGCGATCATATGGTTAACTGTGTGCCTAGGTTGTGCTTATGCACTGTGGGGGAAGTGCCTTGACTAGGGGAAGGTAAAGATCTGTGTTCCTGCTTAGCAGAAACACAGGATCAATGCCCTCCATTTTGACAGAACGACAATCTGCCTTGTTTATATTGTCGTTCTGCCTGTGTAATCGGCAGGTGCTGACAGACACCAAGTCCACAAGTCTACTTGCCGCTGGGCTCCGCTGTGTTTTATCACAGCAGGAGCAGGGTGCCGGCAGCGCACGCATGCCCCAGGACCAGAAGTGTATATCTACGGTGGGCAGTCTGCAAGTGGTTAAATAATAAACATGTCATGCTTACCTGCGCTTTTTAAAATCATAACAAAAACTACCCAAAATGACCCTGATCAAAAGTTTACATACCCCAGTTCTTAATACCGTGTATTGCCCCCTTTAACATCAATGACAGCTTGAAGTCTTTTGTGGTATTTGTGGATGAGGCTCTTCATCTTCTCAGATGGTAAAGGCAGCCCATTCCTTTTGGCAAGAACTTCCAGTTCCTGTAAATTCTTAGGCTGTCTTGCATAAACTGCACGTTTGGGATCTCCCCAGAGTGGCTCAATGATATTGCGGTCAGGAGACTGAGATGGCCACTCCAGAACCTTCACTTTATTCTGCTGTAGCCAATGACTGGTCGACTTGGCCTTGTGTTTTGGATCATTGTCATGTAGGAATGTCCAAGTAAGTCCCATGCGCAGCTTCCTGGCTGATGAATGCAAATGTTCCTCCAGTAGTTTTTGATAACATACTGCATTTATCTTGCCATCAATTTTGACCAAATTTCCTGTGTCTTTGTAGCTCACGCATCACCAAAAACATCAGCGATCCACCTCGGTGTTTCACAGTAGGAATGGTGTACCTTTCATCATAGGCCTTGTTGACTCCTCTCCAATTGTAGCGTTTATGGTTGTGGCCAAAAAGCTCAATTTTGGTCTCATCACTCTAAATGACTTTGTGCCAGAAGGTTTGAGGCTTGTCTCTGTGCTGTCTGGCGTATTGTAAGTGGCATAATTTGTGGCATTTGCGTAATAATGGCTTTCCTCTGGCGACTCGACCATGCAGCCCATCTTTCTTCAAGTGCCTCCTTATTGTGCATCTTGAAACAGCTACACTACATGTCTTCAGAGAGTCCTGTATTTCACCTGAAGATATTTGTGGGTTTTTCTTTGCATACCGAACAATTTTCCTGACAGTTGTGGCTGAAATTTTAGTTGGTCTATCTGACCGTGGTTTGGTTTCAGCAGAACCCCTCAGTTTCCACTTCTTAGAGTCTCAATTCCTTGGATATCTTTATATATCCCTTTCCTGTTTAATACAGTTCAACTACCTTTCGCCGCAGATCCTTTGACAACTCTTTTGCTTTACCCATGACTCAGAATCCAGAAACGTCAGTGCAGCACTGGATGAAAGATGCAAGGGTCTGTCAGGAGTCCAGAAACTTATTGACCTTTTATACACACACACACACACACACTAATCACAAGCAAATAGATCACAGGTGAGGATGGTTACCTTTAATAGCCATATGTGTCAACTTGTGTGCATGTTATCAGGCCAAAATCACCAGGGTATGTAAACTTTTGATCAGGGTCATTTGATTAGTTACTCTTTTTAAATCGTAATGACAACAGAAAACACAGTTGATTGAGAATAAATGGCTTCAGCCAAACACTAAACATAAGTGAAAGAAATGTAATGGGCAAGAAATAATAAATTCTGCCAGGGTATGTAAACTTATGAGCACAACTGTATATACACACACACACACTAAATATATATACATATACACACACACACACACATACACACACATATATATATACACATTTTGCATGCATGTCTTTCCCTAGAAATTGTTCCAAAGATATAAACACAGCTGCTACGATCAGTTTATTCCCTATATGTCAAATAATTAGAGCAAATAAGGGTTTCAAATAAAAGCAGCTAGCCCTCTATGTCAAGAAGATGCTGCATTGATTTACTAATAAAAAAAATTTAAAACCGTAAATGGATACAGATGTCAAAAGCTGTGTCTTTCTTCTGCTTGTTCGTGTCTGAGCATTCCCCCAAGGTCAGCAATACAAACAAGAGAAAACTTAATATTTGGAGAGGTTCCATCACAGGGATCTGAAAAACACAAAATGTGTGCATTAAATAACTTTGTTTCCCAGAGAGCAACCCCCCACCCCCTCCTTTACCAATTGCCCACACTCCCCACCACATTAGTTGTGAAAAGTACACACCTCACATGAGAGGTTTCATTGCTTCAGGAGGCAAACCCGCATAGTGTGCAGCCTTTGTTCTTTCTCCTCTTTCTAGTTTTCTAGGTGCAGCACTATGCATGTGCAAGTTGACTGCATAGACAATAGGTTGACTTATGATTTTATTAAGACAATATACTGATTTATGGATAGCCCAATATTGCCAGTGCAGTCCTAACCTAAAAACTATAAGGTCTTTTTTTGCGGCTTAGAAATTTAAAGGATAAGTTAACGTTCATAACAAATAGATAAATAACTGAAAAGCACATCTTTTTCCAGGCAAAAAAATACAGTGGAACCTTGGTTTACGAGTAACGCGGTTAACAAGCGTTTTGAGAGACAAGCAACTGTTCTTTTTTAAATTCTGACTCGGTTTACAAGTGTTGTCTGGCAAAACGAGCAGAATTCAAGCTAATGGGCGGTGCAGTACCGCATTTGGCCAGAGGTGCTGGGGAGACGGGGACACTCAGAATGGTTCGGAGCCATTCGGAAATACTCGGAAACACGCGGAAATACTCAGTTCGAGTGTTTCCGAGCTGTCCCTGAGTATTTCCGAGGCTCTCTGGCGCCCCCCACCTCTGACCACATGCAGTATTGCATGTAATAGAAGTCAATGCAGAATGAATTATCTTCATTTCCATTGACTTCTATGGGGAAACTCGCTTTGATATGCGAGTGCTTTGGATTACAAGCATTCTCTTGGAAAGGATTTTGCTCGTAATCCAAGGTTCCACTGTAGGCATTAATTATTTTTTTTACTAGAAGCCTGCAAAGCATTGTGTTCGTTATCAGCAGATCGCAGGTGCAATGCAGGACTCCTGCAGATTGTCTGTGTAAGCTGTCTGCTCGTACCTCGTGGGCAGGCAGTTATACAATGACAGGTAGAAACAATCACCTAATTTGGCAGTCAGATTGCTCCTCAGCGTTCGCAAAGTAAAACCACCTGTCTATTTAGTCCTACAGCCCCACTCAGACTTGCAAATGGGGCTGTTCGTGATTACAAGTCTTTTCTCCAGAAAATCCTTTACAAAGTGAAATCTATGTTCCTTTAGTAAATCCACCCCAATGTGCAGTTCGCACAAACACAGTTAATTTGAAAAATTGCTCCCAAGGGCCTATAGGCAGCTAGAAAAAAATTGGACTGAATAGAATATATGAAAAAAAAAACAAAATGAATTAAAAACTGCATGAGCTCTGGTATGCATGGTATCCAAAACATAAGATGTCAATATTGCAAATAGCAAAAAAGAGTTTAACACTAAATGCTATTGCTCACAGAAGAGCCCCAACATTTTGATCGTATATTGTTCTGATCTTCCACAGGGGGATGAGGACATCGAATATCACAAAACATATCAAGGATATGGCATTCTAAAATGAAGAAGAAGTTTACATATTTGGACACATCGTCCAATTGATTTAGCCATTGCTTGATCAAAAAGTTTTCATACCTGCAAATTGAAATGAACTGATATATTCTATTCAGTCCAATTTTTTTTCTAATCGTCTATGGGCCCTTGGGAGCAATTTTTCAAATTAATCATATTTTGGGCTAGCAGCACTCTCTCCACCCAGGTGGGTGGGTTTCACTTGATTACACACACAGTGACAAAAAAAAAAAAAATGAAAAAAGTGGAAAAATTTTGAGCAACAGAGTAAAAAGAATTCAATATTTTCCATAAGTACATAATTAAGTGATCAACATAAACACCTGTCTACCAGGGCAATTGCACAGTTTAAATCTGCATTTTTTGCTAGAAATTACTTTAAACCTCCCAAACAATTATATATTTTCTGAAAAAAAAGGTCCTGTAGAATAAAATGGTAACAGTCTGCAATTTACTTTTTATGATCTACTTTTTTACTTGAAGAGGCAGCACAGTGGTGTAGTGGTTAGCACTCTCACCTAGCAGCAATAGGGTCGCTGGTTCAAATCCCGAACATGACACCATCTGCCTGGAGTTTGCATGTTCTCCCTGTGCCAGCGTGGGTTTCCTCTGGGTACTTCGGTTTCCTCCCACATTCCAAAGACATGCTGGTAGGTTAATTAGATCTTGTCGAAAATTGGCCAAATATGTGTATGTTGTATGTGTTTGTAAGCGTGTTGGGACCCCACGGGGTAAAGGACCGCGCTACACTGCAGATGGAAACCAGCGGCAAAAAGCGCCCCGAGGCGATTCAGTTTGCATAGGTAGCGATATACAAGTCACTCATTCATTCATTCATTCATTCAAGGTATCCAGTGCGTCCCCTCACCAACAGTACAAACAAATATCAACCACCCCAACCTATAACTGGCCTTAACAGCAAGGGGCATATGGAAGGGCAATGCATGTCAAAAAAACAACAAAGAAACATTCCCAGCTCACTTACCAGCCAGCCTGCAACAAACCAAATTGTCCTGTCTAAGACCCCATACACACCAATTACATTTTCTGCAGATTTTGGTCTTCAGATTTACCAAAACCATATAATATGGGGTCAAAGAGTAAGAGTTTCAATTTGTATGCAATCAGGCAGGCCCTTGCACTACATGGTTTTGGAAAATCTGAAGACAAAAATCTACAGAAAATCTAATAGTGTGTATGGGATCTAACAGTTACTGCTTTTTTAGTCAGTCAGCTTTTTCATGCTGTGTCATCCCAGTTTAAGGCCAATAGTCACAATAAAAAATGTGTACACAATCTTACATATTTACATTTACAACCCACTTGGCATTATATGCGGTTTCCCTTCAGTGCCGAGGCAAGGCACTTTTTAAAGAGACCACTTGGCTCGCTGTTTTTACTTGTATATTTTTAATAAAACAGAATTATACTATGGTCCTGCTCTTTTTCTATTTTGTCTGAGCAATCTTGAAATGGAGTGATTCCTCAGGCTTATCCCATTGGTGTTCTCACTTTTATGGTTATTGGTTTAGTTAACACTCTGATAACACATTTACCCACGCTGCAATGGATGTTTTTGATTTTATGAATGCAAGAAACATTGATCTTCAAGAATTTTTCCAACAAAACACAAAGACCAATGATGATTTAGAAAAAGGATTCAAACAGTTACATCACATGGAAAAAGAAATTAGGTTATGGCGGCATGCAGCCTCATTAGAAATGTATATAGAGAAAAACCTCACACCTAGAAGACTTAGATGGGACGTGAGCCCCCTTGATGGTGTAGAGGACCTGAATTTATTGGACGAATGGTACCAGTTTTTCAACTCATGTGAAAAAAAGCTTATGCAATTGATGATCAGAAGGAGAAAAACTAAAAATACAGTATTAGAGTCCAAAATCACTGATTTGAGAGAGACTATGGCACCATTCAAAAATTCTAATGAATATCAGTAAAAAGCTCAAAAACTACAAACCTATTTATCAAAATAGGATGGTGAAATAACAGAAAAAAAATGAAAAAAATACCAAAGAGATATAAAGGACTTTAATGATCAAAAAGTTTATAAATGGCAGGAATATTTGATTCCCCCAGGGTCCAATGAGTCCTCAGTTGAGAGGGAAATAGAAATACAGGAAATTATAACTCAGATGACAACTAATGCTACAAATAAATTTAATCTTCAACTATCTAAAAAAGACCCCAAACCACCTAATAAACCCAATCAACAAAATTATCCACGCACTCCCCAGTACTCAGTTCCTACCCAAAATAGGTTTGCCCCATTAAATAGGCCACCCAAGCAGTATGACCATTATGACTATGGCAGGAATTACTACCCACCCAGACCCCCTAGAGGTAATTTTAGGGGTGATTTTAGAGGTAGGCCAGCACCTTACCAGAATCAGTACCAACAAGGGGGGGAAATGGCGGGGATGGAAAGAGCCTTACAGGATCCCACCTCCACAATACTATCAGAGGGACCATATAGAAGAAGGAGAGGAACTAGGAGAGTAAGGAGAAAGAAGAAAAAAACGAGACAAATAAGCACAGGGCTATTTAATGTAGCAGTAATTGATTTCTCTCTAGAAGAAATGGAAGTTTTAGCACAGGGACTCAAAATTTGCTCCAGATAAATATCTGGACAAGTTTGAAACCTATATAGATATAGAAAAATATGCGAGAAAACAAATTGTTAAAAAACGCTTTTGTGGACAACCATCAGGGCTTCCATTAGATATAGACCCAGATGACTATACACATAGTGGGCTCAAAAACAATTCTGTTTTTAATCCTAAAATGGGAACTCATCACTTCATAGAAGTACTCAAAAATATGGTCCAAGATGAGGTGAAAAAACTAAAAAGCAAAAGATTTAAAAATAATACTGGAATCTGGAAAGGCATTAAAAAACTAAAAAAAAAACAAAAATGTGGTAATAACGCCAGCTGACAAGGGCCGTGGGTTGGTAATATTAACTAAGGACAGCTACAATAAAGAAGTACTTAGATTACTTAGTGATAAAACTACTAATAAAGAGCTAAAGGGTGACCCCACTCTAAAACTTAAAGCTGAACTCACAAAATGGGTTAAAAAGGGTACGGAAGCAAAAATTTTAGACAAAAAAAGAGGCCAAACATCTTGTTCCACATGCCCCGATACTTCCTTCTTTATATTGTCCCCAAAGTCCACAAATCAATAGATAATCCCCCAGGATGGCCGATCCTAAGTGGGATTGGTTCACTCTTTTCTAGGGTAGGGGAATATTTAGATATATTCCTTCAACCGTTAGTGGTTAAGGGTGAATTCTATCTTAAAGATAGCAGAGAACTCAAAAATTCTCTCCAAAGTAAAACCTAAAAACAGATACCTTATTAGTTACAGTGGATGTGGAATCCCTGTACACTAACAAACAAAAAGATGGACTTGCAGCAGTAAAATGGGCTTTGAAAAATCAATCCCAGCTTAAATCATCACAAAGAAAATACCTCATAGAAGGATTACAACTAGCTATGGGGAATAATTTTTTTTGGTATCAGGGGACATACTACAACCAAATTAAGGGAGTCGCAATGAGAGCTCGCTATGCTCCCAGCGTGGCAAACCTAGTATTAAATAAATGGGAACAAGAGAACATCTATGGACAACAGTGGAATGGCCTCAAATAATACAAGAGGTACATAGTTCAAGAACGTATGTGTGGTAATTTTATTCTGTGTAATGGTTAGTACCAGGTCTAGATAATTCATGGACATGGTATCCCATGTGGCTGTGAACTTCAGTCCGTATCTGGTTGTGTTCATTTCTATGAACTTTTCTAGACTGGTTAAGGGGCCCTCCCACATTATTATAATATCATTTAAAGACACTGACAGTCCAAAGTTGTCACCACCCTAAATGGCTCACAGCAATCCCAAAGGGTCAGTATATGAGGATTAGGAGGAATTGTGTGAAAGTAGAGGACTACAAAGCACAATCCTCCATCCTCACAGACAAATTCGTAGAGAAAGGTTACTCACCTCAAGCATTACAGAAATGCCAAGTACAAGTTCTCAACATGAACAGAGAAAATCTTAAAAAAAAAAACCTGGCTTTGACTGGCTTTAATCGCCAATATAAGGAATTAGAAAATATTTTTAAACAATTTTGGCCTATACTTTTGAAAGACAAAGATTTAAAACAGGTATTACCCCTTAAACCACAATTTATATACAAGAGAGCCCCAGGTTTACGAAACAGAATTTTAACTAATATTCCAGTGCCCCCCAAAACCATTTCCACCTTTCTTGATAGGGAAGGTTTTCCTTACTCCACTAGGTGCAAAGCATGTAAAACGACCAACAGGACAAAAAGGAAAATTGATAGTTTTCAGTCAGTAGTCACTA
Organism: Aquarana catesbeiana; assembly: GCF_042186555.1. Taxonomy (NCBI): domain Eukaryota; kingdom Metazoa; phylum Chordata; class Amphibia; order Anura; family Ranidae; genus Aquarana; species Aquarana catesbeiana. Next base: position 151,979,003 of record NC_133330.1, read on the forward strand.
AAAACAAATTTAAAATTAAACCACTAATCATCTGCGATTCGAAAAATGCTACTTACGTAATAGAATGCCTGTGCCCAAAACAGTACGTAGGTAGAACTACACGTAAATTACGCATTAGAATTAATGAACATTTAACCAACATCAAAAATGGCTTCCTAAAGCATAGCCTTTCAAATCACTTCAGGCTAGTTCATAATAGTGACCCCACCCTAGCAACCTTCTATGGGATAGATAAAGTAAAAAAACATTGGAGAGGGACCCATTTTAAAAAAGCAGCATCACAAAACGAAACCAAGTGGCTATATAATTTAGACACTTTACAACCTGCTGGTTTAAACATAGATGTTGATTTAAACTGTTTTTTAAAAAATGATTATGTCAAGTAGTGTTGTAAATAATTTGTTTTGTATTTTAAACCATGGATTTAGAGAGGTTTAAAACACATTTGGTCTGGTACTTAGTTACATTTTTGTAATTTTCCAGTTCAATCCCTTTTTTTATATGTCATCTGTCATAAGATATTTTTTTGTCATATAGCTGGTGGGTTGTGAACAACTTCACTCGTTTACTCGCGGCAGTAGTATCCATATAATCCACAACATGGCATTAGAGGCCATCATAAGAAACCCTCTCAACCTCAGCCAATTACATTGGATCTGGGTAAATAAAAAACATGACCTTTCTAAAGACCTGGTGACATCATTACGATGAAACGTACGTCGAGGCGCATCCCGGTCACGTTTACACTTCCGGCTAATTCCAGTCTCCGGTTTCTGCATCTCCAGGTGGTGGAACGCACGCCGCCCAAATACAGCGCGAGCAGGACGGTTGCTTCACAACCCACTTGGCATTACATGCGGTTTCCCTTCAATGCCGAGGCAAGGCACTTTTTAAAGTAAGAGGCCACTTGGCTTGCTGTTTTTACTTATATATTTTTAATAAAAACAGAATTATTCTATAGTCTTGCTCTTTTTCTATTTTTTCTGAGCAATGTTGAAATGGAGTGATTCCTCAGGCTTATCCCATTGGTGTTCATCAGTACAGGTGACAGTACCTAAATCTGTCAAAGCTCCACCTGACCTGTCTCTTTAATTAAAGGGGTCACGGTGGTTTGGTAAGTAGGCTACTTACCCTTATCCACCGGGTGTCATTTGTTTTTCATGATCGTTTCCAGTGGTGACGGTGTAAAGACCTTAAGAGCCCATTCACACAGGGGCAACTTTGGATCCGACTTCAAGTCGCCCCAAGTCGTCCCTAGTCGCCTCAAGTCGCGCTACATGAAAAAATCAATGTAAATGAATGGATCCATCTTAATGCACACTACTGCAGTCGCTCCGACTTCAGAAAAGGTTCCTGTACTACTTCAATCCGACTTGAAGGCAACTTGTACCCATTGATTTCAATGGAAGTTGCCTCCAAGTCTGATCACTGTTCATACTGAGGCAACTTTACAGGAAGCAGAAAGGAAACAAAGTAATTTCCTCCACTAAACAGCCAGCCCCCTCCTTCTCACACACAGCTGATAAGCTCTGATTGGCCACTTGTAAAGTTCCCTGTCCTGGAGGCGACTTCAAGTTGTGTTGTAAGTTGCCCCAAGTCGTGCTGTGATTCATACTCAAGTCGTGTCCAAGTTGCCTCCCAAAGTCGCGCTGGAAGTCGTGTTGCCCCTGTGTGAATGGGCACATAAGTGGAGTTCCACCCACTTTTAAAACTCTTCAGCATCCCTCACTAAACTGTGCACTGTAAACAAATTAGATATTTTTTTATTTTTTTTTCTCAGCACCTACTGTATATCTGCTGTGTTCATTTTTCACTTCCTCCTCCCTGGCCGCGGCCCATCGCATCATTTCCTGTTTGCAATGCCTTCTGGGAAGGGGCGGCAACTTCCTTTGAAACTGCCGTTGCTATGGAAACCTGACCTGAAACCTATTACACTGCTTGTGATGCACTGAGCATGTGCGAGATCTGCAAGGATGAGATCCAGGAAGAAATACAGTCTGGCTTCAGATGCCCACGGCCTGCTGTAAGTTTATAAAATAAAAAACTACTGCTATAAACTAACAAAACAGGCCTTAGTTTACAGACTAACTTTACTAGAATACATTAAGCTTGTGTATTATAGGTGTATTTTTATTTAAAAAATATAATTTCGGCCGGAACACCACTTTAATTGCTTCAAACCTTTTATGGACACTCTTGTTACTTAACTCATTTGGACATTTGTTATCACTTTGCACTTTGTGTTTTCCGGATGTTTTTGAATTAATTTACCAGCGATGTATATGTATTATTAAGCATTGTTGCACTTTGTCACGTTTATGTAAATATTGTACACATTTTTTATTGGGTTTAAAGCGCCCCCTTATATTATACTACCCACATTTCACAAAGTCAGCACCTTGCACTTTGAGGGGAGCAGCTTATATAGTGTTTAATTTAGTCATAGCGCGGGGTTCTCCTCATTTCTTAAGGCTAAAAGTCACCATCCGATGATGCATTTATTTTCCCTCTAGGCATAGGATCCTTATCCCCATGACTAAGCTCCTGGGCAGAGTGAAAAGCATTGGGGGCATGGCCTGGTTGGACCCCGGCCCAAGGCTGTCAAATGCCTTCTTACGGGTTTTGCAGAGATGTGCGACTTCCAGGGCTTTTCCCCTTTTCCACACTATTGTTGGTTGTCAAGCACGGAGAGTCAGATTGATAACAATTAAACACAGTTGGGTTTCCCAGTGGCACTGTGTACCATGCTCATGAAAAAGGGAGCAATCACCTGAGAGTACTAAACTGGGGAAAGAAATCTAATTTCTCTCTTGGCTGCAAAATCCTTTTTTTGAAGTACATTACAGGACATGGGATCTTAGTCTGGTATGGTTTCTGCAACCAAACACTATGGCTCAGTTCACACAGTAGCGATGCAGGAACCCTGCGAATCCAGTACAGTTCCCGCATCGCACGTCTCCCGCCAGCAATTCACACTGCCCTATGTGAACTGCTGGGAGAGTCAATACAAAAGTTAATGACACGCCCAGATCGGTTCACATATCGTAGTGCTAACTGTCAATTTGGACAGGAAACGGATCGCATGGGTGATGAGTAATGAAAATGGTATTATTAACAGTAATCAGCAGGGATTCATGAAGAATCGTTCTTGCCAAACCAATCTATTAACCTTCTATGAGGAGGTGAGCTGCCATCTAGATAAAGAAAAGCCCGTAGACGTGGTATATCTGGATTTTGCAAAAGCATTTGATACAGTTCCCCATAAACGTTTACTGCACAGAATAAGGTCCGTTGGCACTGACCATAGGGTGAGAACATGGATTGAAAACTGGCTACAGAGGCGAGTTCAAAAGGTGGTGATAAATGGGTAGTACTCTGAATGGTCAGGGGTGGGAAGTGGGGTCCCCCAGGGTTCTGTCCTGGGAGCAATCCTATTTAAAATTTGTTCATAAACAACCTGGAGGATGGGGTAAACAGTTTAATCTCTGTGGTGTCCTTTTATGAAACTGAGATCAGCGGCGATCCCGAGTCTCACCGCTGATCTCAGCTCATTACCAGTTTATGAAACTGAGATAATCAGCGGAGAACATGTTCTCTGCTGATTATCTCAGCACAGTGAGAATTTGTAACTGACTTCACAGAAACGGCCAGTTTATGAAGGTGCGATCTCAGTACCTCACTGGCGATCTGTGGCAGAATTCTCACTTTCTGATTCACCATTTCAGAAGTGGAGAATCAGAGTGAGAAGCCTGAAACTGGCTGATATTCTGGAGAAAGCAAGAAGTCTTTTGACTTCTTTCTTTCACCAAACAGTCAGAGCACACCTTCCCCACCATTACACACCCCAAAACCAGCAGGATAGGAATTTATAGTGTATATATATATATAGATCTCTATATAGAGATCTAGATCTATATATATATATATATATATATATATATATATATATATATATATATATATATATATATATATATATATATATATATATATATATCTCTATATATCTATATATCTATATCTATTTTTTTTTTTTAGATGTTCACGTCTCTGGCTGGGTTCACACTTGTGCGATGCGTGAACCAGCGTGATTCCTGTGCAGGTTTTCACATCGCACCTACATTGACATCTGCGCACCACTGCGGGTGTCAATGTAAAGTTAATGACACCCCCAGATCATTTCACAGATCGCAGTGCAAACTATGTAATGGTGCAGGAATCGGATCGCATGGGTGTTCACACCCATGCGATCCGATTCCAGTGCGGACCAAATAAAGGGTCCTGTACCATTTTGGTGCAAATGCAATATGATTTAGGGCCAGTTCCCACTGCTGCGGTGTCCGAGATCGGATGTGATTCGCACCGCACTGCAGTGCAAAATCACATCCGATCTCTGTGCGATGCGATTTCAGCCATACAGATAGTATTGCTAAATTTGCATTGCCCTCGGACCAAACTCTTACAGGACCCTTTTTTTGGTCCACAGCAGAATCGGATCGCATAGGTGTTCACACCCATGCGATTCGATTACTGTCCGAGTTTGCAGATCGCACTGCGATATGCGAACTGATTTGGGGGTGTTAACTTTTAGGCCCAGTTCACACTTGTGCGATGCCGGACATCGCACAGGCATCGCGTGTTATTCGCAGCACACTGCCATTCACATTACATACGATGTCTGTGCGGTGCGATATCAGCTGTACAGATAGTATGGCTGATATCGCACCGCATTCGGTGCAAACACGCACAGGACCCTTTTTTCTGTTCGGACCAGAATCGGAACGCATGTGTGTTCACACATATGCGATCCGATTCATGTCCGAACTGTCAGTTCGCAGTGCGATATGCAAGCTGATCTGGGGGTGTCGTTAACAATGTATTGACACTCCCCAGCGATTCGCATATGGCAGTGTGAACTGACATGCGAGTCGGTGCGATGCGGGAACCCGCAGTGGATTCGCAGTGTTCTCGCATCGCACCAGTTTATCAATTTTTATGTTTATCTATAATGAAATATATTTTATTTTAATTTATTAATAAATATTTATACTTGTATACTTTATTAAAATTATTTTTTTAATGATTATAAATGTATTTTGCATTTATATGAATGGTGTATAGCTGCATTACATATGTGCATTACATTCATTTACTATACACCATTCACATTTAAATAGGGACATGTATCATCTTTAAATATTGATAAAAACAATGTTTTTTTTATAATTAGGTTAATGTATATTGTGTAGGGGGAATTTATCTTTATTATTTTATTAATATGTTGGGGAATAATGTGTGCTGATTTGTGTTAAACTTTTGTATTTTATGGTTCCTCATACTGTAATCCCGCTACATCACACGAGATTATAGTGAGAGGAGCCATTCTCAGGAGTTCCTGGCGTTTGTAGATCGCTCAACTCAACATGAGAAGCGATCTACACACTTTCATAAACAGGCACTCAGAGGAGAGCGATCTCCTCTGAGAATGCCTGAGAACTGAAAAGCGGTATTTTACTGCACTTTCATAAAAGGACACCTGTATTTGCAGACGAAACTAAGCTAGGCAGGGCAATAACTTCTCCGCAGGATGTGGAAACCTTGCAAGAAGCTCTGAACAAATTAATGGGCTGGGCAACTACATGGCAAATGAGGTTTAAATGTGGAAAAAGTTAAAATAATGCATTTGGGTAGCAAAAATATTAATACAATCTACTCACTGGGGGGGAGAACCTCTGGGGGAATCAAGGATGAAAAAGAACCTGGGGTCCAAGCTGCTGCTAACAAAGCAAACAGAATATTGGCATGCATTAAAAAGGGGATTAACTCAAGAGATAAAGCGATAATTCTCCCGCTCTACAAGACTCTGGTCCGGCCGCATCTGATGTATGCTGTCCAGTTCTGGACACGAATCCTCAGAAAGGATGTGCTGGAACTGGAGAGAGTACACAGAAGGGCAACAAAACAAATAAAAAAGGGACTGGGGGACATTAGTTATGAAGAAAGGTTGCGAGCACTGAACTTATTCTCTCTGAAGAAGAGACGCTTGAGAGGGGATATGATTTAAATTTACAAATACCACACTGGTGACCCCACAATAGGGATAAAACTTTTCCGCAAAAGGGAGTTTAACCACTTCAGCCCCGGAAGATTTTACCCCCTTCCTGACCAGAGCACTTTTTACAATTTAGCACTGCGTCGCTTTAACTGACAATTGCACGGTCATTGCAATGCTGTACCCAAACAAAATTTGCGTCCTTTTTTTCCACAAATAGAGCTTTCTTATGGTGGTATTTGATCACATCTGCGGTTTTTATTTTTTGCGCTATAAACAAAAAAAGAGCAACAATTTTGGAAAAAAAAAAATAAATAAATAAAAATTGTTTTTTACTTTTTGCAAAAAAAAAAAAAAAAAAAAAAATGTATTCATTAGTTTAGGTCAATATATATTCTTCTACATATTTTTGTGAAAAAAATAAAAATAAATCGCAATAAGCTTATATTGATTGGTTTGCGCAAAAGTTAGTGTGTCTACAAACTATGCAAATGAGGTTCACTGTAGAAAAATGTAAAATAATGCATTTGGGTGGCAAAAATATGAATGCAATCTATACACTGGGGGAATCTAGGATGGAAAAGGACCTGGGGGTCCTAGTAGATGATAGGCTCAGCAATGGCATGCAATGCCAAGCTGCTGCTAACAAAGCAAACAGAATATTGGCATGCATTAAAAAGGGGATTAATTTCAGAGATAAAACGATAATTCTCCAGCTCTACAAGACTCTGGTCCAGCCGCACTTAGAGTATGCTGACCAGTTCTGGGCACCAGTCCTCAGGAAGGATGTACTGGAAATGGAGCGAGTACAAAGAATGGAGGATATTAGCTATGAGGAAAGGATGCGAGTGCTGAACATATTCTCTCTGGAGAAGCGAGGCTTGAGAGGGGTACGATTTCAATATACAAATATACAAATACCATACTGGTGACCCCACAATAGGGATGAAACTTTTTCGCAGAAGGGAGTTTAACAAGACTCGTGGCCACTCATTAAAATTAGAAGAAAAGAGGTTTTTTTGTTTTTTTGGTTTTTTTTTAACAGAAAATTTTTATTAAACAAATCAGCATTACAGTACAGGAAGTTAGTACATTCATTACGGTAAGAATAATGACAGTGAGATTTACCCTGAAACAATAACTACTGTTTATCAGGAGTTCCAGATGTGCACACAACAGAATTTTCACTTAACCATACTTCTCATGGCTCATATCATCTTAAAGTACTTAGATAATATAAAGTAAATAACCCAATATTTAACCCTTTCATGACTAAGCCTATTTTTGAAATTTGGTGTTTACAAGTTAAAATCCGTATTTTTTGCTAGAAAATTACTTAGAACCCCCAAACATTATATATATTTTTTTAGAAGAGAGTCTAAAGAATAAAATGGCGATTGTTGCAATATTTTTTATCACACGGTATTTGTGCAGCGGTGTTTTAAACGCGAATTTTTGGAAAAGTGACACTTTCATGAATTTTAAAAAATCCAAACAGTAAAGTTACCCCAATTTCTTTGTATAATGTGAAAGATGATGTTACGCCGAGTAAATAGATACCAAACATGTCACCCTTTATAATTGCACGCACTCGTGGAATGGCGACGAACTACGGTACCTATGAATTTCCATAGGCGACGCTTTAAAAATTTTTTACGGTTACCAGGTTTGAGCTACAGAGGAGGTCTAGGGCTAGAATTATTGCTCTCGCTCTGACGATCGCGGCGATACCTCACATGTGTGGTTTGAACACCGTTTACATATGCGGGCGCGACTTCCGTATGCGTTTTCTTCGCTGCGCGAGCTCGCGGGGACGGGGGCGCTTTAAAAATTTTTTTTTTTTTTTTATTTATTTTATTTATTTTTGTACTTTTATAAATTGTGTTTAAAAATTTTTTTTTTTTTTTTTTTACTTTTATTGCTGTCACAAGCAATGTAAACATCCCTTGTGACAGTAATAGGTGGTGACAGGTACTCTTTATGGAGGGATGGGGGGTCTAAAAGACCCCCCATCCCTCCTTTACACTTCAAAGTATTCAGATCGCCGAAAACGGCGATTCTGAATACTGTGTACTTTTTTAAATTCGGCGCCATTGGCAGCCGAGTAAACGGGAAGTGACGTCATGACGTCGCTTCCGCGTTTACAATTAGAAGGCTGGAACGAAGCCGCTCACAGCTTCGTTCCAGCCCGCCCCCAGCCGCCGGAGATTCCCGAATGGACACCGGGCCTCCCGATCGCACGGGAGGCCCGGTAACAGCGGCGGGAGGCGGCGGGAGGGGGGGGGATGTCCCCTCCCGCTCCTCCGGTATAACAGCCGAGCGGCTTTTAGCCGCATCGGTTGTTATATTCGGGTAGCCGATCGCCCGCTGAAAACAACGGTACCGGGATGATGCCTGCAGCTGCGGGCATCATCCCGGTATAACCCCGGAAAGCCGAGGACGCATATGTGCGTTCGGTCGGCGGGAAGGGGTTAATCAAGATTGGTAGGGGCGGTGAGGAGGAGGAGGGGGGGAGGAGATATAGGAAGGCAGGGGGGGGGGGAGAGGGAAAGGGAGGAAAAGGAAGGGGATGAAGGGAAACGGGCATAAGAAGAATAGACTTGAGATGCAGGATGTCCTCTACTATGTTTCACGTCCTACTTATGGGGTAGGGGGTTCAGGGTCCCCAGAAGCGTCGACCCAGGTCGACCAAATTTTGTCAAACTTCCCCGGACACTGCCTACTTTCATACGTCAGTCTATACAGGGGGAGTACCTTGTTCACCGACCTTATCCATGAGGCCAGGGTAGGAGGCTCCACCAGTTTCCATCGCAGTAGAATTTCCCGTCTAGCATAGTACAATGCGAAGGTTAGACACAATTTATCATACCTTTCACCCTCAACATCCTCCAGATGACTGAGCAATAGTATTTGGGGATCAACCGGTAAGTCTGAGCCTATAACATTACCCAGTGTGGAGGCCACTGCCGACCAAAAGGGTCTTAGTTTGGGACAAGACCAGACCATATGCCAGAAAGTACCCACTTCCTGTCTGCATCTCTGACAGTTGGGATCTCTTTGGTGGTATATGCGCGCCAATCTCTGTGGGGTGAAATACGCTGTGTAGGAACTTGAATTGTATGAACCTGTCCCTTGCAGCGATCATGGAAGGAATGTAGGATATTAAACACTCCTTCCACTCCTCCTCTTCTAAAGAGGGAATATCAACCCTCCACTTTTCCCAGGTTTTAGTTAGTTTCACATCATACTCCACCGTAAGGTATAGATATAGTGTTGAGAGAGGCTTCCCCATCACGCTGGAGGTCAGGAGCCTTTCAATGGAGTCCGGTTCCAGAGTGAGAGGGGCAGGGAACTGAGCCTCAAAGGCGTGCTTCAGCTGCCAGTATCTGAATTGGAAGGAGGATGGGATAGCAAAGGATTGCCTCAGGGCTTAGAAAGTCGTAAGCCTGCCGTCTAACTATATGTTTTAATGTGAGGATTCCCTTTTTTGCCCAGAGAGAGGGGTCCGGTATAGTGTAAAAGTGGGAGAGCAGAAGATTACCCCATAGGGGCATGTGGGGTGAAATATGGTTGGGCTTCCTATAGACTTTCCTAACCTCCTGCCATACCCTCACAGTGGTTCGCATCAGAGTTGTCATGGACAAACTGGCCCTTAGACCGCGAAACGGGAGATTGCTCAGGGCAGCAAAGGAACCCAGAATGGCTGCCTCCAGAGGGACTGCCGGATTCTGCATGGGCTGAGAGAACCACCATCGAATCATGACCAAAACGGCTGTCCAATAGTAGATTTGGAAATTCGGTAGCGCCAGTCCCCCCCCCCGAAAGTGGGAGATATAAGATCTGCTTGGCCACCCTGGGTGGCCTCCCAGCCCAGACAAAGTGTATCAACAGACTCTCCAGCCTTCGAAAAAAAATCTTAGGGATGGGTATGGGTGAAATATAGATATTTTGGGAGGTAAATCATTTTTAATAAATTGACTCTACCAACAGGGGTCAATGGAAGGGAATGCCAAGCAGTACACCTAGCCGTAAGCTGTGCCATGAGTGGCCGCAAATTGTTGTCGATGTAGTCTTGGACTTTGCCGCTAATTTTTATCCCCAGGTATTTGAAGTCATCTACCCATTTAAGCTGTGGGTGTGGTATTCTAGGGGTCAAGGAATGGAGTGGGAAAAGAACCGACTTATCCCAATTAATGCGAATCCCCACCAAATCGGTTAATCAGTTTGAGTGCAGTCTGTAAAGAGGACGACGCATCCGCTAAATAAAGCAGAGCGTCGTCCGCGTATAGTGATAACTTCTCCTCAATGGGACCTACCTGGAGTCCCCTTACCCCAGGGTCGGCCCTCAACAATATAGCCAGGGGCTCCATCGCCAGAGCAAATAGACCCGGGGAGAGGGGACACCCCTGTCGCATACCTCGAAACAATTGGAACTTCCCCGAGAGGCTTCCGTATTCTAGCTGAGGGGCAATGATATAACATGCAAAGCCATTTTGTGAAACCCGGTCCAAACCCGAACCGCAAGAGCACTTCCCATAAGTAGCCCCACTTGAGCCTTCTCCGCGTCGAGTGAGGCCACCGTTCGATTAGCCACCTCATCTGCCCTGTCTATGTGGGTATGGAGGCGTCTGATATTAATGTCAGTTCCTCTCCCGGGCATGAAGCCTGTTTGATCCCTGTGGATGAGAGCAGTAATTACCAGGTTAAGCCTGTTGGCCAGTACTTTTGCATCCATGTTCAGAAGGGATATAGGGCGATAAGAGGAGCATAACGTGGGGTCTTTCCCTGGCTTGGGGATCACCACTACGATTGCTTCGCTCATAGTGTCCGGGAGTTTTCCGAGGTGCGTCGATGCAGAGAAGAGGCCCTGAAGTTTATCGACTAGCTCCGTAGCATATTGTTTATAAAACTCCACAGGGATGCCATCGGGTCCCGGAGTTTTCCCTGTCTGCATTGATTTAAGAGCCTGTAATATCTCCAAGGACGTGATTGGAGCATCAAGCTTGTCACGATATGTTACAGTAAGGGATGGGATATCAATGTCGTCTAGGTATGCCACCAGATCCTCCCCTCTATAGTCCACCCTGGACCCATAGAGGGATTCGTAGTACTCCGCAAAACAGCGGTTGATCCCTTCCGGCGTGTGGATCAACTGTCCCGAGGAGTCCCTAATGTGCGAGATGCTCATCCCTCCCGCCTGCTCTCTAGAGAGCCAGGCCAAAAAGCGACCCGACCGCTCTCCCTGCTCAAAAATCTGTTGGGATTGAGCCAGCATTTTCTTCTGGGTAAGAGAAGTACGGAGACGAACCACCTCCTTCGTCATAAGTTGTAGATGCGAGTAGTGCACAGGGTCTCGGGTACGAACAAAAAGAGCCTCCGCACCACTCGCCTCCCTCTCAGCCTTAATTAAATCTGCCCTACGCTCTTGTCGGACTCTGGCAATGATGGTCTGGTAATGTCGCCTCGTCGTGGCTTTAAAGGCATCCCACACAACTACGGGGTCAGCCGAGCCCTCGTTTACAGCCCAAAAATCAAGCATTTTCGTTCTAAATTGGGAGTCTACTGCAGTGTCTGAAATCCAAAATCTGGAGAGCCTCCATATCCTTTCTACTGAGCCAAGGGAAAGGTTCAATGACAACAACAAGGGTGCGTGATCGGAAAGTCCCCTAGGCAGTATTTGTATGTCTGTGACCCGTGGGAGCACCTGGCTCACTGCGGTGACCAAGTCTATGCGGGAGAACGTTCTGTGAGAGGCCGAGTGGCATGTGTATGCCCTGGTCTGGGGGTGACGCCACCTCCAGACATCAGTCAGGCCATAGGTATCCGCCCACTCAGCCACCCCAGGGCAATGATGTCCCGCAGGAGTTAGTCTGTCAAAATCCGGGTCAGGGACCAGATTAAAATGACCCAATATAACATTATTGTCCGATGCAAAGTCGGCCATCCTGCCGGTGATCTGACTGAGCACCAGCAAGGAGGCCGGGGGAGGAAGATATAAGCCCACAATGGTCCATGTTAGGGAGTATATTTTAGCATGGATAATTACATACCAACCATCAGGATCCAGGGCCAAATCCAAGAGCTGAAATGGAAGTGACTTCAATACCAGTATAGTAACACCTCTAGAGAATGAGGAGTGCGTGGAGTGGTAGTGGTGTCCCACCCATGGTTTTTTTAGGGCCAGAACCCTGCGACCTGTTAGGTGTGTCTCTTGGAGCACACATATATGTGGGTTATAGGTTTTAATGAATTGGAACACCAGGGAACGCTTGACCGGGGAGTTCAGTCCCCTGGTGTTCCAGGAGATGATGTTAAGGGATGACATGATCAGCAGGAATATGAAGAGTGTTAGGATCAATAGAATTCACGGCTCCCGGACTGGACCCCGTCACCCGAAGTGGACACATCTGTAGACAGTGCAATGCTGATGAGTCAATTTTTATAGTACAAATATCAAACAAAAACCAAAACCAAACTAAAAACAGATAAAGGATTCCAAAATCTAAAGTAGATGAAGCTAGCTCCATTAGGGGAACTTACCCCACCCCACCCAACCTCCCAGAACTGAGGCGGGTTTCAATCCCTAACTTATTCAGCTCGCCGGCTGCAACAGGGGGTCCGTGGAAGAGGCGAACTTACACCCCGCCCCCCCCCCCCGAGACTTCACACGGGGGGGGAAGTAGCAGTTCAAGCGGCTTATGTACGTGAGATCTCCGCTTGTAATACAGCAGGCTGTGAGGACTTAGAAAGTCAGACGAAGGGAAGTAACCCATAATGCGACCCCACAGTGAATTCGATCCATCTTTTGGGTGGAGATACCGAACCAAAAGTCCAGCATTCCTCAAAGAAACAAGCATATGTAGAAGAGGCTTTATATTTCAATGTCTCCTGACCAAGTTCTTTGGCAGGGGCACCATCTTAGAATTTCCCTGGTAGGGATAGTAAGCATCCCCCCACAAGTCCGCACACACCATGAATTGAACTGGGCATAACTTGTGCAACATAATAAGTCATCCATGTGGAAGTTCGTGTGGTAACGCAGACCTGGGCCCAGGCTATGATGAGTAAACAACAAAAGGGGTCACACAGCACATACCAGGTAGATCATCAGCGAATCTTTGGTAGCGAGTCCAGCCAGGCAGAAGCCTCTCTCGGAGTGGTGAAGAAGCGAGTTGTCTCGCAGTCCTGGATTCTCAGGCGAGCAGGGAAGAGTACACTGTAGCGAATGTTGCGTGATCGCAGAGCCGCTTTGACTTGGTCAAAAGGTTTCCTGAGTTTCTGGGTCTCTACAGAATAGTCGGGGAAGATCATCAACTTGGTGTTCTGGAATTTGTGGTCCCCTACGTTTCTAGAGGCGCGGAGGACTTCGTCTCTGTCTCTGAAATTGAGGAGACGGAGGATGAAGGTGCGAGGGGGGGATCCGGGAGGCCCCGGCTTAGGCGGGATGCAGTGCGCCCTCTCCACCGTGTAGTAAGGTGACCAACGAGCCTCGGGCAAGAGGTCACGAAGCAGACCCTCTATAAAAGGAGGTAGGGTTGTTTCCCTCCGCCCCCTCCGGTAATCCAACAATGCAGATATTATTACGCCGGTTTCTGTTCTCCGCATCCTTGGCTCTGTATGCAAGGGCCTTTACTTTGGTTTGAAGCATACAGAGTGATGCTCCATGTTCCGCAACGGCGTCTTCAGTAGTACTCAGTCTTTGCTCCGTCTCAGTGACTCGCGATCTGATTTTATCAATATCTTGGCGAATAAGACCCATATCCAGCTGGACTGCTTCAATCTTTGTTGTTAGCGTGGATTGGCAAGCAGCAATGGCCGCCATAACATCCGCCAGCCAGGGGGGCCGAGATTTATCCAACTCCATAGTGTTTGTCTGCGTAGCTCTTTGGGTGCTGCGTGTATGGAGGGCCTCCGGGGAGGGGGGGGGGGACAGTTGAGCGTCTGAGGGGAGTCCGGTTGTGGTGAGAAGGTCAACTTCTTACCCCTTTGCTATATTTTGCGCTGGAGTTCCTGCGCCTCATTCAGGTGATGGCGGACCGGATCTGGGTAATTATCAACAGCTGGCTGTGGGAACCTGTCCACAGAGTGAGGAGTATACAGGCAGTAGGTAGGGTAAAGTGAGTGTCCCCTTTAATAGTCCTCCCCCTCACCTGCAAATGTATGGTGCAGAAGCTGTCCAGTTCAGGCCTACACTGACCAGCAGGGATGCTCAGCCCAGCCACCTCCTTTCACAGCCGGGGTGGGAGGGATGTGGGCGCTCCAGGATCTGTTCCTGCTATCAGGCATTCATCCCCAGCCGTCACAGGGTCTCCTCCACCAGACCAGGAGGATCTGGCAATCCTCCAGTCAACTGACGGCCCGGGGCCCCAGGAAAGGCCGCTGTAGCGGCCTAGTAAAACGTGGGGAGGAGAGAAGAAAGTTCAGGGCCAGATCACGGGCTATCTACCTTTAAGATTCTGCTCTCCCGCCTCCATCCACGGTCTGCGGCATCCGATGAGGCCTGGCAACGAATTCGATCACGGCCGAGGCTTCCCGGCTCGCGGCGCGGGCCGACAGGAAAGGTTGCGGCTTCAGCCTAGTCGCCCGCGGTAGGCCCGGAGCCGATCACGGGCCAGGAACCAAAAAATCTCCTCGCTCTTCAGCAGGTAGGGAGTCCCTGAGTCCCCCCCAGTCAGCAGGGATGCAATTATTGCTTTATTAGAGCCGATGAATCCGGATTTTGCAGACGGAATAGCGGAGCTCACTAAAGAACCAACCGCTCACAGCGCCATCTTGGCCACGCCCCCAAGAAAAGAGGTTTAACCTTAAACTACGTAGAGGGTTCTTAACTGTAAGAGCGGCAAGGATGTGGAATTCCCTTCCACAGGCGGTGGTCTCAGCGGGGGGCATCGATAGTTTCAAGAAACTATTAGATAAGCACCTGAACGACCACAACATACAGGGATATACAATGTAATACTGACATATAATCACACACATAGGTTGGACTTGATGTACTTGTGTCTTTTTTCAACCTCACCTACTATGTAACTATGGGTGTTTACACCCATGCGATTTGATTCTGGCGTGGACCAAAAAAAGGGTCCTGCACGAATTTGGCATGAATGCGATTTTAGCCAATCTGTATGGCTGAATTCTCATTGCACAGACATCACATGTGATTTGCACAGCGGTGCAAATCATATGCGATGTGTGACACCGCAGCAGTGGGAACCAGCCCTTAGTGTTTTTATTGCATGCTTTATTTTTTAACCGGTTCAATACAGGGCATTTTCACCCCCTTCCTTCCCAGGCCAATTTTTAGTTTTCAGCGCTGTCGCACTTTAAACGACAATTGCGCAGTCGTGCGACATTGTACCCCAAAAAAATTGACGTCCTTTTTTTCCCCACAAATAGAGCTTTCTTTTGGTGGTATTTGATCACCTCTGCGGTTTTTATTTTTTGCGCTATAAACAAAAGAGCGACAATTTTGAAAAAAAAAAAAAAAAAAAAAAAAAAAAAAAAAACACAATATTTTTTACTTTTTGCTATAATAAATATCCCAACTTCTTTTTAAAAAAACAAATTTTTTCCTCAGTTTCGGACGATACGTATTCTACATATTTTTGGTAAAGAAAGAATCGCAATAAGCGTATATTGATTGGTTTGCGCAAAAGTTATAGCGTCTACAAAATACGGGATAGATTTATGGCATTTTTTTTTTTTTTTTTTTTTACTAGTAATAGCGGCGATCGCGATTTTTTTCGTGACTGCGACATTATGGCGGACACATCGGACACTTTTGACACATTTTTGGGATCATTCACATTTATACAGCGATCAATGCTATAAAATTGCATTGATTACTGCGTAAATGTGACAGGCAGTGAAGGGGTTAACCACTAGGGGGACACAAGGGGTTAAATGTTTCCTAAGGCAGTGATTCTAACTGTAGGGGGCGGGGACGTACATGGGGAGGAGACCGATCAGTGTTCCGCTGTACTAGGAACACAGATTGCTCTCCTCACAACTGACAGGACGTGGATCTGTGTGTTTACACACACAGATCCACGGTCCGGCCCGGTCAACGGGCAATCGCGGGTGCCCGGCGGACATCGTGGCCGCCGGGCACACGCACCGGGTCCCGAGCAACGCGGCGGACACGCGTGCCCCCTAGAAGGCCGGGAATCCCAGGCCGTCATATGACATCCCATCTGTGGACGTCATATTACTATGGTTGGGTAGGGAAGTGGTTAAAGGACGCCAATGCCCCAACCGCCGTTCCTGCCTGGGATCTTTGATTTCCTATATGTAGCCCAGGTAGATCTCAACCTCTGAAAGGTTGCCTACCCCTGCTTTACAGCATTTCTTCACACCTGCCTAAAAGTTTTGCACAGTAGTGTGTGTGTGTGTGTGTGTGTGTGTGTGTGTGTGTGTGTGCCATACACACACTAAATATACTGCATTTAGAATATGCTCTCATCTAGTTGGTAATGCTGTATAATGTTGGAGAAGAAAAACAATTAAGATGGATGACTAGAGAACATTGTCTAAATGCTTACAAACCCTTTCCTTACAAAAATGCTACTTTAGATTTTCTTTGTAGCTCAACAACCAATTTAATCCTTAAATGCCTTGAGTTTCTGTAGTTTTGCATAATAAGAGACTAAACGTAGCAAGAATGAAACATGGAAGGCTGCTTTCTCAATTGAAAACGTAATCACATGCTGATGTTATAAATCAATAGGTGGCCAACTTCTATAACTCAAATGGACTCCCATGATTAAGTCTGTGTGGCGAAACATGTCGGGGCATGGCTATACGGCAACCATCGTTAATGTCTGATGCTGTATGCTACACTAGGGGGTGGAGATCTGAATCCGAAGAGCAGGTGAGGGTGAGATAGAGTCCGCACACCTCGGGTGCGCCATGACTGCTATATACCACTCTGGGCACTCAATGGAAGACTTTCTGTAAATGTTTTTTGCTTACTTTGAAGATATTGATGTGAGTGCAATGGTTGAAGATTCTGTATTGTTTTATTAAACTGGTTTTATGGTATTACACTATTGGAGCACTTCTTATTGTTTACATGTGGAGAGATCCTGGTTTTTTCATGGCTGGATATCGGAGTTCACTTTAACCCTTTCTGTGTGGTTTTAAAGCGTTATAGCCAAGCACGAGAGTGTGAGGCAATTTGAGTTGGTGAGTGCATTTTCTAAAGGGAGTGGAATCACTTGCACATGGTGTGGTGGATGATTTACCACTTGACGACCACCTCACGCAGATATACTGCGGCAGAATGGCACGGCAAGCAGAGTAACGTATGGGTACGTTACTCCTCTCCCATGGGTGGGGGGCATGATTGGGCCCCCCCCCCCCCCGGTGCCCGAGGCAGTCGGCATCGTTGCAGGAGTGATCTGTGCTAAGGGGGAGGCCACCAATTCATGGCCACCCCCTCGCGATTGCTACTGACGAATGAAAAGCTTCCTCTGCTTCTGTAATGTAAGCAGAAGTGATGTTATCTCTCCTCGTGTCGGTCTTTTCGTTCCAGCGCCCGAGGAGAGAAGACATCAAGTAAGTCTGCACCAACACTACACTAACAGTAAAACACGTAGGCACACAAATCACACACCCCCCCCCCCCCGTCACAGTGACACCAAAAGCAGTTTTTTTTTGTTTTACTGATTACTGCATTGGTGTAATTTGTGACTGTTATAAGTGGTAGGGCATTTAGCGGTAGGCCACTTTAGGTCTAGGGTACCCCCTAATAAAGGTTTAACCCCTTGATTACCCCCCAGTTAACCCCTCCTTCGCTTGTCGCCAGTGTCACTAAGCAATCTTTTTTCTGATCGCCATATTAGTATCACAGGTGACGCTAGGTAGCCAAGTAAGTATTTAGGTTCACCGTCAGCTTTTTATAGCGTCAGGTACCCACATATACTACCTAATAAAGGTTTTAACCCCCTGATTGCCCCCTAGTTAACCCTTTCACCAATGATCACCGTATAAGTGTTACGGGTGACACTGGTTAGTTTTTTTTATACCCGCCGTTTATTACCCAATAAAGGTTTAAACCCCTGATCGCCCGGCGGGTGATATCAGTTAGGTTTTAGGGTCTGCGTCGCCCCAGGCAGCGTCAGGTTAGTGCCAGTACCGCCAACACCCTTGCACACAGCATACACCTCCCTTAGTGGTATAGTATCTGAACGGATCGATATCTGATCAGATCTATACTAGCGTCCCCAGCAGTTTAGGGTTCCCAAAAACGCAGTGTTAGCAGGATCAGCCAAGATACCTGCTAGCACCTGTGTTTTGCCCCTCCGCCCAGTCCAGCCCAGCCCACCCAAGTGCAGTATCAATCGATCACTGTCACTTACAAAACACTAAACACACATAACTGCAGCGTACACAGAGTCAGGCCTGATCCCTGCTAACAGTTTTTTTGGTAACGTTTGTTCCAGTTGCTCACAGCCTACGAGCTTTCTTTTACCTGTGAGTCTCACTAGTCTACTAGTAAATTTAGAGCCCAAAATGGCAAATCGAAGGTACAGTAGTGAAGAGGCCTACACGTTTCTGAGCATGAAAGATAGTAAAGAGGAAGTCACTCATCTGTCAGATTCAGGCTCAGAATACGGTCCTGTAGACGACAGTGGCTCCATGACAGATAACTCTGACAATGGAGTTGTGGTCCCTGCCAAGGTCAGGCGTACCAGACCCCGATCTTCTTCTGCTGTTGAGGTGCAAGAACCGCAGGGCTCTCCTATGGAGCAGAGAAATACTAGTGCCGCTCATCCTTCTGGTGAACTGGCAAGCACCAGTGGCTTAGTACACCCTGGTCGTACATCCAGCACTGCAGTAACACTTGGTGACTTGACGAGTCCCATAAGTGCAGTTCAAGCTGGCGAGGTGGCAAGCACAAGTAGTGTCCCGCTGCCACCAAGAAACAAAGACAGGCCCGTCGAGCCCATCCTGCTGCATTCGCCAATCCTAATTGGGAACCCACCACTTCTGCAGCACCCGTACTTCCCCCACTCACTGGCCAACCCGGAATTCAGGTAGAAACAGTTGATTTTACGTCACTTGATCGCTGTTTTTTCACGAAAGATCTCTATAGATCTATTGTGGATCAAAGCAATTTGTATGCTGGTCAATACATCACCGCTAATCCCCAGTCCCCTCTGTGTCCACGAATATAATCAAAATATGGGAGGGGTGGACCTCAACGACCAGTTGTTGACGCCGTACCTAGTTGCCCGTAAGGGCAGATGCTGGGATAAAAAAAAAGTGTATACTTATTTCAATTGGCTTTGCTGAACGCTCATGTGCTATACAGAGCTTCAGGATGGACTGGACCCTGCCTTAAATTCCAGGAAGAGATCATCAGAGCCCTTCTGTTTCCAGACGGTGCTCCACCTCACCTTCCCAATCCAAATGCTGTAAGCCGGCTGCTTTCTTATGTCCTCCCAAGTACCCCTACCCAACGAGTCCCCCAAAGAAGAGGTCGTGTCTGCAGCAAGCGCAGATACAGGCATGACACCAGCTATTTTTGTCCTTCCTGTCCTGGTCTTTGCATTGGTGAATGTTTTGAACGCTACCATACACTAGTTGAGTGAGTATTAGCGTAGGGTACAGCACTGCACAGACTAGGACACACTTTCACAGGGTCTCTCAAGATGCCCTCGCATTTTGAGAGACCCGAACCTGGAACCTTTACAAAAAATTATTATATAATATAATAAAAAAAAAAAAAAATTAAAAAAATAGAAAAAAAATAGTTGTTTTATTGTTCTGCTCTTTTTTATTGTATTCTATTCTGCAATGTTTTATTGTTATTATGTTTTATCATGTTTGCTTTTCAGGTATGTAATTAATGGATTCATTTAACTTGACAGCAACAGCGTTTACTCCCACGATACATAAAGCCGTGACTCCAGCGCTGTCAGAGGCGATTTCACCACCAGAGTTAAAAAAAAAAAAAAAAAAAAAAGGAACATATATGCCGAAGCATGGGGAAGCAGGGGCAGAGGAGCGATATGCTCCTAACTTTTTCCCCCATGCTTCAGCATATATATATTTCAGGCACAGATTGCATTAAAAAATGTTTTATTTTTTACTATGTTTTTTTTTTGCATTTGCTTTGCAGGTATGGTATGTCTTACTGTTATACTGTAATGTTACTTTGTTTTTATTGTTAACCATCATTTGCTTAGCAGGTACACCATTCAGTTGCAGCGTGGATTTATTTATCTTGACAGCAACAGCGTTTGCTTCCACGATACATAAAGCCGTGACTCCAGCGCTGTCGGAGGTGATTTCACCACCACAGTTAAAAACAAAATGGTTCATGTATGCCCATTAGAAGTGGGTGGATGAAGGGCGGTATTCTAATGGTGGGCATACCCACCGATCAATCTTTTTTCGTTCAGCCCACAGGCTGCATGAAAAAAAAAAAAAAAAAAGGATTACAATATATGCCCAACAAGGACCAGCAATGTACTGGTATGTTGCTGGACTTTGAGTGGTTATATCAGAATGATGCCTGTGGGTTTAGGTATCATCTTAGTATCATTCTTTTCAGCCAGCGGTCGACTTTCATGTAAAAGCAATCCTAGCGGCTAATTAGCCTCTAGACTGCTTTTACAAGCAGTGGGAGGGAATGTACCCCCCTTCCCACCGTCTTCCATGGTTTTCTCTGGCTCTCCTGTCCCAACAGGGAACCTGAGAATGCAGCCGGTGGTTCCACCAGCTGACCATAGAACTGATCAGAGAACAGAATGGCTCCAATCATCTCTATGGCCTAAGAATCCGGAAGCTACAAGCATTTCATGACTTAGATGTCGCCGGATGTAAACAGCGCCATTGGGAAATTGGGAAAGCATTTTATCACACCGATCTTGGTGTGGTCAGCTGCGCACCCCTGCACAGCCACCCCCCCCCCGCTCTCGTGCAAAGGCAAACGTGTCAGTCTGGCGTCAAATGTAAACAGCAATTGCACCATGCATGTGAGGTATCACCGCGAAGGTCAGATCGAGGGAAGTAAGGCTTTTAAAAATGTATGTAGTTTGTCGCCACTGCACGTTTGTGCGCAATTTTAAAGCATGTCATGTTTGGTATCCATGTACTTGGCATAAGATCATCTTTTTTATTTCATTAAACATTTGGGCAATATAGTGTGTTTTAGTGCATTAAAATTAAAAAAAAGGTGTGTTTTTTCCCCAAAAAATACGTGTGAAAAATCGCTGCGCAAATACTGTGTGAAAAAAAAAAAATACAACACCCATAATTTTAACCCTTAGGGCCTTTGCTTTAAAAAAAATATATAATGTTTGGGGGTTCAAAGTAATTTTCTTGCAAAAAAAAAAAAAATGTTTCACGTAAACAAAGAGTGTCAGAAAGGGCTTTGTCTTCAAGTGGTAAGAAGAGTGGGTGATGTGTGACATAAGCTTTAAATAAATGTTCTGCATAAAATGCCAGGACAGTTCAACCCCCCCCCCCCCCAAATGACACCATTTTGGAAAGTAGACACCCCAAGCTATTTACTGAGAGGCATGTCGAGTTCATGGAATATTTTATATTTTGACACAAGTTGCAGGAAAAAAAAGACAATTTTTTTTTTTTTTTTTGCACAAAGTTGTCATATATTGCTCAAACATGCCATTGGCATATGTGAAATTACACCCCAAAATAAAATTCTGTTGCTTCTCCTGAGTACGGGGATACCACATATGAGACTTTTTGGGAGCCTAGCCGCACACAGGACCCCAAAAACCAATCACCGCCTTCAGGCTTTCTAAGGGTGTAAATTTTTGATTTCACTCCTCACTGCCTATCACAGTTTCGGAGGCCATAGAATGCTCAGATGGCACAACCCCCCCCCCCCCCCAAATTATCCCATTTTGGAAAGTAGACACCCCAAGCTATTTGCTGAGAGGTATAGTGAGTATTTTGCAGATCTCACTTTTTGTCACAAAGTTTTGAAAATTGAAAAAAGAAAAAAAAAAATTATATACATTTTTCTTTTCTTTCTGCATTTGCAAAAACAAATGAGAACTGCAAAATACTCACCATGCCTCTCAGCAAATAGCTTGGGGTGTCTACTTTCCAAAATGGGGTCCTTTGGGGGGGGTTGTGCCATCTTGGCATTTTATGGCCTTCAAAACTGTGATAGATAGTGAGGAGTGAAATCAAAAATTTATGCCCTTAGAAATCCTGAAGGTGGTGCTTGGTTTTCGGGGCCCCGTACGCGGCTAGGCTCCCAAAAAAGTCCCACACGTGGTATCCCCATACTCAGAAGTAGCAAAATGTATTTTGGGGCACAATTCCACATAAAACCATGGCATGTGTGAGCAATATATCATTAAGTGACAATTTTTTGTAAAAAAAAATTTTTTTTGTTTTGTCATTATTCAACCAAAAAAAAAAATTAAATATTCAATGGGCTCAACATGCCTCTCAGCAATTTCCTTGGGGTGTCTACAAAATGGGGTCATGGGGGGGGGGGGGGGTTGTTGTACTGCCATGCCATTTTAGCACCTCAAGAAATGAGATAGGCAGTTATAAAACTAAAAGCTGTGTAAATTCCAGAAAATGTACCCTAGTTTGTAGACGCTATAACTTTTGCGCAAACCAATAAATATACGCTCATTGACATCTTTTTTTACCAAAGACATGTGGCTGAATACATTTTGGCCTAAATGTATGACTAAAATTGAGTTTATTGGATTTTTCTTATAACAAAAAGTAGAAAATATAATTTTTTTTCAAAATGTTCGGTCTGTTTCCGTTTATATCGCAAAAAATAAAAATCAGAGGCAATCAAATACCATCAAAAGAAAGCTCTATTTGTGGGAACAAAAAGGACGCAAATTTCATTTGGGTACAACATTGCATGACCGCGCAATTACCAGTTAAAGCAGCGCAATGCCAAATTGTAAAAAATCCTTTGGTCTTTAGGCAGCCAAAAGGTCCGGGCTTAAGTGGTTAAGATAAGACTACACTGAACCGTTTTATTGGATTAGGCGCTATATTTAGCATCGTTTTAGCGGCGCTATTTGGCCGCTAGGGGGGCGGTTTTTACCCCCGCTAGCAGCCGAGAAAGGGTTAAAACCGCCTGCAGCAGCGGTTTGCTGGCGCTGCCCCATTGGACTTGCAGGACTTTTTTTACCGTCCTGCAAGCGCACCGCTCCAGTGTGAAAGCACTTGGGTTTTCACATTGGAGACAGGAGAGGCTCTTTACAGGCTATTTTTAGCGCTGTAGCGCCTGTAAAGCGCCTCAGTGTGAAAGTAGCCTTATTGAATCCCGTCTTATAGTACACTAAGTGCCCCACTGTACATGAGTTTTAAAAAATATGTAGCTATATACCGCATTTTAGAGTGTCCCTCACCCCTCATGTGACTGCCCGGCCCGCCGCTCTTCTCCCGATCTGACAGTTACAGCGGGCGGGACTGAGAATCCCCTGCTGAGGTCAGCCGGAAGGAGAGAAGAGAGCGTCGAGCTGGGCAGTCTGAGTCACATGTGAGCCGAGGGACACTCTGAAATGCGGTACTATATAGCTACGTATGTTTTAAAAAGCATGTACAGTGGGGCAATTAATGTACTATAAGACGGGATTCAATAAGACAGTTTAACAAGTGTAAGTAGAGTACATATGAGTTGTGCTCTGCTTACAACTCATACTGGTTCCGTCCTGAGAGTTCAGCTCTTCTTCCCCGTTCGCACCTCCCACTGTATTAACTCCTAGTGTGCTGGAATGTGCAAATGGGGAAGCCGAGCTGAACTCCCAGTGCTGAGCCAGTATGGTGAACTTCACAGGGCTGTTTGTCAGCTGCAGATTCCATCACTCCTGTCCTCCCTAAGTTAACACCTCAACAGGAGCGTCGTCGGATGAGAAGGGTTAAAGAATATTGCCATGCAAGTTCACTGCAGTTAGCTAAAGAAGTAGTAAGCCAAACTGGGGTGATTGTTTCCAGTGACACAATATAGCGTACACTGCAGAGGAATGGTATTCATAGGTGTCGTCCATGAAGGGAGTCTCTCCTAAAGCCCATGTGCCAAGAAGCCCTCTTAGTCTTTGCCAGGGCCCATGCTGAAAAAGAAGGCTACTGGGACTCTGTACTCTGGAGTGATGAGACCAAGATAAATGGTTTTGGAACTGATGGCTTCTAAACTGTATGGTGTTGCAAATGTGAGGAGTACGAAGAGAAATGCATGGTGCCTACAGTGAAACATGATGGTGGCAGTGTCCTTCTGTGGGGCTGCATGAGTGCTGCTGGAATCCAGGAGCTGCATTTGATTGATGGTATCATGAGTTCACAGATGGTACTTCTCTGTATTGAAAGAGAAGATGCTACCATCACTCCGTGCCCTTGGTCGTCGTGCACTTTTCCAATATGATAATGATCCAAAACACAAAAAGGCCACTGTTGCATTTCTAAAGAAGAACTGGGTGAACGTGATTTAGTGGCCAAGTATGTCACCTGATCTGAACCCAATCAAACACCTATGGGGAATTTTGAAGAGACAAGTTGAGCATCATTCTCCAGCCAGCATCCAGACTCTAAAAAGTCGTTCTTGAAGACTGGAAAAAGACAGATGCTGCAATATGTCGTCAACTTGTTAATTTCATGCCTAGAAGATTTGGTGCTGTCCTTTCAAATCTTGGAGGTCATACAAAATACTAGATGTAGTACTTTTTGTTGTGGGGTGTATTCATTTTTACATCAACTAATTTGAGTAAAACTGAAGATTCTGTGATTTAAGTTATATTATTAAAACTTACTTTCATGCAACGAGCTTAACAAATGTTCTATAAAACTCAGTGTGTACTTATTTATGCTGAGCACTGTATATTTGTCAATTCCCAGGAGAATTGAGGCTGTCTTGGATGACAAAGGCAGTCCAACACCATATCATTATTATTATAATACAGGATTTATATAGCGCTGACAGTTTACGCAGCGCTTTACAACATGAGGGGAGACAGTACAATTACAATACAATTCAATACAGGAGGAATCAGAGAGCCCTGCTCATTAGAGCTTACAATCTAGGAGGGAGGGTCAAGTTATACAAGAGGATAACAGCTGTGGGGGATGAGCTAATGGAGAAAACAGTGCAGTTGTTAGATGGAGGCAGGATAGGCTTCTTTGAAGAGGAAAGTTTTCAGGGATCGTCTAAAGGTCGATAAATTTGAAGACAGTCTGACAGATTGGGGTAGGGAATTCCAGAGTATGGGCGAGGCTTGAGAGAAGTCCTGGAGGCGGATATGGGAGGAGGTGATGAGGGAGCTAGAGATCAGGAGGTCTTGGGAGGAACGGAGACGGCGATTAGGTTGGTATTTTGAGACTAGGTTGGTGATGTAACTGGGCGCAGAGTTGTGGATGGCTTTGTAACTTATTGTTAGTATTTTGAATTTAGTGGCGAGTGGCAGCCAATGGAGGGATTGGCAGAGAGGGGTAGCAGACACTGAGCAGTTTGTAAGGTGGATGAGTCTGGCAGCAGCATTCATGATGGACTGAAGGGGGGGGTCTATTTAGTCTATTTAAAGGTAAGCCAATGAGAAGGGAGTTGCAGTAGTCGAGGCGAGAGATAACCAGGGAGTGAAATCAGGAGCTTTGTGGTTTCATTGGTTAGAAAGGGACGTAGTTTACAGATGTTGCGGAGGTTGAGGCGGCAAGCTATGGAAAGCTATTGGATGTGGGGCCGAAAGGAGAGTTCAGAGTCCAGGATAACACCTAGCACTCTGGCATGTGGAGAGGGGTGGATGGTTCTGCCAGTGCTCTTGACAGACAAGTCAGGGGAAGAGGCACGTGGGGGAGGAAATATTATAAGCTCGGTTTTGGACAAGTTGAGTTTGGGGAAGTGGTGCGACATCCATACAGATATGTCGGTTAGTAAGTTAGTGATGCGTGAGGAGACTGATGGGGCGAGTTGAGGGGTGGAGAGATAGATTTGTGTGTCGTCAGCATAAAAATGATATTGAAAGCCGTGAGAGGCAATCAGCTGATCCAGGGAAGAGGTGTAGATTGAAAATAAAAGTGGTCCAAGAACAGAACCTTGGAGGACCCCGACGGAAAAGGGAAGAGGAGTGGAGGAAGTAGAATTGTAAGTGACACTGAAGGTGCCTTGGGATAGGTAGGATGAGAGCCACTGAAGAGCACAGTCACGAAGACCGAGGGAGTAAAGTTTTTTGAGGAGGAGGGGGTGGTCAACAGTGTCAAAGGCAACTGAAAGGTCCAGAAGTAGGAGTATAGAATAGTGTCCATTGGTTTTTGCAGTTAGTAGGTCGTCTGTGAGTTTGAGAAGAGCAGTTTCTGTGGAGTGTTGAGGGCGAAATCCAGATTGAAGGGGATCAAGAAGGTTGTTCTTAATTAGGTGGTCACTCAGTTGGTTGTAAACCAGGCGTTCAAGGAGTTTAGAGGAAAAGGGGAGCAAGGAGATAGGGCGTAGGTTGTTAAGATTGGTAGGGTCCAAGGACGACTTTTTAAGTGTGGGGGTGACCAGTGCATGTTTTAGAGCATTGGGGAAGGTGCCAGAGGTGAGGGAGAGATTGAAAATGTGGGTTAGAGAGTGTGGGATGGAGTCAGAGGGTGACCGGAGCATTTGAGAGGGAATAGTGTCCAGGGGACAGGTGGTTAGGTGGGCGATAGAGAGGAGTTTAGCAACTTCGTCTGTAGTAGCAGATTTGAAAAAGGGAAGTGTCGGTTGTACCTGTTGACTAGGGGTCTTAGCTGGGGGAGATAACTGTAGAGTGGAGATTTCATCACGGATTGTATCAATCTTGTTTTTGAAGTGATTAGCAATCTCCTGTGCAGTGATTGAGTCAGTGGGTGGAGGACGAAGTAGAGAGTTGAAGGTGGAGAAGAGTTTACAGGGACTGGATGAGGTGGTGTTAATAAGAGTTGTGAAATAGGTTTGCTTGGCGGTGTGGAGGAAAGAATAGTATTACGGTAACTATTTCATTCTTTTATCTGGGGTTGCCATATTTTTGTTCAACCCTCTGTGCATGATCAATGCACATCTCATGCAGGTGAAAAACAAATGGTGCAGGTAGGAAGGTTTATTATACCTTAATTTGAAATCCACATAAATACAGGGAGAACATATATATCTATGATTATAGTGTTCTATGATAGTAATTTAATTCAGCATCTACTTGCTGTAAGACTAACAACGTAGCCTCAATTATGCTCACACAAGAGATGCTAATAATGATTGTAGTTGCAGTTTAGCCCAGCACCTAGATACTAAAAAGTCCAAGTGTGCCGACATCATTTGTGCCATTAGATATATAAAAAGGAAAACCCAGTGCAAGTGTTTGCTTTGCCCCAACTGTTACTGCCTGGGCAATATAGCAGCCGAACCTGAGGTTCATCCATAAATCCACAAGGCTATGTGAGCATGTACAGTTGACCGTTTTACTGTGTTATAATTGCATCAGAAAAGCTGTCTGCCTTGACAACATGGCAGTGGACAGCTCTTTGCAAGGAAGTATATCAACTGCATGTGTCCACACTCCCATCATGCAAGTAGATTGATCTGCTTCCCCACAGTGCCTGCATGAGCATTGCACAGCAGAGCCAGCAACACAGGATCAGCAGGTAAATGACTACTGCTACCAATGTTACCTACAATTGTTTGTAAGGAGGCACATCACCAATGACCACCAAACTAATGGTGCAGGTCTTCACTAATCTCAAATATATGGGAACACTTTTGGGCAGTTGTACTCTGTATTCCATGCTGTATGTTACATACTGTGGGCTGCTGCACAATGTGTGCTATTTTGTATATTAGACAGGGGACCACTATGTTGTTATGCTTTGCATACATTGTGTACTCTACTTTGCAGTTCCTACACAGTTAAGTTCTGTATGTTATGTTGACCAATGATATGGCTAGGATTTTTTTATTTTATTTTATTTTGGAAGTTCAATGGACAGGCACATTTTTACTAGTATTAGAATTGCATAAGATAATACATTTAGGACACTGGACCTAAAAAGTAAAAGCAAAACACTGCTGTTTAAGAGTGCTTAGATGGCGGTGCTATAGAACACTTTAAACTCAGGTTTGCAAGTTTCTTTGTTTGCTCTGTGTGTACAGTAAACGTTGTCGTTTTGGTATTTAAAAAAAAAAAAAAAAAAAAAAATCTACGAAATAAGGACCTGTAACGCACCCGCTACTACATGCTAAAACACGTGCATTTCCCATGATAGAAATGCAGTAGTACCTTTTTCCCATTAAAGTTTTTGGCGTATTGGGAGGATGCTAGAAGTCAATGGTAAAATGCAAACCTAGTCACATAATTAGTCAGGTTGAAAAAAGACCCCAGTCCATCTAGTTCAACCAATAAAAAAAAAAAAAACAAAAGTAAATAAAAAAGCATACAATCCCAAATACACAATCCTATACCCACAGTTGATCCAGAGGAAGGCAAAAAAAAAAAAAAAAAAAAAAAAACACACAACAGCAAAGCACGATCCAATTTGCTACAGGGTCGTGTGTCCTGCGGACTCGATCGCCATGGGGATACCCGCGATCGCCTCACAGAGAGGACGAACGGGAAGATGCTGATGTAAACAGCATCTTCCCGTTCTGTCTAGTGACAGTGTCACTGATCTCTGCTCCCTGTCATCGGCAGCAGAGATCAGTGACGTGTCACAGCTAGCCCATCCCCCCTACAGTTAGAAAACACTCCCTAGTACTGACTTAACCCCTTCACTGCCAGTGTCATTTACACAGGAATCAGTGCATTTTTATAGCACTGTTTGCTGTATAAATGACAATAGTCCCAAAAAGGTGTAAAAAAAAAAAAAAAAAACGCTGATCGCCGACATTACAAGTTAAAAAAAAAAAAAAAAAAAAAATTATTAATAAAAATGCCATAAAACCTATTTTGTAAACGCTATAACTTTTGCGCAAACCAATCAAAAAACGCTTGAGATTTTTTTTTTATTTTTTTTTACCAAAAATATGTAGCAGAATACGTATCGGCCTAAACCGAGGAAAAAAAATGTTTTTTTAACCGGTTCAAAACAGGGCATTTTCACCCCCTTCCTTCCCAGGCCAATTTTTAGTTTTCATCTACAATTGCGCGGGCGTGCGATGTTGTACCCAAAAAAAATTGACGTCCTTTTTTCCCCACAAATAGAGCTTTCTTTTGGTGGTATTTGATCACCTCTGCGGTTTTTATTTTGTGCGCTATAAACAAAAGAAGAGCGACAATTTTGAAAAAAAAAAAAACACAATATTTTTAACTTTTTGCTATAATAAATATCCCAATTTTTTTAAAAAAAAACAAAATTTTTTCCTCAGTTTCGGCCGATACGTATTCTTCTACATATTTTTGGTAAAAAAAAAAAAAAAAAAATTGCAATAAGCGTATATTGATTGGTTTGCGCAAAAGTTATAGCGTCTACAAAATACGGAATAGATTTATGGCATTTTTTTTTTTTTTTATTTTTTTTTTTAGTGGCGATCGCGATTTTTTTTCGTGACTGCGACATTATGGCGGACACATCGGACACTTTTTGACACATTTTTGGGACCATTCACATTTATACAGCGATCAATGCTATAAAATTGCATTGATTATTGTGTAAATGTGACAGGCAGTGAAGGGGTTAACCACTAGGGGGACACAAGGAGTTAAACATGTTTCCTAAGGGAGTGTTTCTAACTGTAGGGGGCGGGGATGTACAAGGGGAGGAGACCGATCAGTGTTCCGCTGTACTAGGAGCACAGATCGCTCTCCTCACAACTGACAGGACGTGGATCTGCGTTTACACACACAGATCCACGGTCCGGCCCGCTTAACGGGCAATCACGGGTGCCCGGTGGACATCGCGGCCGCCGGGCACACGTACCGGGTCCCGAGCAACGTGGCGCGCGCGCGCCCCCTAGACGGACGGGAATCCCAGGCCGTCATATGTCTATGGCTGGGTAGGGAAGTGGTTAATTATTTTTTGGGGATATTATAGCAAAAAGTAAAAAATAATGTGTTTTTTTTCAAAATTGTCGCTATTTTTTTTGTTTATAGCGCAAAAAAATAAAAACCGCAGAGGTGATCAAATACCACCAAAAGAAAGCTCTATTTGTGGTAAAAAAACACATCAATTTTGTTTGGGAGCCACGTCGCACGACCGCGCAATTGTCAGTTAAAGCGACACAGTGCCGAATCGCAAAAAAACCGCACTGGTCAGGAAGGGGGTAAATTCTTCCTGGGCTGAAGTGGTTAAAGATAAAGCACTATTGGCGTTTTTATATCTTTATGTACGTGGCTGATGGGACTCTTAATTTTTATTTTCACTTTCGCATTTTATCATATTATTTATGTTTGCAATTTCACGAGTGGATTTTCATTTGTTGGTATACACCTGTAATAGTTTTTTGGCACTAGGCGTTAAAGTAATTTAAACAGTAGCATGCATGTTGATATAAGAGTCTATGCACAATTGAGAGGGTTTTCCACTTTTTGTTTTTGTTCATAGAAGTCTTCAAAAGGTGAAGCGCTACTCCTAGCAGCGTGCAGTACCACTACACTATTTTACCAACTTTACCTATAACTGTTAATACATTTAGGAAAGAATCCAGGCCTTTTTTAAAGCAATCTACTGAGCTGGACACAACCACCTCTGGGAGGAAGTCTATTCCATATTTTCACAGCTCTTACTGAAACCCTTTCGTATTTGGAGATGACATTTTTTTCCCTAAACGTCATTCAGGACAGCACCCGAGAGAGTGGCTCCACCCACTAGAAAACACCAACTCCACCAAATTTTAAAAGGAGGCTTCTCCCCACAGCTCGTCAGTTTTTGTCTTTCCTCCGGCAAGGGAACTCCTAGTGGGAGTCAAGGTCTCCTTAGGTGCTGTCCTGAGAGGCCAGACCATTTTGCCTCCAGAGAGTCCGCCCCTCCCACGCCACACCAAGGGTAGCTGATAAGTGGGTTTCTTCTTCCTCTTCAGCTCAGAGAGGGCTCGACTTTTTCTGGGGCCGCTCCTAGGCGGCGGCAGCCGTTCACAGGGTTCCCCAGCATGTTGGCGTTACACTGTCATCTTTTTGGTGGCAGAGTAGAGACTCGGCCAGCCAGAAATGAGGTATCCAGCAAGGGGCGGCACCGGGGAACAAGCGCGGCGTCATTTCCGCAGGCAATTGCACAGGGGGAGAAGGGAGGAGTGGTCCTGGTGCCTATATTCCGGTCCGGTGCAGCTGCGCTGATGGACTCCGGAACTGGCGTTCTAACCACTAACAAGCAGCACTACGATGGACTCTGTGGCAGCAGCAAGTAGGACAGGCACAGGCACCAGCAAGGCCCAAGTAAAGGGGGCATGGGGGGGTCTAGCCTGTATACTGTGCTGTCTCTTTCCATTTTATTCCCCCTGGCGGCCTGTCTTGGCACAGGGAGTTGGCTGTTGTACTACCTGTGTACCTGTGATGAGCCCGTTGGGAGGCAGGTTTGACTCGCTGGAAAGCTCTGATGTTTCTTTGTCATTTTTTGGCAGGCTAAGAGCTCTGATCCAACAATCAAAAAGGAGATGTCCCTCATGTAAAACAAAGTTACCAGAAGGTTGGAAGACTTTGTGTCAAATTTGCATTGATTCCTTAGTTAAGGAAGAAGCTTCTTCTGCATGCAGCGATTTAATCGCATCAGTTAAAAAAAGAGCTAGATGCTACTATCCAATCTTTTCTTATAACACCATCCCTGGGTCAGCCAACTACCTAAGGATTCTCTCGGGGCTCACAATTAATCCCAGCGGTGGAGGCTGAAGCTGGCCCTCCTACCCAAGGGGAGCATTCCCCCTCTCATTCCGGGGAAGGAAGAAGAAGAAGAAGAAGAAGAAGAAGAAGAAGAAGAAGAAGAAGAAGAAGAAGAAGAAGAAGAAGAAGAAGAAGAAGAAGAAGAAGAAGAAGAAGAAGAAGAAGAAGAAGAAGAAGAAGAAGAAGAAGAAGAAGAAGAAGAAGAAGAAGAAGAAGAAGAAGAAGAAGAAGAAGAAGAAGAAGAAGAAGAAGAAGAAGAAGAAGAAGAAGAAGAAGAAGAAGAAGAAGAAGAAGAAGAAGAAGAAGAAGAAGAAGAAGAAGAAGAAGAAGAAGAAGAAGAAGAAGAAGAAGAAGAAGAAGAAGAAGAAGAAGAAGAAGAAGAAGAAGAAGAAGAAGAAGAAGAAGAAGAAGAAGAAGAAGAAGAAGAAGAAGAAGAAGAAGCACCTTCAAGATACAAACTGTCCTTAGAACAAGTAGTCAGTCTGTTGAAAGCAGTCTTTGCAACATTGGGTTTAGGTGAAGAAAAGAGAATTATCGCTGCATGACCGAATGTACGCAGGGTTTAGTGAATCAAAAAGTTGCACTTTCCCCGTGCATTCAGTAATCTCTGAAGCCATCAAAAAGGAATGAGTGGATCCAGAGAAAAAAAAAAATGTTTTTCCCAAGAGCGTATAAGACTCCTCCCGTTCAATGAAGACCCAGAGGCGCTTTGGAACAAAGTTCCTAACCTGGATGCGGCATTTTCCCAAGTTTCTAGATCGACCGACTTGGCATTTGAAGACATGGGAATATTAAAAGATCCCATGGACAAAAGGATGGATCAACAGCTTAAAAAGGCTTGGCAATCTATCATGCGCAACCTCAAACCGGCTATGGCTTCTACCTGCGTTTCTAGAAACATGAAGTTCTGGCTAAATTGGCTTAAAGCCCACATTATAGCAGTTTCACCCAAGCAGGAGATTCCGGATTCTTTTTCAACCCTAGCTGTGGCTTACATTTCTGATGCATCTGCAGAATTAATAAGGATGTCAGCTAGATCTGTGGCTTTTAACAAATTCAGCCAGGAGAACCCTATGGCTAAAGACCTGGCCAGGAGACGCAGCGTCAAAGTAAATTGTGTGGAATTCCATTTATGGGAGATCTTTTATTTGGTCCTGATCTAGATTCAGTTTTAGATAGGACAGCCGATAAAAAGAAATCTTTTTTATTTTTATTTATTTTTTTATTTTTTTTTACAGGAAAAAACAGCCAGTTAAGCGGCTTTTTCAACCTCAAAAAACAAAGGGACAGGGCAATTGGCTGGCACAAAGGGGCAAAGGCAGAGGGAATTTCCTTTTCCATCCTCCTGCGCCAACCAATAAATCGCAATGACTCGTCATTGCCAGTGGGAGAAATTCCTTCCTCACTGGGCAAGCATGACAGAAAACCCATTTATTCTAGACATGCTGGCCCAGGGATACAAAAATAGAGCTTTTGACCTTCCTCCAGAAAGATACTTTGTAACAAACCTGCCAAGGGACACAACAAAGGCCCTAGCCATGAAGAACCTGTTAGGGGATCTGATGCAATAGAGAGTTGTGATTCAGGTATCTCCTGAGGAATGTTATCGGGTTTCTATTCCCATATTTTCCTGATAAAGAAACCGTCGGGAAGCTTTCGTCTCATTCTCAACTTAAAACTTTTAAAAACAGGTCAGTCCGATACAAGAGATTCCGCATGGACTCCATTTTTTCGGTCAGAAATCTTAGTCAAGTCGATTGATGCCATGAATAATTCCTTAAGAGATGCGTACCTGCATGTGCCTATAGCCTCAGTCTCAAAAGTACCTCAGGCTGGCAATAAATATGGGGAAGGAGGTGCTACATCTACAATTCAAGGCTCTCCCTTTTGGTCTTCCATCCGCCCCACGAATATTTACAAAAATAATGGCGGAAGCTCTTGCTCCTCTCCATCTGCAAGGAATTGCGGTAATCCCTTATCTGGAAGACCTCCTTTGTTTTTTTTTTCGTTTCCCCTTCCAGAGGCCGGCAATCATTTGGAAGCCTTGGGCTGGATTGTGAACCTTCAGAAATCAAATTTCAATCCAGCTCAGAAAGTTCAATTTCTAGGTTATGTAAAAAAGCACCATCCATCTTTCCCTCAACTCCGACCTGTTTCCCAGTTCCGACTGCTGAAAAACATCCCCCCAGCATGATACTGCCACAATCATGTTTCACTGTGGGGATGGTGTTCTTTGAGTAATGTGATGTGATGTGTTGGGTTTGCACCAGACATAGCGTTTTCTTTGATGGCCAAAAAGTTAAATTTTATGCCTCGTACACACGTTCTGAATATCGTACGACCGTTCTCACTTAATAGTCGTAAGTAGAAATTGAATAGCTAAAGTCACGAAAATTCTCGCACGACGGACAAAAAAAAAAATCGGAAGTAATGTCATGTGTTGTAATGTATTTGTATTGTACTTTCGGACGACAACTATACTGACTAAACGAAAATCGTACGATCTGGAATCGTACGAGGAAAATTTTCGTGTATGTCCGATCAAATAATATCGGATGAACGGTCGTGATCGGCTGTCGAAAGTGTACACACGATCCGAATATTGTACGATATTGTCCTCGGATGACTGTTTTCGTACGATATTCGGATAGTGTACGGGCCATTAGTCTCATCAGACCAGAACACCTTCCTCCATATGTTTTGGGAGTCTCCCACATGCCTTTTCGCAAACTCAAAACGTGCCATTTTGTTTTTTGCTGAAAGTAATGGCTTTCTTCTGGCCATAAAGCCCAACTCTATGAAGTGTACGGCTTATTGTCGTCCTATGTACAGATACTCCAGTCTCTGCTGTGGAACTCTGCAGCTCCTCCAGGGTTAACTTAGGTCTCTGTGCTGCCTCTCTGATTAATGGCCTCCTTGCCCGGTCCGTGAGTTTTGGCGTGTGGCAGTCTCTTGGCAGGTCTGCTGTTGTGCCATGTTCTTTCCATTTGGATATGATAGA
This sequence comes from Aquarana catesbeiana, assembly GCF_042186555.1. Lineage (NCBI taxonomy): Eukaryota > Metazoa > Chordata > Amphibia > Anura > Ranidae > Aquarana > Aquarana catesbeiana. Next base: position 152,013,798 of record NC_133330.1, read on the forward strand.
TTTGATGGTGCTCCTAGGGATCAAAGATTTGGATATTTATTTTATAACCTAACCCTGACTTGTACTTCTCAACAACATTGTCCCTTATTTGTTTGGAGAGTTCCTTGGTCTTCATGGCAGTGTTTGGTTAGTGGTGCCTCTTGCTTAGGTGTTGCAGCCTCTGGGGCCTTTCAAAAAGGTGTGTATAGACCGATGTGACACTTAGATTGCACACAGGTGGACATCATTTCACTAATTATGTGACTTCTGAAGGTAATTGGTTGCACCAGAGCTTTGGACTAAAGGCTGTAATGTAACAAAATAGGTAAAAAGCCAAGGGGGAGGAATACTTTTGCAAGGCACTGTGTTTGCGTTTATTTTGTGGACTATAAACAAAAAAAGAGCAACAATTTTGAAAAAAAAAAAAAAAAAAAAAAACCACACACACACACACACACACACACACACACACTGCCAAAACGTCTTTCAGGACAGCACCCGAGAGATCACGGCTCCTCCTCCCACAGGAAACACCTCATCAATTAGGTCTTTAATTGGAGTCCTCCACGTTGCTTCGTCAGTTTTTTTGTGTTTCCTCCAGCTGGAGAAACACCTCTGGTGGGAGCCATAATCTCTCAGGGCTTTCCTGGGAGACACAGGTTCTCACCTGTTAGGGCTTTTTTTGCTGGGAGAGTGATCCTCCCACTTGCCTCCCTGATGGATGGTCCCGTGGGCTCACTCTCCCTCTTCTGTGCTCGGGGAGAGCCTGTACGCCTGGGAGTGCTGCTTCTTTTTTTGCCAGACAGGCGGTTGTCCTCCGTTCCCTGCTGGCTGCATTGCGGAACAAGCGGTGGCGGCAGCCATGTTTCTGGTGGCAGAGGAGTAACTCAGCCACGTCCTGTATAAGAAGAAGCAGCACTTCCGGGTTGGCGCGCGTGTCATTTCCTGCTGCAAAGCGCAGAGGGAGAGGGCAGGGTCACCTGGTGCCTTAATTTCCGGTTCCAGGTCAGCGCAGCAGCGTTTTTGAATCTGGAACCGGAGTTTCGTTTACCACCTGTCCGCAGACAGCTATGGATAGCGATGCAGCGGATAAGGGGGCAAGCCAAGGCGCCAGCAAGGCTAAGGTAAGGGACTGTGTCCTCTATTACTCTGGGCCGTTTTCTCCTGTGGGGGTTTACTCACCCTTTCCCCCCCATCTCCCTGGGAATGTATGTTGCAGTGGCTAGTGTTAGCATTTCTGCCCAGCAACAGGGGATTTTAGGTGGTGGTGGCTTGCTGGGCACATGGAAGTAAGATGTTATCTTCCCTAGTGCACCTGGGTGTCTTATCTGTGCTGTGTAGCAGCCTTTTAAGCGTTGTTCCTTGTCTCTTTTCTGTTTGTCCAGGCCAAAGGTTCTGCCCAACCAGTCAAGAAAAGGTGCCCTTTCTGCAAAGAGAAATTAAGCGATGTTTGGACCAAAACGCTTTGTGCAGATTGCATCGCAAATCTAGTCAGGGAGGAGTCTCCATCCATGTGTGGCGATTTGGTTACAACCATAAAGGATGAGTTTCGGGCCACCTTTCAAGCTTTTAGGTCAAACCTAAGAGAGGAACCAGGTCCCTCAAGGGATCCTTCGGTTGCGCAGCCATCTTCAGAACCCCAAGGCAGCTCTCAAATAATTTCAGGGGGTCCGATATCCCAGGACACTTCCCAAGGGTCCATTTCCTTCGCTCCAGATGAAACAGATTCTGAGGAGGAGGAAAATGAAACAGATGCCGTTTCTAAGTACAAAATGTCACTAGAAGAGGTTGGAGGACTCCTGAAAGTAATCCATGCCACTTTGGGGATAGAAGAGGAAAAGAAGGAACTCTCCTTGCATGACTGCATGTATGCTGGTTTAGGAGATTCAAAAGGCCGTTCTTTTCCAGTCCATTCAGTTATCACTGATATGATTAAAAAAGAGTGGCTGGAACCTGAGAAAAAGCCATTCTTTTTCCGGGCTCACAAGAAAAGATTTCCATTTGAGGAAAATCCTGATTCTATATGGAACAAGGTTCCAAAATTGGACTCTGCCTTTTCTCAGGTCTCGAAGTCTACGGACCTCGCCTTTGAGGATATGGGCACTCTGAAGGAGCCCATGGATAAAAGGATGGACCTGCTTCTTAAAAGAACCTGGCAATCGGTGATGAACAATCTAAAACCGGCAATGGCAACAACCTGTGTTGCAAGGAATTTAGATCACTGGGTTAACCAGCTGAAGGCCCATGTTACAGCGGATTCCTCAAAACAGGAGATTCTAGACTCCTTTACAACTCTGTCTGCAGCAATATCATATATTGCGGATGCTTTTGCAGAATCTATCCGCGTGTCAGCCAGGTCAGCAGCTTTAACTAATTCTTCTAGTGTTTTTTTCAGCCCCAAAAAGGAAAAATGCAGGGCAAGAAGCCATGGTCTTCCCAGAGGCCAAAAGGTAGGAGTGGAGTGCTCTTCAATCCTCCTGCGACCTCCAGAAAATCGCAATGACTCCCTCAAGGTCAGGGGAAGACTCCAAGAGTTTCTTCCTCAGTGGAGAGCCATCACTTCAAACCAGTTTATTGTAAATATGCTCTTCCAGGGGTATGTGATAGAATTCACGGAAGAACCTCCAAAAAGATTCTTGATGACAAACGTCCCAAGGGATCCGGTCAAGGATTTCGCCATGAAGTCCCTAATTCAGGAACTGAAAACCCAGAAAGTCATTGTTCTGGTCCCGACAGGGGAGTTCTTCCACGGTTTCTACTCACATGTATTCCTCGTTCAGAAACCTTCAGGAAAGTTGCGCCTCATCCTGAATCTCAAAATGCTGAACAAATCAGTAGAGTACAGGTTTCGGATGGATTCCATTTTTTCAGTAAGAAACCTCCTGTATCAAGGGTGCTAAATGGCATCAATAGATTTACAAGATGCCTACCTCCACATTCCTATTGCCGCCAGGTCACAGAAATATCTGAGGTTAGCACTGAAAGGGAAGAAGGTGGTACATCTGCAATTCAGAGCACTCCCGTTTGGTCTGTCATCATCCCCAAGGGTTTTCACGAAAATAATGGCGGAAGCATCGGCGCCTCTGCGTCTAGAAGGGATCTCAGTTATTCCTTATCTGGACGATCTGCTGTTTTTCGCTCAAACCAGAGAAGGTCTTTAAGAAAACTTGCTCAGAGCCCGTGTTCACCTGGAATCCATAGCGTGAATCTTAAACCTGCAAAAATCAAATCTGATTCCCTCATAGAAAGTGTTATTCCTGGGTTTCCGCATCAGCTCTTTAGAGCAAAAAATTTTTCTTCCAGAGGAAAAACAGAAAAAAAATTGGTACAAGTGGTGTCACTGCTACAGTCCAATCAGATTCTGTCCACGAGGAAGATCATGTCATCGTTGGGAACCTTGACCTCTTCCATACCGGCAGTCCAGTGGGCAAAGCTCCATTTCAGACCTCTGCAAAGTTTCCTGTTAAAAACCTGGAATCACCAGCAGGATTCACAATATTCACTAGTGAAGATCCCTACATCGGTGAAAAGGAGTCTTTGGTGGTGGAAGAACCAGACAAGATATTCAGAGGGCCTGTTACAGTCCTTCCCAACCCAAGTAAGGTTAACAACCGTGCCAGTTCCTAAGGTTGGGTGGCCTCACATGAACGGTCGGTGGGCCCAGGGCTCGTGGTCCACAAAAGATGCAATGAGGTCCTCAAATTGGAGGGAACTAAAAGCTATAGAGATAGCCTTACTGACCTTTGCAAAAGAAGTCCAGGGACAGCATACTCAGATCCTGTCGGACAACGCCACGGCGGTGGCCTACATAGACAGGGGGGAACCAGAAGCAGATTTCTGCAAAACCTAGCAAGAAGCATTCTAAGTTGGGCAGAGCTCCATACTTTAGCCTTGTCCGCGGTCTACTTAAAGGGGACCCTAAACACGATAGCGGACTTCCTCAGCAGGAATCAGGTATTGGAAGCGGAGTGGCAATTGAATCCAGAGGTCTTCCATTTGATCTTGAACAAGTGGGGGCGCCCAAGAGTGGATCTCTTTGCAACCCAGGAAAACTCGCAAGTGTCTCGTTTCTTCTCCCTGAACAGGAACGAGTCATCACTGGGAGTGGATGCTCTGGCGCACAGTTGGAAATTTCACCTCTGTTACGCATTTCCCCCGTTTCAGCTTATCCCTCGGGTCATAGCAAAGATCAGGAAGGAGGATACAACAGTGATTCTCATCACTCCCTTCTGGCCCAAAAGGCCTTGGTTTTCATCCCTTCTTCAGATGCAACTAAAACCGTATTGGCACCTTCCGTTAAGGAAAGACCTTCTGTTACAAGGTCCTCTGCTTCACCAGGAAGTAGCAAAGCTAAAACTCTCGGCTTGGCTACTGAGGAACAGCTCTTGAAGAGAAAAGGTTTGGTGGTTGCCCTCCTATCCAGCAGAAAGAAGGTTACAAGAGCAATATATTCCAAAGTTCGGAAAGTCTTCAACTCCTGGTGCACAGCATCTGACAGATCACCAAAGCAAATTTCCTCTGTTCTGGAATTTCTGCAAGAAGGAGCAGACAAGGGCCTAGCGGTCAGTGCCCTCAAGGTTCAAGTTGCTGCGCTGGGGGTATTACTGGAAAAGTCCATTTAGTCAGAACCCTTAGTGATTAGATTTTTCAAAGCTCTCACCCGGACTAGACCAGTGGTGATCAAAAGCTGTCCAGCATGGGACTTATCAGTTGTTCTACAGGCACTGACCAGGGAACCTTTCGAACCCATTAATTTAGCCTCCCTGAATTTAGTTACTTTAAAAACAGTTTTTTTAGTGGCTGTTACAACAGCTCGAAGAGTCAGTGAGCTGCAAGCCTTATCAATCAGGGAGCCATTTTTTTCCGTTTTCTCAGACCGGATTGTTCTGAAGACGGATCCTAATTTTTTTACCAAAGGTCACTTCGGTCCAGAATCGAACTCAGGAGATACTTCCTACCTTTTGTTCTAATCCATCAGGTAAGAAGGAAGAAGAATTCCATACCTTGGATGTTAAAAGAGCAGTCTTGAGTTACTTGGAAACCACTAATGACTTTAGATATTCAGAAGCTCCATTCATTTTATTTTCTGGTAATAAGGAAGACCAGCTTCCAGAGGAACCATTGCCAGATGGTTGAGAATGGCTATCTCAGAAGCCTATTCCCTTACAGGTCGAGTCCAGCGAGTATTCGGGCTCATTCTACAAAAGCTTCGGCGGTAAGTTGGGCAGAAAAAGCCGGCGCCACCCCCGAACAAATCTGCAAGGCAGCTACTTGGACAAGTCTGACAACCTTTGCCCGTCACTATAGGTTAGACCTCATGACGGCTGGGGACCAGGCTTTCGGAAGAAAAGTCTTACAGGCTGTTGTCCCACCCTAAATGGAGTAAGTCTCGATCATCCTCTTGGGTGCTGCCCTCAAAGACGTTTTGGAAAAATGCAAGTTAGACTTACCGGTAACTTGTTTTCCAATAGGCTTTCAGGACAGCAGTAACCCGCCCTTTTTTTATGCTGTTGCTGTAATACTATGATCTAACTGTCGCTTATGTGTTGCAGCTGGGGCTGGAGGCTCTCTACAAACAACTGACGAAGCAACGTGGAGGACTCCAATTAAAGACCTAATTGATGAGGTGTTTCCTGTGGGAGGAGGAGCCATGATCTCTCGGGTGCTGTCCTGAAAGCCTATTGGAAAACAAGTTACCGGTAAGTCTAACTTGCATTTTTCTCTTTCGTTCATTGACGGACAGCACTATAATCTTGACCTTGGGGTTATATCGCCACCTTTAGGAGAGGAATAGGCAGAACATAGAAAAAAAAACAAGCACAGTACCGCAGGGGGTGGTCCTACTGGCAATAACCCCCCACTCTGCTCCCAGCAGCTCAGCTCAGGGGCCCCCTCAGTCTGTGGCAGCTAGGAGGGTAGGCATTTTTTGTCTCTTGCCTTAGGTTCCCGGGTGGTGACAGGTGAGAGTGGGTCAGGCATGGCGTCTAATGCTGGCGCTTCTTCCCCAGACACCCCTGTGATAGCAACTGGTTCCCCTGGACCTGCAGTGTCCCTGGACGCTCTGTCGGTGGTCCTGGAATCATTTGTTTCCAGGGTGGAAGTGGCGTGCAAGGCGGGTAAAAAATGCCACCTTCCCCACATCTTCCGGGGAAAGCTCTGATTCAGACTCTAGCCCCGTGGTGGCAGGCGGCCCCTGTTCTGATGCTTCAGAGGTTGCGGACCATGACCCTTTGGACAGTGAGGAGGAATCTTCCGTGTCCGTTTCAGCGCGGGAAAAAGCGCTAGTGGGGGCACTTTTATTGCGGCGGTGCGGGATACTTTAAAGATAGAGGATACTCTAGGGGCATCTGCAGATGTGTCGGTCCCTTTTGGGTCACACAAGCCGGTCCGCAACGTTAAGGTGTTTCCCTACCTGACTTATTTTGATAGGTTTACAGAGATTGGGAACGCCCACAGCGTGCCTTTTCAGTCCCGAGGCGATTGGCGGTGCGTTACCCCTTGGAGGAGAGTCGCCTGAAAAAAATGGCCATCTCCTCGGTATCAGCAGTAGTGCTGCGTTGGCTGATTTGGCTCAAGTGTTGGTCTGCGGACCAGACATCTAAGAAAGCGCTGGCAGAGTTGCCCTTCCAAGGTGGGAGGATGTTTGGCGCCTCTCTGTATGACATTATTAAAGATGTTACTGGGGGGAAAAGAGTACTTTGCTCCCACAGTCCAGAAAGGGTAAGGACCCACGCCGTAGGCAGGGGCCCCCTTTTTTCCGCTCAGAAGCGTTTTTTTCGTCCGCCCGTTTTGGTGGGTAAGCATTCCCAGTCCAACAAGGTGCCTGCTGAGGGACAAAAGCGTCCCTGGTATCGCAAGCCTAACAAGCCTGCAAACAAATCAGCTACCGCATGAAGGTTCACCCCTGCACGGCTCTCAGGTGGGGGGGGGGGGGTCGTCTTCGCGAGTTTGCAGACCGGTGGACTTCTCTTCTTTTCGACCGGTGGGTCTGCAAGCTGATTTTGTCAGGCTAAAAGTTTCTTTCTTGTCCGCCAGACAGGTTTTTTCCCTCCAACCTTCATCTCCTTCCGTCTCGTCGGGAGGCCCTGTTTGGGGCAGTGCAGGACTCGCTACTGCGTGGGGTGATAGTGCCTGTACCGATGTCAGGAAGGTTTCAGGGATTCTACTCCAATCTGTTTGTAATCCCGAAGAAGAAAGGGGTCCGTCCGGTCCTGGATCTCAAGGCCCTCAATTGTTTTGTGAAGGTTCATAGGTTCAGGATGGAATCGGTTAGTTCCGTGGTCACTGCACTTCATCAGGGAGGTTTCCTGGCGTCCTTGGACATCAAGGACACATACTTGCACGTCCCCATATGCGTCAGGCACCAGAGGTTTCTGCAATTTGTGGTCGGGAATGCGCACTACCAATTTGTAGCTCTTCCCTTTGGTTCAGCGTCGGCACCAAGGGTCTTCACCAAGGTGATGGCTCTGATTCTGGCGTTTGAGACAATGAGGGATCGCGATCGTGGGGGTACCTGGACGATCTCCTCCTGAGAGCAGTTTCTGCTTCAGAACTGAGGGAGGATGTGGAGAATGTGGGAGGGGTGGTGTATCATGGGTTCAGGCTTAGCCCCTTAGTTCCAGTCAAGGGAACTCTTAAGGCATCAGCATACCAAGACATTTTGGACAATGTCATGCTCCCAAATTTGTGGGAACAGTTTGGGGATGGCCCCTTCCTGTTCCAACATGACTGTGCACCAGTGCACAAAGCAAAATCCATAAAAACATTGCTGAGCGAGTTTGGGGTGGAGGAGCTTGAGTGGCATGCACCTCAACCAACAGAACACCTTTGGGATGAATTAGAGCACAGACTGCGAGCCAGGCCTTCTCATCCAAAATCAGTGCCTGACCTCACAAATACACCTCTGGAAGAATGGTCAAACAGTCCCACAGACACTCCTAAACCTTGTGGACAGCCTTCCCAGAAGAGTTAAAGTGGTTATAGCTGCAAAGGGTGGGCAGACTAGGATGTCATTAAAGTTCATGTGCGCGTAAAGGTAGGCGCCCCAATACTTTTACTATATATTATATAATTTTTTATTTTTATTAGTTATAAATGCCTTTTTTTGAGTGATTACATAATCTCTGTTCTCAATTGCACAAGGAGAGGTGAGGGTGTAGAAACAACAGTACACTGATCTTCCCAGAAGCTTCCTGAAGATGCAGGATTGGATGCGAAATGCGTAGAGGCTTCTGGGTAACGCCAACGTCACTTCCTGTCCCAACCCGCACCATGCCGAGGCTTGGATCGCACGCTGGGAACTATAGACGGAACGGAGCTTAACAAACCCTAAAGGAGTATTGCTATTGCTAGTATTAAAAGAGGAGATCACCTTAGTGTGTTTATTGGTCCAGAAACGCACCAGCACCTTTGCAGCCATAGTGCTATTTGCTGGGTGTTTGGTGTGCTTCTGTACCTTTAAGAAGGGATGGGCTGCCCTTCAGTCCACCTACCAGCATTTTTCCATTAGAATGCATGTGCCTCCACTGTGGGGATACTCATATTTTAGCGTTAGAACCACAGATATCAGGGTGCCATGACGAGGCTCTGTGGCTTACGCATACATTTGCAAATGCGTGCGGACTAAACCCCTGTTTTTAACGCGTACTGTTAGACAGGTCAATTTGGTTGTCTGCGAGCTGGTGGCAAGTAGGCTTTGGTTTTTTCCTGGGCATTCCCCAGGCTTTGTTTGCATAGTATTAAAAAGCACCTTACTTGCGAGTGCAAAATTCTTATACTAGTTTTATTGATGAAATACAATTTTATACATGTTGCGCAACGATGGCCGTTTGCTTTTTAGGAGATCCTGAGATCACCTAATGTGGAGATGTATGGAGTGATTACTGGCATATCGTTTGGAAACCCTCAGTTATAGTCTCACGAGTGAAGTGGTTAACCCAGGCATAAACCAAGGCGCTTTTTTCATTTATTTTTGGTGAGTGTTCATTCTAGAAGGTGGTTGTATAGAATTCATGGATTGGTGGAGATTTCTTCAATTTCGGATGCAAATCTGTGCATGTGGGATCTGGATACCCATTTTTTGATTATAAACACTGGAACTTTTGTTTAACCATTTCCCGACCGGCGCATGCCGATGTACGTCGGCAGAATGGCACGGCTGGGCAAATGGGCGTACAGGTACGTCCCTTTGAATTTGCTGCCGTGCCATAACGTGTGCGCCGGCCGGGAGCTCCGTGAGTCGAGTCCCGCGGACTCGATCACCGCGGGGATACCCGCGATCGCCTCACGGAGAGGACGAACGGGGAGATGCTGATGTAAACAGCATCTCCCCATTCTGCCTAGTCACAGTGTCATTGATCTCTGCTCCCTGTCATTGGGAGCAGAGATCAGTGACGTGTCACAGCTAGCCCATCCCCCCTACAGTTAGAAAACACTCCCTAGTACTGACTTAACCCCTCCCCCTAGTGGTTAACCCCTTCACTGCCAGTGTCATTTGCACAGGAATCAGTGCATTTTTATAGCACCAATTGCTGTATAAATGACAATGGTCCCAAAAATGTGTCAAAAATGTCCGATGTGTCTGCCATAATGTCGCAGTCACGATAAAAATCGCTGATCGCCACCATTACTAGTAAAAAAAAAAAAAAAAAAAAAAATTTATAAAAATGCCATAAAACTATCCCCTATTTTGTAAACGCTATAACTTTTGCGCAAACCAATCAATAAACGCTTATTGCGATTTTTTTTTTTTACCAAAAATATGTCGAAGAATACGGATCGGCCTAAACTGAGGAAAAAAAAAATGGTTTTTTTTATATATTTTTGGGGGATATTATAGCAAAATGTAAAAAAATTATGCTTTTTTACAAAATTGCCACTCTTATTTTGTTTAAAAGCGCAAAAAATAAAAGAAAATTAAAAAAAAAAATCACAGAGGATCAAATACCACCAAAAGAAAGCTCTATTTGTGGGGAAAAACGGACGTCAATTTTGTTTGGGAGCAATGTCGCTTGACCGCGCAACTGTCAGTGCCAAATCGCAAAAAGTGCTCTGGTCAGGAAGGGGGTAAAATCTTCCGAGGCTGACGCGGTTAATACACTACCACTATTTGTTTCACTTATGTAATTTTCCCTATATCAGTATACCATGCACCTCCTATAATATATGGTTATTATTATTGATGGATCATTGAAGAACATATATTCACTGTTTGAGATATGTGGTAAGACAAGTATTTTTTAGGGTCAGCGCAGTTATCCTTTATACTGTAATATTGCTTACCCCATACTCTAGGTGGGGATTCTGCAAATCCGCTATCTAAAGACACATATAATTATATATATATATATATATATATATATATATATATATATATATATATATATATATATATATATATATATTTTTATTTATTAATCACTTATTTTATTTTTTTTTTTTTGTTCTTCAATGTCTAGCATGGCCAGTTTGAAATGGAAAAGCAGAGGGACTGGCAGGATCACCAGGTATTTTCATGATACAACATACACATATGAGGAATATGAAATGCTGGGGTAACATTCTTTGAGATGAGACAGAGCTGCTTCTTTTCCCATGCACGTCAATAAGAATATAAAAAAAAAAAAAAAAAAAAGCAGTCTGGTTGATAGGTAGGTTGAAGCACCACAAGGTTAGCTGGAGGTCAAAATCTTTCACAATGCACACTGACACTGAAGACAGGAGACTCCGCATATCTCCACACCAGCATCCACCTGGACCACATGCCTGCCCTAATGCCATGCACGTAAAACATGCAGAACAATCCAATAAGGTGGGATCTTGGAAAACAGAAATCTCTTATTAAATTACTTCCCACCCAGACACTACACATAAAACAGCTAGGTGGGAGCTTAGTCGTTCAGGAAGGTCCCTCAGAACAAGCCCACCAATGCAGCTACGCGATCCTGGTGTGTCCGTGTCCCCTGGACACAGCACATCTCCACTCGGCAGGTGGGCTCTGTGATTGGCCCTCCCGATCACATGATGGCTGTGTCCAATCACTGCCATCATGTAATGTAAATAGAGATGGTTATCAGGCAATCGGCTCTGCTTCTCCTGACACAGAGCCTGTTAGTGAGAAGGAGAGACGATCTGTGCTGTAAGCCAGGGATCAGTGAGTTTTGAGCGGTTTACACACACACTGATCACCCAGCTACCATTCCCAAACAGTGTCCTGTCACAGTGTCCCCACACAGTGATAAACATCGGTCGCACATCAGTCCCAGTGATCACACATTGATCAACATCTGTCAGAGTAAAAAAAAAAAAATCTGTGCCAATGACATCAGTGAATATCAGCAGCATCAACATGGCTAAAAAAAATTATTCAGCAGCAAGGAGGCTTTCCAGATACTCCAGAGTATGTCAGACAAGAGTAGCGGGGAACTCTCTTCGTCAGACTCAGATAGCGAGTATGAGCCAGTAGAAAGCAGTGGCTCTGAAATGGAAACTGAGGAGAACAGAATCCAAACAAAGAGGCTCGGGAGATCTGAGGAGGCGCATGCATCCACCAGCAGCGCAATAAATCCTGTGGCAGGTACCAGCAGCGCAGAGCTCCCAAATAATAGGCAGGTGTCAGGGAAATGGCCTTGGAAGAATTGGCAATGTTGCCAATATCCAGCATGGGCTCATATGGAGAACCCCCGTGCACAGTGGCACGACAAATACTGGCACCCACTGGCCTATTTAAAACTGCTGCTGAGAGCATGATGTTGCTGGATTATCGTCAGCCTCTGTATTCCTGGACTTCCAGTTACCGACCTGGCTTCCCGATATCCTGGTTTGACCTCTGGCTTGTACTTCCGACTCCGCTCCTGCTTGCTTCTCCTGGTTATCAGCGCTCCTGACAACAGCATCATCTTGCAAACCGTGCTTCTATGGGCACTACACTCCCTGTACCATCTCCAGGGGTGTGTGTGTTGCACTTAGCCACAAGGGGAGCCCTCTCAACACCTTGGCCACCAACTGGTACATAACCGTATAACCCAGCCATGTTTGAGGCCGACGGGGGTGCTTCCCCAATAGAGGCTTTGTGCCAGCAGGTCACAGCATTGACTCAAGCGGTACAAAGACTACAAGAAGGCCACTTCCAGCTGGAGGGCCGTCTGCAACATTTTTGAACACCTGCCTCCTCTGATCCCGGTCCTTCATTCGCCAGCTCAGCCTCTGTTGCTTCCGCCCACGACCGTACCACCTCTACTCCTACTGTACTAGTTCCTCCTCCTAAGCCACAGGTGCCAACCCCTTAATGAATCACCGGAGACCGGAAAAAGTTGAGCTTTTAAAAATGCATCTTTGCTGTACCTGGCCCTCTAAACACATTTTTCTATAGAAACTGTGAAAGTGGGGTTCATTATTTCCTTACTATCAGATGAACCCCAGGTCTGGGCCCACAGTCTTTTTTTCTTTGCTTCAACAGAGTTCCATCATCAACTTGACAGACGCATTCTTTGAGGCCATGGCACAACTATACGATGACCCGCAGCGTGTGGCCACAGTGGAAGCCGCCTTACACACATTACAGCAGGGATGGCGTCCAGTGGAGGATTACATGGTGGACTTTTGCAAATGGTCTGCAGACACGGGCTGGAACAAAGCTGCCTTAACATATTCCTTCCTCGCCAGCAACTGGGCCTCCCATTGCCCCAGCATCGGAAACTGAACCCATGCAGGCTTGGTCCGCTCAGCTCTCTTCAGAGGAAAAGACTCCTTCGCCGCCAGGCGAATCTGTGCCTTTATTGTGGAGGAACTGGACATTTCCTACAAAATTGCTCCATAAGACCTAGTAAGCCACCTTCACGTACTCCTGTATACTGCCAGGTTTCAGGATCTTCGGCTCCCGGCAATCGTTGACTCGGGGGCTTGCAGCTGTTTTCTGGACCTGACTCCAGCTAATAAAATTTGGCATTCCCCTGGTCTCCAAAAAACACAACGGCTGACAGTACACCTAGCCGATGGCCCTCTGCCCAGTTCTGGGCTAGTTACACAAGAGACTGCACCTCTCCTCACCGTGACCGACTCTGGCCATCGGGAGTTGGTACGTTTTGAAGGTGTGCGTTTAGCTTTGTTCCCAGTCATTCTAGGAGCAAGCACACAATCCACAGGTCAACTGGCCCAAGAATGAAGTCCTCTTTACTTCTTCATACTACCAACAGCATTGCTTTAGCTCCAATTCCAGAGACTCTGCTAGTTGTTTGACCGTTCAACCGGTACCCAGCGCCAGCCACCACCCAGCATGTACCATCTGCCTACCAAGAATTCCTGGATGACTTTGACAAGAAGAAAGCCGATGCCCTTCCTCCTCACCAGCCATATGACTGTCTAATTGAGTTGCTTAAAGGCTCCCTTTGGCCATATACTTCATCTCTAGGAAACAGAACTTGAAACTTTAGGGCAATACATTAATGAAAACTTGGAAAAAACTGATTCATCCGCCCATCCCCCTCTCCTGCGGGCGCTGGCTGGCATACATTTTTTGTGGAGAAACGACAAAACACCAAGACCTTGTGTGGATTACAGAGAGTTAAATAAAATCCCCATCAAGAATCGCTACCCACTCCCTATTATCAAATATTTCAAAGGTTCCGTACTGCTCGAATCTTATCTAAATTAGATCTGCGGGGTGCCTACAATCTCATCCGCATGCGTGAGGGAGATGAGTGGAAGACAGCATTCAGAACACAATTCGGGCATTTTGAATACTTGGTGATGCCATTCTGGCTCTAATGCTCCAGCACTTTATGAACGACATCTTTCAGGAACATATGGATAACTTCATAATTGTATACCTTGATGATATCCTTTTTTCAGCTACTCTGGAGATCCACAGAATACATATGAAGAAAGTACTGTCCACTTTAAAGGAAGCATGGATTTTATGTAAAAGCGTGACTTTGAGAAAGAGTCAATCCAGTTCCTGGAACTTATATTTATGGAGAGGATTGCCATGGATCCACAAAAGGTGCAAGCAATATTGGAATGGCCGGCTCCATCGGATAAGAAGGGTGTTCAGAGGTTTGTGGGCTTTGCAAATTTCTACAGAACATTTGTGAAGAACTTTTCTGCCATCATCACACCCATCAGCCAAGTAACCCACCAGCATGCCCGATTCCAATGGTCCTCTGAGGCTCAGGACGGCACTTAATGAACTTAAGTCTTTATTCATTTCAGCACCAGTTCTCCAGCATCCCAACCCTGCTCTGCCCTATGTCCTAGAAGTTGATGCCTCAGAGGGGGCCACAGGAGCAATCTTGTCACAACGCCAGGGGCCCAAGGCATTACTTCATCCTGTAGCCTTTTCCTCACGAAAGATGAGCCAGTAAGAAAGGAACTATGATGTAGGGGACCGAGAGCTACTGGCCATAAAAACTGCTTTAAAAGAATGGGGATACCTTCTTGAGGGTGACCCACATCCCATCATGATTTTCACGGATCATAAGAACCTGGAGCACCTCAGAACTGCCAGACGTTTAAAACCTCAACAAGCCTGGTGGGCGTAGATTGTTTTTCTCCAGGTTCAATTTTCATATTGCCAACCGCCCAGGATCCAAGAATGGGAAGGCCAATGCCCTGTCTCGGATGTTTCCAGATACTCCAGAAGAGGCCACACCTGGCACAATTCTGTCGACTCAGAATTTTCTTCTGATTAAACCCAATCAGAACCAGAAGTATCATCCATAAAGAAACCAAGAGGGGTTCCTATGGCACCAGGACAAAATTTTTGTCCCTCAGCAAGCCAGACTGAAGGCCTTGAAAACTTTTTATGACCATCAACTTGCTGGGCATTTTGGGGTTTGGAAGACAATTGATCTTATCCAACAATACCTACGGTGGCCTTCCTTAAAACCAGACTAAGAAGTATGTGAACTCCTACATAACATGCCAACGCAACAAGGGTTCCAACACCAAATCTTGGGGCCCGTTAAGACAACTACCAGTTCCAGAGCAACCATGGAAGAATATATCTATGGACTTTATAGTAGACCTGCCCCCATCAGAAAGATTCACGACCATCTTGGTGGCAAGATCCTGGCAATTGAAGTATGCCTTTCCTCAGCCTACCACCCACAGAGTAATGTCCAAACAGAAAGAACAAAATCAAACTCTAGAACAATACCTGCGGTGCTTCTGTTCTTTCTCCCAAGAGGACTGGATCTCTTTACTTCCATGTGCCGATTTTGGATAGAATAACTCTGTGCATGCTGCAACCAACCAACCGCCCTTTTCGGCCAATTACGGATTTCACCTCTCGTTCCCACCTGACACCATTCTTGAGTCATTGGTAACAGCCGTCCAAGACAGGATGAGCTTTATCCAAACTACCAAACCCTCCGGGAACCATACAGAGGGCCCAAGAAGACTTTAAGAGGTAGTACGATAGGAAGAGAAGAGGTAATCCTACTTTTAAAAGTGGGAGACAAGGTATGGCTATCTTCTATTAATCTGAAACTTTCTTGTCCTTCGCGGAAACTAGGGCCAAAGTTTGTTGGGCCATTTGAAATTAAGAGGGAAGTGAACCCTGTGGCCTTTGAACTTTTTTTGCCAGATTCTTACAGGATACACCCAGTATTCCACGTCTCCTTGCTGAAACCAACTATACCCAGCCCATTCCCTGGAAGAGAAGAGTTACAGCCACCACCTCCAGTCTTAGTAGGAAATGAAACAGAATACAAAGTGGAAGCCATCTTGGATTGGCAGAAGAGAGGAATGCAAATTCAATTCCTTGTTAAATGGGAAGGGTATTTCTCAGAGGAAAAAAAATTACTGGGAGCCTGCATGTACATGCCCCTAGACTTTTGAAAAGTTTCCGCAACAGATACCCTGAAAGATGGGCTCCTTTGGGCATCTGGAGGCTGCCCCTTGGGAGGGCACTGTAAGGGAAATGGCCTTAGAAGAACTGGCAATGGTGCCAATATCCAGCATGGGCGCATATGGAGAACCCCAATGTGCGGTGGCGCACGCATTGCGAACCGGCGCATGCAGATGCGCGATCGTGTTCCCATTACCGACCCAACTTAACTTGACCCCGCTTCCCAATATCCTGGTTTGACCTCTGGCCTGTACTTCTGACTCTGCTCCTGCTTGCTTCCCAATGTTTGACCCCGGCTTGGCCCACCGACTCCACTTCTCCTGTCTCCTGTGTGTATGACCCCGGCTCATTCCGGTTCCGCTGCCTGACCGATCCACGTGTATGACCTTTGGCCTGGCTCTCAGTTTCTCCTCTACCAACCACCTCGGCTTACTCTTCAAGTGCTCCCAGCCTGCTACAGCCATCTCCTGGCGATCAGCTCTCCTGACTACAGCAACATCTGGCAAACCGTGCTTCTTTGGGCACTACACTCCCTGTACAATTCCAGAGGTGTGTTGCACTTAGCCACAAGGAGAGCCCTCTCAGCACCTCAGCCTCCAACCTATACGTGACAGCAGGCATCCACCAGTAGTTCTGCAAGTCCTTGTGCAGTGGCAAGCACAACCAGGGCAACATTCTCAGATGATAGGCCAGGTGCTAGTAATGGGGCGTCCCATCAACGAGGGCCCATACTAGCCTCCCAGACGTCCTATTATATCCTACATGGCTGGCAGCTACTTCAGCAGAACCTGCAATTCCCCCTTTTACAGCGCAGCCAGGCCCTCAGATACAAACAGAAAATGTTACCCCAATTTAATTTTTCTCATTTATTTTTCACGGATGATTTGCTGAATTACATTGTGGAGCAGTGTAATCTGAACGCCAGCCAACATATTGTCAGCAATCCTGATTCTTCCTATGCTCGCCCATTTGTGTGGAAACCCCTCACAGTGGAAGAATTAAAACATTTTCTTGGACTAACCCTGAACATGGAACTGACAAAAAAAAAAAAATAAATATTTATATTAATAATAATAATAATAATAATATGATGAAGTCCATGCCTAGTGGTCTACCCAACCTATACATCATATGCCAGTCTACTCTTCTTTGATGCCCAGAAACCGTTACGAAATAATGAGATTTTTACAATTCAATAATAATGCCCAGTGCCTCCCTTAATCATCCTGATTCAGACAAACTGTTAAAAATTTGGCCACGAATCAATTTTTTTTGCTCTAGCCTTAAGAAAATGTTTATTCCCGACATACATATTTGTGTGGATAAATCCCCAGTACACTTCACCGGAAGACTTGGCATAAAACAATATCTCCCTCGTAAACTGACCAAGGGGTGGATCTGAATGACCAACTGATGCAGCTCTACTTAGCCACCAGGAGATCACCGTTTTGGTATAAAGAAAGTCACCAGTTACTTGAAGAATAATAAAAAAATAAAAAAGGTAGCGGGACTTTATATATAGACACTCGGGAGCGGGAATAAAATTAATAATTTTTAATGGAATCAAATGATTATAGAGTTTCTGTATTCGAATAATTCAATGCATGATGCTATATATAAAATCATTCGTACAACTATTACAATTCATTGAAACCAGAAAAGATATACATACATACATGTTCCAACAAGGAATCAATACAAATACATAATGTAAAAACATTTAGAGCATGATTACATAATTAATTGGAAAAGTTGGAGACCAGAAAGAAAAGGGAGGGTTACAGATCATAGGGGGCAAAAAACAAATTATTATGGAACGGCCTGGTAGAATGCATCAATATGTACACTAGGTTGATATTGGCTCTACGCGTTTCAAGGTATTTGACCTATCATCAGGAGCAAGGAACCATAGTGATAATCTAAAAATTGAAAGGAAAAATGTTTAATTGAAAGAGAAAAAAAAAAAAAAAAAAAAAAAAAAAAAGAAGGAAAAAACTCAGAACAGGCAGGAAGGGTCCTCACTAATGGACCCGAACCGCCTGTGCACTTACATGTGTGGTCCACACAGTGGCGGTGCGGCCACGAAAAGCACAGGCCAAACCAATCATGCCATGCACGGGAGCTGAGGGGACATGTAGCAACGGGCAAGACACAGGAATGGACGACGTCCCGCAGGAGTGTCATTGTAGATGATGGTGAAACAAAGGGACCAAATCTGTAGGGGAAAGAAAATGAAGTGGCTGTAAAGTGGATGTGGGGCAAGGTGCAGGAAATGGGTGGAGAGGGAGGAGATGTGGAACAAAGGGAGGAATGAAGGGGGTTAAAAAAGGGTTAGTGTGATTAGAAAAAAGGTTGAGAACATGAGAGAGGTAGATGGAATAGGAATGGGAAAATGAAAATGAAAAAGGGGAAAAAAAAAAAAGAGAGGGTAGGATAGGCGGGGTGATACAAGAGGGACAAGATAAGGAACAGAATGGGGAAGGAAGGGCAAGAAAAAAAGGGAAAGGGCAGAAGTGAGAAGGAGGAAAGGGAAAATTACAAGGATGTGAAAGTGATGAAGGGAAGTGGAACTCGGTTTGAAAGTCAAGAATAATGAAGGAGAAAATGTGTACCTGATAAACAAAGTGTCCAGACAAAATTGCATTGATGCATGGGTGATAGATAGGAAGGTGGAAACAAGTGTGTACCAAACGAGGTGCAGAATCCTCGTCCGAGTGATCATCATCTCCTGGCCCATTGGGGGGGTGGTCTGGCTGCCGCCGCCGCCGCCGGTGGAGCCATCACTGGCTTGGTTCCTGGGCTGTCGGCGTCCTCCCCTTCTCTCCCCATCTGTGGGCCAGCGTCTGACGTTGGGGGCATGACTGCGGGGGCTTGACGGCTATGGACCCCAATCCCGCTTGGATTCTGCACCTCGTTTGGTACACACTTGTTTCCACCTTCCTATCTATCACCCATGCATCAATGCAATTTTGTCTGGACACTTTGTTTATCAGGTACACATTTTCTCCTTCATTATTCTTGACTTTCAAACCGAGTTCCACTTCCCTTCATCACTTTCACATCCTTGTAATTTTCCCTTTCCTCCTTCTCACTTCTGCCCTTTCCCTTTTTTTCTTGCCCTTCCTTCCCCATTCTGTTCCTTATCTTGTCCCTCTTGTATCACCCCGCCTATCCTACCCTCTCTTTTTTTTTTTTCCCCTTTTTCATTTTCATATTCCTATTCCATCTACCTCTCTCATGTTCTCAACCTTTTTTCTAATCACACTAACCCTTTTTTAACCCCCTTCATTCCTCCCTTTGTTCCACATCTCCTCCCTCTCCACCCATTTCCTGCACCTTGCCCCACATCCACTTTACAGCCACTTCATTTTCTTTCCCCTACAGATTTGGTCCCTTTGTTTCACCATCATCTACAATGACACTCCTGCGGGACGTCGTCCATTCCTGTGTCTTGCCCGTTGCTACATGTCCCCTCAGCTCCCGTGCATGGCATGATTGGTTTGGCCTGTGCTTTTCGTGGCCGCACCGCCACTGTGTGGACCACACATGTAAGTGCACAGGCGGTTCGGGTCCATTAGTGAGGACCCTTCCTGCCTGTTCTGAGTTTTTTCCTTCTTTTTTTTTTTTTTTTCTCTCTTTCAATTAAACATTTTTCCTTTCAATTTTTAGATTATCACTATGGTTCCTTGCTCCTGATGATAGGTCAAATACCTTGAAACGCGTAGAGCCAATATCAACCTAGTGTACATATTGATGCATTCTACCAGGCCGTTCCATAATAATTTGTTTTTTGCCCCCTATGATCTGTAACCCTCCCTTTTCTTTCTGGTCTCCAACTTTTCCAATTAATTATGTAATCATGCTCTAAATGTTTTTACATTATGTATTTGTATTGATTCCTTGTTGGAACATGTATGTATGTATATCTTTTCTGGTTTCAATGAATTGTAATAGTTGTACGAATGATTTTATATATAGCATCATGCATTGAATTATTCGAATACAGAAACTCTATAATCATTTGATTCCATTAAAAATTATTAATTTTATTCCCGCTCCCGAGTGTCTATATATAAAGTCCCGCTACCTTTTTTATTTTTTTATTATTCTTCATTCAACCGGGATGGAGGGGGGGGACCTGAACGGCACCCCTATACCTCATATAAAGTCCCACTAATTCCCTCTACCCATTGTTTCCCAATTAATATTCACCAGTTACTTGTTTCAACTAGCCCTGTACAATTTATGTTATCTTTTACAAGTGCACACAAAGATCCCTAACCTACCTAAAATTTAAAGAGGCCTTCTCCATCTGAATGGCCACGCCCCTGAACAAATTTGCTCTGATACATTTGCCAGACTTCATGAAAGGCACCCCTTATATACTCTCTCTTACCCAAACAGGCTACAACCCCCCCCCCCCCCCAAAAAAAAAAAAGTTGTGTATGTTCAAGTAAATGAATTTGCTGTGACACCCGATACTACTGTCCCCAATGTCCCTCCCAGCCAGGCCTCTGTATTGGAGAGTGCTATAGGATCTATCACACACCACTACACTATTAGTGAAGTATATGTGAAGTGAAGATATTTTTCCAGTTTCCACGATCTTCTATTTCTGTGTATGACCCGGACTGTTTATTGACTATGCCTTTGCCAACCGCGTTCCTGCCCTCCACTTGAATAGACCTCTGCCTGTAAAATGACCACGTTTTATGCCTGCCTCCTGAACTGATCTTTTGCCCTGCAACACAGGGGTCTCACATATGTGAGGGGCTACAGAATAGATTTTCTGAGTGGAGAAAACCTTTTTGGCTTTCTCCGGGTTTTCGTCTTCTCGGATTAGGGTCTGGAGACGTTGAAGAGATTTGGATGAGAAGAAGCCTCTACCCCTGTCCTCAGGTCTTACCTGACTGAGGCCCTAAGCCTTACAGTTCTGCCTGCAACTGGCCATGCCTCTGCCTGCCACCTGAACTGCCTGCTTATGGACCACGTCCTTGCCTATTGCCAGGATCAATACTTTGGCACATCTCTGCCTGGACAATTCCTTTGGCTACCTGGACCAATGCTTTGCCTGTGCTGGGACAGTATTCCTGCCTGCTAAAACCATAGGTAAACCTTTTTTTACCCTTTGCTCAGCAGAATGTATTTTGGGGTGTAATTCTTGGTATGTACATACTGTGTGTTAGAAGCCTGAAGGTGCTACTAGGATGTTGGGCCTATGTATGTGGCGAGGCTGTGGAAAAGTCTCACACATGTGAGATCGACATACTCAGGAGGAGGAGTATCAGAATGTATTTTAGGGTGTCATTCTTGGTATGTACTTGCTATGTGTGTTAGAAATATCTTATAATTTGACAACTTTGCATAAAAAAAAAAAAAAATAAATAAATTTATTTCCTTTCCATATTTTCCAAAAACTTATGGAACTAAATTACATGTTCAAAAGACTCATTATGCCTAATAGAATATACAGTATCACACAAAAGTGAGTACACCCCTCACATTTTTGTAAATATTTTATTATATATATCTTTTTATGTGACAACACTGAAGAAATGACACTTTGCTACAATGTAAAGTAGTGAAGGTACAGCTTGTATAACAGTGTAAATGTGCTGTCCCCTCAAAATAACACACAGCCAATAATGTCTAAGCTGCTGGCAACAAAAGCGAGTACACCGCTAAGTCAAAATGTCCAAATTGGGCCCAAAGTGTCAATATTTTCTGTGGCCACCATTATTTTCCAGCACTGCCTTAACCCTCTTGGGCAAGGAGTACACTAGAGCTTCATAGGATGCAACTGGAGTCCTCTTCCACTCCTCCATGATGACATCACAGAGCTGGTGGATGTGAGCACACCCCTAAGTGAAATTGACTAAATTGGGCCCAATTAGCCATTTTCCCCTCCCCTGTGTCATGTGACTCGCTAGTGTTACAAGGTCTCAGGTGTGAATGGGGAAAAGGTGTGTTAAATTTGGTGTTATCGCTTTCACTCTCTCATATTGGTCACTGGAAGTTCAACACGGCACCTCATGGCAGAGAACTCTGAGGATATGAAAAAAAGAATTGTTGCTCTATATAAAGCTGGCCTAGGCTATAAGAAGATTGCCAAGACCCTGAAACTGAGCTGCAGCATGGTGGCCAAGACCATACAGCAGTTCCACCCAGAACAGGCCTCGCCACGGTCGACCAAATTAGTTGAGTCCACAGACTCAGCGTCATATACAAAGGTTGTCTTTGGGAAAAAAAAAGACGGTTAAGTGCTGCCAGCACTGCTGCAGAGGTTGAAGGGGTGGAGGTTGGGGGTCAGCCTGTCAGTGATCAGACCATAGGCCGCAGACAACAGGTGATAAAAAGAACTAATACATTCTGCAATCAAATATAATTGAAACAGACTGGAGGCAAGAATAGCCCCGTCTTTGTAGATCTAGAGACAATTGCTAACACCAACAATGATGGGTGTGTTCCTCTGAATTCATATAACATATGGCAAAAAAACAGGAGAAAAAGTGAATTCATCATCAATGAGGGACATGCAATGGTCAGATCATGTAAATACTATTTATTGAAAAAAACTCACTTTAAACACCAATCCAAAAAAGATATACTGTAAAGACAGGTACCATCACCAATTAAAATGACAACTTGGTAATACACAGACGCAGATGGCCACCTATCACAGCCAACCACTCACACCACGCAAGTAGACTCATGCATAATGATTAGATAAGGATAGTTACAGAATAAATTGAATGTACTGATTTGCTGGAGTCCTTAAATTTCACGGAAAGGCAGCAGCTAGTAGCATTGAGTGTTCCTTGGATGATAGGTGTTGTGGTGACAGACGTAGTAGGCCCAATGAGGATCTTTGGGGACCGGGAAACCCAGAGCAGACCACTGAGGAGGAAGAGGGGAGGGGGGGGGGGGAGGGGGAAAGGCCAATGGGGTGGGAGCCAGGGACAGAGGGACCAGGGGCTGACTCAGCAGCAACTTAGAAGCATTTCAGGAATACACAGCTGTGTAATGAGAGTCTCTCTGAATCAGTAGTGGCTCACAGCACTAGAGGCCGAGATGTGGAGGAGCGGAAGGTGAGGGTGCAGGGGAGTACTACTGGTGAGTCCTGGACTGAGCTAAATGGCTCGCTGGGTGGACCGGGTATCGTGTGGTGGATACCAGGTGGTCATAAGAAATAACTGTCCCAGACTTGAGATAAAGACAGGTAAGATCTCACCCGGTGTTGGCTGCAGTCCACGTCAGGAGCAGGGAATGAAGATCTCACCATCTCCCACTTGTCAGATGCTTGGTTGCATGGTGTTCCATCCTCCGGAGGGTCATCCACGGTGCACATCCATTGGCGGTGTGATAAGGATAAAAATAGGAGAGGGTAGTCCCGGGAGAATACAGCGGGCAAAGCTTCTTAGGAAGAAGGACCCCGAACTCCCCAAAGAGCCACAGGGGCCCCTAAGGATTATCACCAAATACGGTGCCCACTGGGACCAAGTTAGGTCCATACTTAACCAACATTGGCACATCCTGTCTGAGTCGCCCACCCTGGGTAAAATTGTTGGCACAAGACCACTTCTGACGGCTCGCCGTTCCAGAAATTTAAAAGACAGCCTCATACATTCTGAGTATAAAAGATCACCCACCCCTAACTGGCTTACTCAATTACCACCTTTGAAAGGCATGTTTAGGTGTGGTCGCTGTTCGGTCTGTAAGTATGTTGAACGCACAGACACGTTTACCGACTCTGAGGGCCAAAAGCGCTTTACAATAGATAACTTTATCAACTGTAATACTACCAGGGTGATCTATATGCTCACCTGCCCATGCGGGAAACATTACGTCGGCAAGACCAAGAGACAGTTGAAGGTCAGAATGGGTGAACATGTTCAGAGCATCCTTGGTAAGGATGATGAACGACCCATCCCACTACACTTCAATGCCATGGAGGAAAGCCCGATGGGCTTTCTTTTAAAAGCATTTACAGGCTTAATCTTCCACAAAGAAGGGGTGACTTTGACAGGATATTGTACCAGAAGGAGAAAATGTGGATATACAATATTAACAGTATGTACCCACAGGGGTTGAATAATGAGTGCAATCTTGCTGTATTCCTTACACCGTAATTCCTCTGATACATTACCTGTTTTCTCCTTCTTATGGTTGGAACGTTCTGTCGAAGTTCACCCAGTCTTTTATTCTCTCCTGGTTCAAAGTATTAATAATCTTATTTCTGCCTCCCGTTCTTTCCTTACCCGAGCGTCTCATTGATTGGATATCCATTCTCCACTTTCTCTCTCTCTCCCCCCCCACCCCTTTTTTTTTTTTTTTTTTTTTTCTTTCGGCATCATATTTGCCCTATTTATAATTTTTTAATAATTTTTTTCTTCCCTATTTCTTTTGCTTCGTTCTAATTCCTCTTTCTCCTCCTTCACTTCTTCTCCCATTTGGGTTTCTATATCTGGTGCTACTGTCTTATTTAATTTCCTCCCTTGGATGTACGTACTCACGGATCCGCCCTACTACTTGTGTGTTTTTAATCTCCTGTTTATGTGTGTGGCTGTCAGTGATTAACGCCGTAGCCTTGACAACAAGACGCTGAAGCCCTTACGTGGTTCCGTCTGGATGCTTTATAAGACGACGAATTCTGCTACTGCGCATGCTCTGATGAAATCCGAGTCACGGATGAAACGCGTCAGCATGACGCCATCACGCTGTCCATAGCGCTCCTGCAGACTAGCAGACCCGCCTACCAGCCCAGACACCATTGGCCCAGGATCATTGTGGCCGCTTGAATCAGCTCGCGGAAAACGGAACGAGGGGAACTGACGGTGTGAGGAGATTCGGCTTTGCCCGCTGTATTCTCCCGGGACTACCCTCTCCTATTTTTATCCTTATCACACCGTCAATGGATGTGCACCATGGATGACCCTCCGGAGGATGGAACACCATGCAACCAAGCATCTGACAAGTGGGAGATGGTGAGATCTTCATTCCCTGCTCCTGACGTGGACTGCAGCCAACACTGGGTGAGATCTTACCTGTCTTTATCCCAAGTCTGGGACAGTTATTTCTTATGACCACCTGGTATCCACCACACGATACCCGGTCCACCCAGCGAGCCATTTAGCTCAGTCCAGGACTCACCAGTAGTACTCCCCTGCACCCTCACCTTCCGCTCCTCCACATCTCGGCCTCTAGTGCTGTGAGCCACTACTGATTCAGAGAGACTCATTACACAGCTGTGTATTCCTAAAATGCTTCTAAGTCAGCCCCTGGTCCCTCTGTCCCTGGCTCCCACCCCATTGGCCTTTCCCCCTCCCCCCCCCTCCCCTCTTCCTCCTCAGTGGTCTGCTCTGGGTTTCCCGGTCCCCAAAGATCCTCATTGGACCTACTACGTCTGTCACCACAACACCTATCATCCAAGGAACACTCAATGCTACTAGCTGCTGCCTTTCCGTGAAATTTAAGGACTCCAGCAAATCAGTACATTCAATTTATTCTGTAACTATCCTTATCTAATCATTATGCATGAGTCTACTTGCGTGGTGTGAGTGGTTGGCTGTGATAGGTGGCCATCTGCGTCTGTGTATGACCAAGTTGTCATTTTAATTGGTGATGGTACCTGTCTTTACAGTATATCTTTTTTGGATTGGTGTTTAAAGTGAGTTTTTTTCAATAAATAGTATTTACATGATCTGACCATTGCATGTCCCTCATTGATGAATTCACTTTTTCTCCTGTTTTTTTGCCATAGGCCGCACAGTGCATGAAATTGGTCTGCATGGCTGTCGTCCCAGAAGGAAGCCTCTTCTAAAGATAATGCACAAGGAAGCCCGCAAACAGTTTGCTGAAGACAAGCAGACTAAGGGCATGGATTACTGGAACCATGTCCTGTGGTCTGATGAGACCAAGATAAACTTATTTGGTTCAGATGGTGTCAAGTGTGTGTGGCGGCAACCAGGTTAGTATAAAAAAGTGTGTCTTGGCTACAGTCAAGCATGGTGGTGTCATGGTTTGGGGCTGCATGAGTGCTGCCAGCACTGGAAAGCTACAGTTCATTGAGAGAACCATGAATGCCAACATGCACTGTGACATACTGAAGCAGAGCATCATCCCCTTCCTTCGGAGACTGGGCCACAGGGCAGTATTCCATCATAACAACCCCAAACACACCTCCAAGACGACCACTGCCTTGCTAAAGAAGCTGAGGGTAAAGGTGATGGACTGGCCAAGCATGTCTCCAGACCTGAACCCTAAACCTTAACTAAACTAGAGTATGCTGTCCAGTTCTGGGCACCAGTCCTCAGGAAAGATGTACTGGAAACGGAGCGAGTACAAAGAAGGGCAACAAAGCTAATAAAGAGTCTGGAGGATATTAGTTATGAGGAAAGGTTGCGAGCACTGAACTTATTCTCTGGAGAAGAGACGCTTGAGAGGGGGGATATGATTTCAATATATAAATACCATACTGGTGACCCCACAATAGGGATAAAACTTTTTCACGGAAGGGTGTTTAACAAGACTTGTGGCCACTCATTAAAATTAGAAGAAAAGAGGTTTAACCTTAAACTACGTAGAGGGTTCTTTACTGTAAGAGCGGCAAGGATGTGGAATTCCCTTCCACAGGCGGTGGTCTCAGCGGGAGGCATCGATAGTTTCAAGAAACTATTGGATAAGCACCTGAACGACCGCAATACTGACATATAATCACACACATAGGCTGGACTTGATGGACTTGTGTCTTTTTTCGACCTCAACTACTATGTAACTATTGAGCTTCTGTGGGGCATCCTCAAATGAAAGGGGAGGAGCGCAAGGTCTCTAACATCCACCAGCTCCGTGATGTCATCATGGAGGAGTGGAAGAGGACTCCAGTGGCAACCTATGAAGCTCTGGTGAACTCTATGCCCAAGAAGGTTAAGGCAGTGCTGGAAAATAATGGTGGCCACACAAAATATTGACACTTTGGGCCCAATTTGGACATTTTCACTTAGGGTGTACTCACTTTTGTTGCCAGCGGTTTAGACATTAAATGGCTGTGTGTTGAGATATTTTGAGGGGACAGCAAATTTACAATTTACTAAATTTTTTTTAGTTAGAGAAGCTGTACACTCACTACTTTACATTGTAGCAAAGTATCATTTCTTCAGTGTTGTCACATGAAAAGATATAATAAAATATTTACAAAAATGTGAGGGCTGTACTCACTTTTGTGAGATACTGTATGTTGGGGTATTTGCTTTGCAAAATGGGGTCATTTCGTGGGTAATTCCATTGTCTTGGTGCTCCAGGGCCTTCAAAAATGTGATAGTCAGGAAATTAAATGTGTAATTTATGCCTTTAGAACGCTTGACGATCCTACTTGGATGTTGGGCCTCTGTATGTGGCCAGGCTGTGGAAAAGTCTCACACATGTGGTATCGCCATACTCAGGAGGAGCAGCAGGATACATTTTGGGGTGTAATTGCAAGTATGCCTATGCCATGTGTGAGAAATACCTTGTTAATATGACAAGTTTGTGGGGGGGGGATTCTTCATTTTCCAAACAATTGTGGGTAAAAAAATTACAACTTCAAAAAACTCACTATGCCCCTTACTAAATACCTTAGTCTGTCATCTTTACAAAAAGGGGACATTTTAGGGCCTCGAGAAATGAGATAGGCAGTCAGTACATCAGGATTGATCAATTTTCAGTGATACGTAGCATAACTTTTACACAAATCAATTATACACGTATCAGTTTTTTTTTTTTACCAAAAGACATTTAGCAGAATACATTCTGGTCTAAATGTATGACGAAATTAGATTTTATGGGATTTTTTTTAAAACAGAAAGTAGAAAATATTGGGGGTTTTTTTCCAAATTTTTTCGCTTATAAATCGCAAAAGATAAAAAACCCAGTGGTGAATAAATACATAGTAGGTGAGGTTGCAAAAAGACACAAGTCCAACCTGTGTGTGTTATTATAGGTCAGTATTACATTGTATATCCCTGTATGTTGCGGTCATTCAGGTGCTTATCTAATAATTTTTTGAAACTATCGATGCCCCCCTGTGAAACCATCTGTGGAAGGGAATTCCACATCCTTGCCGCTCTTACAGTAAAGAACCCTCTACGCAGTTTAAGGTTGAACCTCTTTTCTTCTAGTAGTTTGTATGGCTAGGCGACAGGGTCAAAAAGGTGGCGCCAACATCCCTGAAGAGTATATGGGCAGGAAGATGATTTTGATGGGATTTTAAGGGTGCCAAGCAATATAGTTACTGACAATACATCAAAGTGTAAAAAAAAAAAATATATAACAAAATTTATTACACAGAAGACAAATTTAAAACTTTGACTGTACATATATTACGCAGACAGGAAATACAAATCTAATCAAATGATGGAACAAATGGTCACTCAATAGCATGGAGTGACATATTCCAACATGTTTCGACTTTTAGGGCTTCCTCAGGGGATGTTTATTAAGAGGTAGATGTGATACTGCATAGAACAAAGTACAGTTAAAAAACAATACAAAAAATTATACAACAAAATTGTAATCAAAAACGAAAAATATGCTACTGACCGCCTAGCCCAATACCCATCAACCACCCAAGTGATGTCCTGCGACTTAATGTTGAGCCAAATGGAAAAACGGACACTAGGCCGCACACAGAGAGGCTGGCCAGGAAGAGCCCAGGGACGGGGCCAAAAGGCTCTGTCTGGTGAACAAGACTAAGTATGAAAACCAAAAAAAGGGGGATAAGAGTCACTAAGGTGAAGAGGAGTGGGAGGGAAGAAGAAGGAAGGGGTGAATGGGAAGGGGAAAGAGAGGAGAACGGGGGGGGGAACTTATCGATGCTCCCCGCTGAAACCACTGCCTGTGGAAGAGAATTCCACATCCTTACCGCTCTTACTGTAAAGAGCCCTCCATGCAGTTTAGCGTTAAACCACTTTTCTTTTAATTTTAGTGAATGGCCGTGTGTCTTATTAAATTCCCTTTTGCGGAAAAGTTTTATCCCTATTGTGGGGTCATCAGTATGGTATTTGTACATTAAAATCATATCCCCTCTCAAGCGTCTCTTCTCTAGAGAAAATAAGTTCATTGCTCGTAACCTTTCCTCATAACTAAAGGTCCTCCAGTCCCTTTATTATTTTTGTTGCCCTTTTCTAGACTCTCTCCAGTTCCAGTACATCCTTCCTGAGGACTGGTGCTCAGAACTGGACGGCATACTCCATGTGCGGCCGGACCAGAGTCTTGTAGAGTGGAAGGATTATCGTTTTATCTCTGGAATGAATCCCCTTTTTAATGCATGCCAATATTCTGTTTGCTTTGCTTGCAGCAGCTTGGCATTGCATGCCATTGCTGAGCTTATCTACTAGGACCCCCAGGTCCTTTTTTTCCCTCCTAGATTCCCCCAGAGGTTCTCCCCCTAGTGAGTAGATTGCATTCATTATTTTGCCACCCAAATGCATTGTTACATTTTTCTACATTAAAGTGGAGTTCCACCCACTTTTACAACTCTTCAGAATCCCTCACTAAACTGTGCACTGTAAACAAATTAGATATTTTTTTATTTTTTTTTTCTCAGCACCTACTGTATATCTGCTGTATTCATTTTTCACTTCCTCCTCCCTGGCCGATGCCCATCGCATCATTTCCTGTTTGCAATGCCTTCTGGGAAGGGGCAGCAACTTCCTCTGAAACTGCCGTTGCTATGGAAACCTGACCTGAAACCTATTACACTGCTTGAGCTGCACTGAGCATGTGCGAGATCTGCAAGGATGAGATCCAGGAAGAAATACAGTCTGGCTTCAGATGCCCATACTTAAGATGCCCACGGCCTGCTGTAAGTTTATAAAATATCAAACTACTGCTATAAACTAACAAAACAGACCTTAGTTCACAGACTAACTTTACTAGAATACATTAAGTTTGTGTATTATAGGGATATTTTTATTTAGAAACTATAATTTCGGCTGGAACACCACTTTAAACCTCATTTGCCATGTAGTTGTCCACCCCATTAATTTGTTCAAATCTTCTAGCAAGGTTTCCACATCCTGCAGAGAAGTTATTGCCCTACTTAGCTTAGTATCGTCCGCAAATACTGAGATTGAGCTGTTTATCCCATCCTCCAGGTCGTGTATGAATAAATTAAATAGGATTGGTCCCAGGACAGAACCCTGGGGGACCCCCACTTTCCACCCCTGACCATTCAGACCCCATTCATCACTACCATCTGAACTCACCCCTGTAGCCAGTTTTCAATCCATGTACTCACCCTATGGTCCATGCCAACGGACCTTACTTTGTACAGTAAACGTTTATGGGGAACTGTGTCAAATGCTTTTCTAAAATCCAGATACACCACGCCTATGGGCCTTCCTTTATCTAGATGGCAGCCCACCTCCTCATAGAAGGTTAATAGATTGGTTTGGCAAGAACGATTCTTCATGAATCCATGCCGATTACTGCTAATGATACCGTTGTCATTACTAAACTCTTGTATATTAGTCCCTTATCATCCCCTCCAAGAGCTTGCATACAATTGATGTTAGGCTAACTGGTCTAATTCCCAGGGATGTATCTTGGCCCTTTTTTAAATATTGGTGCTACATTGGCTTTTCTCCAATCAGCTGGTACCATTCCAGTCAGCAGACCGTTTGTAAAAATTAGGAACAATGGCCTTGCAAATACTTGACTGTGTTTCTCATTGACCCTCGGGTGCAAGCCATCTGGTCCCGGTGACTTATTAATGTTATGTTTTTAGAAATGGACTGGGAAAATAAATAATAAAACAGATTCCTCTACAAACTAGCTGGATAGAGGAATTCTCCCACCAAGACATTGTATTCTGACAGCAGAACTTGCTGCTGGAGGAATACACTGATCAGTGACTGCAGCTGCTGATTGACAAAAGTTTTCAAGCATGTTCTTTTTAACAGAAGTCAAGCAAATGTCGAGTGGGGATAGTCACACAAAATCAGTTCCCATCCCTGCTGAACGGGCAACATTTTGATCTGTCTATGGCCAGCTAAAAGCAGGACTGAAAGCATTTAACAAAAGACTGAGCAGCTATTATCACAGAATAGAGATGCAATATATCTTCTGCTATAAAATACACCTGCCTGCAGTCTTCTGCAGCATGTAAACTGAACTGCACATCTCAGTTTACATCGCCAGCATGGTCCTTGTGTGGTGGAATGACTGGCTAGTGAAGACCGACATCGGGAGAGAAGATGATGGCACCAGCGAGGGACCCAGAGGTTAGTTTACTTCCTTTAGTTCCGGTTTAAAAAATGAACTTTAGTCATAAAATGAAGTCCTGCTAGATCATTCCATGCTGGCCCCTTTTGCAGGTATAGCTATGCAAAACATTAAAAATAAGTGTTTATACTGTTTAAAATACACCAATACACTATCTCACCTTGCTCTGCACACACTCAGTTGCTCTTTATTTTAGGCACTGCTGAATTTGTAGAGGATGATCTGCTGAGAGCCTTGGCGCAGAATTAAACACTCCATTCAGTCAAGGAAGCTGCAACTGCCATGGACATTTTTTTTGGAGTGTGGACTCTTTTCTTCCAGGATTGTTTATGATTGAATTATGCATTTACTATATGTTTGTTGGAATCAGCGCCATCCTTAAAGGGTTGTAAACCCACATGAAAGGAAAAAAATAAAAAAGACCTGCAAGACAAAGGAATAACGAGCTAGCTCATTATGTAATACCTCACCTGAGATCAAAGCCCCTGCTGCGGTGCCCGTATACAGTACCGGCCGGCGACATTTCTTCACGGGGTTACTTCCGGGTACTGTGGCTCCGACGCTGTGATTGGCCGGAGGCGCGATAAAGTCACTCCCACGCTTGCGCGTGGGAGCCGCCAGTAACAGCACACTCACTGAAGCAAATGGCAAGTACGTGCCATTGCTTCAGTGCGCATGTGCCGATGACATCGGCACATGCAGATACAGGGGGTATCTCCTAAACCGTGCAGGTTTAGGAGATATCCGGGGTAGCTACAGGTAAGCCTTATTATAGGCTTACCTGTAGCAAAAAGTGGATTGTAAAGGGTTTACAACCACTTTAATTTAATATTTGTTTATACATGTGATCAGACACCAGCTATTTGCTGGTTTGACAGTTTGGTTGAGGACACACGCAAATGTGACAGTAAGCAATCCTGGCATTCCAGAAATGTAACTTTTGTGAAACCATTACATCGATTTATCAAGTTGTTATGGGTACATTTCTGTTTCAAGACACATTGGCTGAGGGGTGAACAGGAACCAGCCCAGGTTAGGTCAGAACTTGGGTTCAGACTGAATCCGAAAAGGAAGCTGTCACTCCAGGACAAATCAACTGCTGCATGTACACAAAGAGGTAGGGATGTTTATGACATCACACTGATCCAATATGGCGGCATGGGCATGGCAATGAAAGAGTAGAGCCATAGAAAGTAAGGGCTCATGTGGAGAAGTTCTGGAAACAATACTTATTATATTCATGTCAGCTGTACATGTGTTTAACCTGCTTTTCAATGTAAATGAATGAAGAAATCAGTTGAGAGAGCTGAATGGAATAAGGTGCAAAGAAAACGCAAAGTAAAACGAAGTAGAGGTGTTGTGGCGGTTACCTTACGCACATTTGGCATGCATTTTAGACATACAAACCCACATTGTGATATTTTTATTTCCAGGAGGAGCCCAGACTGGATCCCAATGGGCAACAGCTGCTCCCAGGTCGATATGTCAGCCTGACAATGTGAGTGTGTGACCTCTTATTAAACACGATAATAAACCTGCTCTCACAGCTACCATGTCACATACATAGGCCATCGAGAGCTGAGCCCTCCAACCAGCCTGATCATTAGAACAGGTCATGTGACGTCAGGGAAGCACAATATACAATATATACCCCATGGGATATTGGACGCCTATACATAGACCAATCGGTGTACAGCTCATTCATGCAATGTAAACCGATCACTATGTCAGCCCATCGCTCCGATCCATAACCAGACACAATCATCCCCAGCACTGGACACTGACCTGAGCAGCAGCCGGCAGTACAGACGTGCTGGACCCTTCACTCCCTCTGGGCTCTCATGCTGCTTATTTCCAGGTATATTTTTCGAGCACCTTCAGCCACCAATCAGACGCTTCTCCCTCGCTGACGTCACCTCCTGTGCCGCTTCCCACACGTCTCTGCTGTGTAGTTGTGCTGGTGATGCCTTGCTGTGTGTGAGATTGCAGCGCGTTATTCTGCAATAATGTGTGTAATAAAGCAGATTCGTGGCAGCAGATGTAGTGAAGGAGCCAAGTTACCTTTCTATGTGCGTGAAAAAAACAATCACGTTTTAAAGAGTCCTGACGAAGAACAAATCATCGTGGCTAATTCGGTGCCCTCTGCTGGTCGTACCGTGTATAGCTGTACAAGAGGCGCTGTCATTTCATGCTTGAGCTGTTTTCACGGCTTGTAAAGGTAACGACATGATCGGAACACTAACGACAGCAGTCCTCTATAGATTTGCATGTGGTTTTCAAATCAAGTTATTTATAACAGAACATCATATTAAAATTGTAGTAAAAGGGTTGCGTTCATACGTTAAAACCCAGCTACGGGCAAATACAAAATGATCCTCTGCGGTGGGGCTGTGCCTGCACTGCAAGGGTTAATTGCTAATTTTGGTCTGGGAAAACAATAATTCACAAAATTAAAAATAGCGCTTCTCAAGCCTCTCCAGTGTGAGAGCCCGAGTGTTTTCACACTGGGGCGATGCGCTTGCAGGACTGGAAAAAAAGTCCTGCAAGCAGCATCTTTGGGCGGTGTATACACCACTCCTAAACCGCCCCTGCCATTGAAATCAATGGGGTTAAAAGCACTTTACCGCTAACGCAGCCCGCGACCCAGTGTGAAAGGGCTCTAAATGGAAATATACTTAAAGTGTAACTCCACTTTTGTGATCTATGTACATTGCAAGGATTATAACAACCTTTGTTGCAGATTCCTACCTTTTGTTATTCTGAAGAAATCTATGTGTGTTTCTCTGTGCCTCTGTTCTGAGGGAGTCTAATGGGAGGGGTTTCATAATTAACTGTCAGGTGTGGAGCTACTGGGCACTAATGACAAAATCTGCTGGGCCTGCATCTCTTTAGATGTGTTCCTATTGAAAGTATCTCTCAAAAAATGACATTTTTGTTGCAAGGGATGCCTGAAATCTGATTTGTTTCTTAGGCCCCTTTCACACGATCGGACCGTTCAGGTCCGCCTGTCAGTTTTGACGGCGGACCTGAACGGGCGCTCCATGTTAGCCTATGGAGCGACGCATGTCAGCGGAGACATATCCGCTGACATCCGACACGGTCTGATCCGCTAAAAGTAGACGGATGGCCCTACGTCCACGTCAGTTGCTGGCGGATCGGATCGGGTGAGATCTAACGAAAACGGACATGCTGTCCGTTTTCGTCCGATCCCTCCATAGGTGGCAGCGGCGTCTGACAAGCCCCTCCCCGCTCAGTGAGCAGAGAGGGACCTGTCATCCGCCGGCTCAGCAGAGATCAACGGACTGATCTCCCACTGAGCCGGCGGACCGAGGCGGGCTCCGTGGAAACGGAGTCCGCCTCGTGTGAAAGGGGCCTTAGGCAGACTTCTGGGAAAATTGGTGAGCCAATCACAGAAGCAGGAAATTATGTTTCTGGGGAGTGGTCAGCACCTCCAGGTAGCCATATTGCAATGTATTCTCAGAAAATTACAATGGCTGCAGATTGAAAAAGAAAGGTAATTTTTAATAACATTCAATTACAATATGATTAGTGTCGCAATTATATGCGCTATATTTTTTCTTTATTTGCAATTTTATTTCCCCACGAAAGTGGAGTTACCCTTTAACCAATCCTCCTTTCTGTGTTCTTGCCATCTACAGCCCTGATGTCATCAAGGCCAGAGCAGGGTCCATACCCCTGCTCTGGACGTTAGGACACCGAGGGACAGTCCATAGATGCCCATAGATAGATTGAAATTTGGCCAGTTCCTGCTGAACCAACCAAAAATCGAATTTCAATCTGCCTATGGCTGGACCTAATCTTTGTTTTTGCTTGTAGGACATGCTGTGTCCGTCATTCAGACCTTAGCTTATGACTAATGATCCAACTACATTCTTAACTGATCATTTATTTATGGAGCATTTAAATCTTTTGCCTATAGCTCTACATTACTGTGCAGACAGTATGGTTGACATTATTCATCTCATCTCCCAAATAAGTCTCCTATCTGTTAAATCTGCAGAGAACCATGCATAAAACGTTCACACCACATGCCTTTTGATAGTGGACATCTTTTTGGAGCTTGCATGCAGCCCAGCAGGTCAGGAAAGTAAGGGGACAAGCGAGCCCCCCCCCGATCCGTATCAGTCCGCATGCCCTCAACATAGGGACCATCGGATGACATCATCCGGAGGCCCAGTCCCCTCGTGACTTCACCGCCAGGGGCATGATGGATCTGTGATGTCACGTGGGGCCGGGTCTCCGGATGACATCATCTGATGGCCACGCCCCATAGTTATCTAAGAAATGCTTGACATTGGCGCAGACAGATCAGTGGGACACAGCATTGGAGGAGGGTCGTCGGCAGGAGCGGCGGCAGAGAAATAAGAACACCGAACAAAGAAGACAGGAGAAAGAAGACCAGAAGAAGAAGCGGGAGAAGGAGAAGACCGGAGGAAGAAGGAGAAGACCAAAGGGAGAAGCCCCCAAGAGGAAGAAGTGGGGAAGAAGAAGACATTTTTAATAAAGGACTTGTCAAAAACTGTCTATTGTCTTTTGTCACATTACACTACTTTTTTTTTTGCTGAATGGGTAGGGGTACGATGTACCCGATATCCATTCATATAGGGGGGAGGCCGGGGATCTGGGGGCCCCCTTGTTAAAGGGGGCTTCCAGATTCCGATAAGTCCCCCGCCCGCTGACCCCGACAATCAATGGCCAGGGTTGTCGGGAAGAGGCCCTTGTCCCCATCAACATTGAGGACATGTGGACTGGTATGGTTCAGGAGGGGGGGGGGGGGGCGCTCGCTCGTCCTCTCCCTTTCCTGACCTGCCGGGCTTCATGATTGGATAAGGGTCTGGTATGGATTTTGGGGGGACCCCATGTCATTTTTTTTTCAATTTTGGCGTGGGGGGGGGGCCCTCAGAATCCATACTAGACCCAAGGGCCTGGTATGGACCGGGGGGACCCCACACTTTTTTCACATTTTTTTTTTAAGCCGGCAATTCTTTTTTTTTACATTCAACTGTCAGCGATGAAGGTTTTTGTTCTGCCTATAAACTCTCCTCTTCAAATATGCCTCTAAACACCCTAATGTGCATGGACACATAGAATAACACTGAGCTGCTTCTACAGGTAGGAGAAAGAAAAACCCGCAAAACTCCTATAGCAGCATTTTTTAAGCCCAGTGTGCATGGACCCTTACTGTAACAATGAACAAAATTTTGATATTTTTCATGACAGAAGCCCAAACCTCAGACTGCTAGATCTTTTTCTGCCTCTGAAACTAAAAAGAGGTCCTTTTGATTCCTTACAAAAAAAGTAATGGAATGGGCCACACAACCACAAACCTTATGCTTCTAAATCCTCCAGGCTTGCACACAAGTCCTCTTCATCATGTCTGTTAGCAAACCCCTGGTCATAAAGCAGCTAGGATGTCTGGGTAAGAGACGTGATGTCCAGGGGCTGCAAGCTAGAGTTTAGATTTCTGCCTCCGCCCTGATTCATGTCATCCAACCTCCTGCCCTGATTCATGTAATTTCCTCCCAGTCCCAGGATAGCAGACCTCCATCTTGTCCTTGCAGATCATTTAAATCAAGTCCACGCCATAGTTACCTTGGCAGAAAAGTTTAGGAGCTTTACTCCAACCTTTGAAAAACCAAAAAGGGGGCATTTGCACCATTTTGGACCCGAAGGCTCTAAATGTCTTCATTCAAACTCTAAAGTTCTGCAAGGAATGCATCAAGTCTGTCATACCCTCCCTCTATCAAGAGGCAAGAAAGCATACTTGCATGTCTCCATTTTTCCAGTAGACCAACGCTACCTTCACTTTGTTGTGGGCACTCTCAACACTTGCAGTCTATAGCCTTACCATTTGGCCTATCATCCAAACCACGCATGTTCACCAAGTTTATAGCCCCTGTGCTAGCCTTACTATGCTCTCAGAGTACTTTCATTGTGGGAAAACTAGACAATATTCGACTGTGGGAAGAGTCAGCTCAAGCTCTGACTATTAACATAATACAGACAGTTCAGATTTTAACAAGGTTCAGTTGGATTTGAACCTCCAGAAATGAGTGCTGGAACTAACACATGGCTTGGATTATCTCATGACAGTCTCTCTCAGCTCAGGGAAAAGTTCTTCTTCCTCAAGAAAAATTCTACTCTGCTCCCATACTGGGACTCTGCATTCGAGGAGCTGACCAACTCTGTAGGAACATTCTGGGCTTGATGTTAGTCTCCTTATGGGCAGTCCTATTTGCTTATTTTCAATACAGCATTCTGTTGTCATGGGACAAATTGGTGCAGTCTTGGACAAACCAGTTCACCTGACATAGAAGGTCAGGTTGATTCTGACCTTGTACCTCAGGAATTCAGCTCCAGAGTTGGAAAATCCTTCATCCCATTGTCATGGAAAATCATCACAACGAATGCTAGCCTGAAGGGCTAGAAAGAAGGTCTAGACCTGGTTGGTGCAGAGCACTTGAACATTACAAGAATCGTGTCATCCTATCAATATTCCCCTTTTCACTCTCACTCGCAGGGTTACGTTCCTTGTTGCTATCACCTTTGCAAGGCATAACTCTTGCAGCTTTTTCCCATAGAAAAAACTTTTTGGTCTTATACAAGGATAAAGCAGTATTTAGACATAATAGAGCCTCTTTTCTTCTTAAAGTAAATTTGGTCTTTCATCTCAACCAGGACATTGTTCTTACATCTCTCGGTCCAACTCCAATACATCAGTAGGAAATTTCTCCTCACTTCAACGCTGTCAGCTGACGTTACAGATACGCTGCAGTCTCCGAGAGGGTCCCGACAATAATGTTGGGATCCATTCAGATGCCTGACTAGCAGCTGTTCAGCCCCTCAGCCCACTTTTGAGAGCCTGAGCCAGTCACTCTAGCCCCT
This sequence comes from Aquarana catesbeiana, assembly GCF_042186555.1. Lineage (NCBI taxonomy): Eukaryota > Metazoa > Chordata > Amphibia > Anura > Ranidae > Aquarana > Aquarana catesbeiana. The sequence continues at coordinate 152,051,788 of NC_133330.1, forward strand.
CTCCTGCCTGGCGCTCCAATAAGCACTGGTGGGCCAGAGCACAGAGCGGTGATTGGCAGTTCACGCTTTGTGTTAAGAGCAGGCCCAAGAACTGAGCAATCAGCTGCCACATGATTACGCAGTTCTCGGGCATAGAGGTGGCGGGGAACAGCTGGAACATTGGACCGATGCTGCAGCCATGTAGGTGAGTAGGTACTGTATAGTTTTTTTTTTTCACTTCTCAAACTTCTCCTTTAATGAACGCCTAGAACCAATTTTACAGCAAGTACAAAAATCCCATTTTATTGTAGTGCAAATCACCTGTAATTAGCTGTGGTAGCTGCATTATTTTTTTTCTTTTCTTTAGCCTTTTTATTCCCCAATTGTGTTCCTGCACACAAGATTTTTCCTGTTAAATGATAACAGCAATCACTGCCTATACATCTGTGCTGGAGCAGCACTGTTACCCTAGACTGCTTGCTGGACTACAGACTGACGTGGCAATGTCTGCACATTCAGTCTGTAAACTAATGCTGCATACACACGATCGGGATTTTGGTCGGAAAAAGGTATGATGGCTTTTCCGACGGGATTCCGCTCAAGATTGTCTTGCATACACACGGTCACACCAAATTCCGACTGTCAAGAACACGGTGACAAAAAAACACGTACGACGGCACAATAAAAAGGAAATTCAATAGCCAGTGTGCCACCCTTTGGGCTCTTTCTGCTAAACTCGTGTTTATCTCTTGTTAGTAGAAGTTTGGTGAGAGACGATTCGCGCTTTTCAGCATCGTGCTTTTCAGTCCATTACTGCTCTTCAGTTTGTGCTTGTGGGTTTGTATCTGGTTTTTAGTGCGTGTAGTCAGTTCGTATCTGTTTTCCAGTGCGTTCTTGTCTGCTCGTTTCTGATTTTCATCTCGCTCTTCACGGGCCTTGCTGTTTTTCAGTGTGTTCTGTTCGTTCTGACCAGCCGACCGCTTTGAAGCCATGTTGCAGGTACGTGCTCGTCGTAGAGTTCATGCTGTGCGGGGGCTTGGTGTTGGGGTTCTTGCTCCAAGCCCAGTCCATGAACAGGGTGGGGAGGAGTTCATGGACCAAGAATTGGTTGCTCCAGCGTGACCAATTCTCTCACATGCCTTTGCTGCGTGAGATTCAGGAGAATAACCCTGATGATTTCAGGAATTTTCTCCGGATGACGGACCCCGTTTTTCACCATCTCTTGGCTTTGCTGTCCCCTTATATTACGAAGCAGGACACCTGCATGCGGCAAGCCATCACCCCGGAGCAGAGGCTAGTCGCCACGTTGCGGTACTTGGCGACAGGGAGAAGTCTGCAGGACCTCAAGTTCTCGACAGGCATCTCCCCCCAGGCTCTGGGGATCATTATTCCAGAGACCTGTTCAATATCATTCAGGTCCTGCAGAAGGACTATATTAGGGTAAGTTTTCTCCTTTAACATCACATTCTATGTATTTAATGTATGCTAATGTTTTGTATTTTTATTTTATCATTCCCTAATTACCATGATTGTAATATGCTGTGAATGTCCCCTTTGTGCCCATGCATGCTGTAAGCTTTTAATGCTCCTTTTTTGGCCTACATGCATATTTCCCTTCACTAACCTCCCCAGCATGCTATCCTGGGCCTATATACACCTAGCCTATTCACTTAACAGTGTATTTTGTCAGCTCCATAGTAGTGCTTTACCCTAAACACCCCCTAAAATGTGTCCAAATGTTATTGTTGTCCTTAAATTCAGGAAGAGTGCCAGAGGCTTTTTTTTGGCTCCCAAACTCATTTAGAACCCCCCCACCCCTAAAATTTGTCCAATGGGCCATCAGGGGGGGGAGGAATCTGATAAGTGGACCTTATATTTTTGTCTTTAAATACTCCTTAAAATAAATGTTATACTGATGTTGGCCAAGAATGTTTGTGTCTAATCTGCTTGCAATGTTAAGTGCAAATGTACTAATTTCTTTTTTATGTTTTGACTCCACAGTTTCCTTCAACACCACAGGAATGGCAGACTTTGGCATCCCACTTTGCCAACCGTTGGGACTTTCCCAACTGCGGAGGGGCAGTTGATGGGAAGCACGTCCACATCGTCCCACCACCCCATTCGGGGTCATATTATTTTAACTATAAGGGTTTCATAGTATCATGTTAATGGCGGAGGTGTCAGCGACATATGAGTTTCTCTACGTGGACGTGGGGAAGAATGGCCGGATGTCAGATGGTGGAGTCTTTGTCCAGATGGAGTTCTACACACGTCTCCAGAGTGGTGGCTTGGGATTGCCACCTGCGGAAGAGAACAAGGAAGGACTCCTGTTTTTATTGCTGATGAAGCGTTTGGTCTGAGTGATCACATGATGAGGCCATTCCCCCAGAGAACCCTCACCCCAGAGAAGAGGGTTTTTAATTTCCGGCTGGCCAGAGGCAGAAGAGTCGTGGAGAATACCTTTGGGATAATGGCCAGCCGGTTCCGCCTATTTCTAACGGCAATAAATATGGCGGAGTACAAACTTAACCACATCGTGTTAGTATGCCGCATCTTCCACAACTTTTTAAAGCGAAATGCTACTAATTATGTGGCCTCAGTTGGGCCTGAGGCCAGACTTCATGAACCAACAATGACGGCCCTGGAAGCTGGCCGTCCTGGCTTGCCCCCCCAAAGCGCCCGTGAAGTGCGTCAAAAATATGTTGATTATTTTGCGGGTAGGGGGGCCATTGCTATGCCAGCAAATTTTTAAATATTTTCAAAATAAAAAAAAAATGATATGATAAAATATTGAATTTGATTTACTGCTTTTGTTTCTTTTATCTGTCTCCTAGGTTCTCCTAGTGCACTTGTAGTGCTAAGTGGTTTTTCCATTATTTAAATAACACCCATTGTCACTGTAAACACCAACTTAATACAAAAACTGGTATTGAGCATTGAAAAAAGAAGCCACACATTGTTGAGTATAAAAACTTTTACTCCGTGCACATTCACATGTGCGTTGTAAAACCTTTTTTGGTAAAAAAAAATAACATCTTGGTTTTATAAAGTTTTACCTTGAAAATTTTTTTTGGTACATAAACAGGCATGTTTCAAAACATAACATACACAACTCAGGAACTTACAAAGTTCAACATTTTATTTTTATTTATTTTTATTAACATTTTTATTTTTATTTTATTTAAATTTTCTTTTCCAAAAAAAAAAAGGTGTAATATTTTTGGTATTTATATTCTCCCTAGTACATCAATCATGTTCTTCATTCTTTGTTCAATCTCCTTGTTTTTTTCCTTTATGAGGTCTAAATCTCGACTACTAAACATTATCTCCTGGATTAGCCTTTGTGCACTGTCAGTCGTGAAATGAGTAGATTGTTCTTCCACAACACGCACATCACCTAACAGAAAAAATACACACCATGTATTAAAAAAATATACAGCCATACATCTATTACCTGAATCTGTGGTGTCAGACACTCACCTGTTGGGGTGACAATCTCAACCACCTCTCCTTCCTCCACATCCTGAGGTTGTGGTGTCCTCTGTTCCCCTTCTTCAGGAGGTTGGGGGGGGGGGGTTCCTGGAGTCCTCAGACGTCCCGAGTCTTTTCTCCCCTATGAGAATGAAACAAAAGGTATACTTAGCACACAGATATTTGTGGCCAGAAATATGAATGTGAAACATTGCTTGGAAGTGGGGTACAATTGTCTGTTTGGGCAGCGTTTCAAGCTGAAGACATGATTTATTCCCTTAACAAAGCAGCAGTGCTTACCTTTTTTGGACAAGTTTCACACATGGAGATACCCCAAGTATCCACTGTGTGGGACACCCTAAAAAGTTTGTTATTGTGTCCCACACTAGTGCTCCAGATGTGTAAACAGCTGCTGAGTGTGCTCTTCTTATAATTACACTGAATCAAGTTTGCTATTCATTCTAGTTACAAACATATCTAGACAACAATGTCCTAAACTTCTTTTAATACAAATTAGCATGACCAAATGTAGTTAACCCTGTATCTGCCAAAAACATCGTATTTAGTTGGCGAACAAACGATGTTTACTGCAAACGATTACTGTGCCCACGAGCCTGAAAGTTGCCATTTTAATTTTTACAACAGTAAAGAAAAGCACATGGAGCAGCATGCAAGTAATAATAATAATAATAGGGACACACGACAACGACTTACTTTTTAGAAGCACTTTCTTGATCATTCTGTACTGATCCTGCTCCCTCAATTTCAGGTCTGACCAGCGTTTCCTCAATTGCTCCTTGGATCGTCGTACCCCAAAATTCCAGTGCAGACTTTTCACAATTTTAGTCATGATCTTGGCCTTTCTCACATTTGGGTTTAGGTACGGTCCATACTTCCCATCATAGTCGGCCCTCTTCAAGATGTCCACCATCTCCATCATCTCTACAAAGGCCATATTTGAGGCTTTAAATCTTCTCCTCCGGGATCGTGACATTACTGGCTCCAGGTTTTCCTCCTTGTTGCTGCTATTATCACGCACCTGCTGTGTCTCCGCCATGTCATCTCCCACTGTGCCGAAAGAGAAGGGGTGGGGAATATTCTAGAAAGAACGTCAGGGGAGGGCGACGCAGGTGGAGTTTCATGCATGCGCAGTGCATATAAAGCTAACACGCGTATGTTGTACCTACGTTCTGTGTGCGTAGGAAGGAGGACCGGTAGCACTGAACGTTCTAACGAAGGTAACATTTTAACTTGGGACATCAGTGGCCTATACTGATTTGAGATTGAGGCCTATATTGGGATAAGATTAGGAGAGTTCAGCATGATATTAGTGTTTTTGTCTTGTGTTTTGTCTTGCAGCAAATATGAAACAATTCAAAGACCCTGAATTCATGGGCCAGTTCATTGACAAATACAGGGATATGCGAAAATTGTGGGAGGTTAAAAACCCGTTATATCGCAATAAACAAGCTTGGAAGGCATCGCTGGAGAAACTGCTGCAATTTGTTTAGACGCAGGTCCCCAATGCAGACATCAAGTTTGTGGAGAAGAAAATTGGTAGCTTGAGAAGCACGTATAGGAAGAAGTTTAATAAGGTCCAGACTTCCATGAGATCAGGAGCAGTAGCAGAGGATGTGTATGTACCGAGTCTGTGGTACTACAACAGGATGCGGTTTCTGGAAGACCAGATGGAAGTCAGGGAATCACTTTCTACACTTCCATCCAGCCTTCCCTCAACCCTTCCCTCAACCCCATCCTGGAAGACGTGGAGGAGACCAGCTGGAGCCAGGTATAGTATTTTTTAACATATTTATTGTCCGAAAATTATTGTTGTTAACTAGATGGTATTATTGCTAACAAATGAATGATTTAACAAAAAGTGTTTTACATATCAATAGACAGTAGTGGCCAAAAATGATTGTGACAAGAATGAAAAATGCTGGGCTCAGAATGATAGTCTTTTCAATTTGCAACAGTCATGAAAATTGTGTGATTGATGAACCAAAAACTAAAACTATGTCCCTTTTTCATACACAGGAAGACCTCAGCCAGGACGAGGCTCTGGAATGTGGCACACAGGAGGAAGCGGTGGTAAGTGTCAGCCAGGAGGTGGCGGGGCCCTGTAGCCTCACACAATCCCAGGTGCCTCCCCTCTGCCTTCCAAAAAAAGGGCCAGGAAGGGGAGTAACGTGGAGGAGGCAGCACTGGGCCTCATTAAGGACGCTAATGCAGCCCTGAAAACATCCCCCGACGCTGAAGAGGCCTATGGCTGCTATGTAGCTGCCAAATTGCAGCAAATGGAGGAGGGCCAATGCTTCATGTGTGAGAATCTAATTTTTCATGCCCTTCAGAAGGGCCAAATTAGTGAGAACATGCACTTATGTGCGCTCGCCCATCCTCCTCCTCCTCCTGCCACAAGTCCACCTCCAGAGCCACAGCCTCCAAGGAAGGCTGCAGGGAAGACAAGAAAGTAATGGCCTGGGTTCAGTCTGGTCTGACAGAAGACGCAGCCTGTTGTAGTACCACAGCCTGGGGACATATATGTCATCTGCTGCTGTTCCTGATTTCTGGGAGTCCTGGACCACATTGTGCTCACTATTATATGGACTTCTCAGGCTACCAATTTTAATTTACAAAGAGTTGATGTCTGCCCTGGGGGCCAAAGGCTTTTCAAATTGAAGCAGTTTCTCCAGCGTTGCCTTCCTCTTTATTTTGTTATTATGAGCCAGAATAAATGGAGATTTTTTTATATAAAAATACTTGCCTATGTGTTTTTATTCAAATAGGACAGTTTGTGAGTAGGCAGGTACATTTCAAAAATACAATGTCTAATTAACAAGGGACACCAACACCAACCTCTTTGAGCTTTATAAAAATACAAGATAATAATGTTGTTGTGTAAACTTGACACACCAAAAAAAAAAAAAAAAATTTGGAGATCACTAGAAACTAATTTTAAAATAATCCAAAAAACAGGAGATCTTGATTAAAAATAAAAAAAATGACTATAAAAAATAATTCTAAACATCATTATGGAAATCTGGCTTTAAAAACAAAAAAGATTATTCAGGAGATCACGAGAAATAATTTAAAAAAAGGTTGTAAGAACTCTGTGTGAATATCAGCAGCAAAAAAACTTCATTCTTCTAGCATTATAAAGAACAAAAGAATGCCCTGCATTAAAAGATCAAAGAATTTGCAGCGTGACGAATGTGCTATCTCCATTACGAACGCTAGTTTTACCAGACCGAGCGCTTCCGTCTCGTACTTGATTCTGAGCATGCGTGATTTTTGGCGCGTAGGAATTGCATACAGACAATCGCATTTTCGGATAGGAACTTTTTCCGACCGAAAATAGAGAACCTGCTCCCAATCTTTTGCTGGCTGGAATTCCGATAGAGCATACACACGGTCACATTTTCCGACCAAAAGCTCTCATTGGAGTTTTGCTGGCGGCATTTCCGATCGTGTGTACAGGGCATTAGCCTTAAAAAACTAGCTCATGTTATTCTTAGCGGAAACAAAAAGTTGTGTCTAATTAAACCCTTTTTTTTAGTACAGACACCCCATGTGTTTGCACAAAGCTCCCAACCTTTGGAGATGGGAGAGAGGGACTCTTTTTAGAAAAAAAAGAAGGGGAATTTAAATGTCTGCAAAGAAAAAAAAAAAGGAGGTAGCATTGCTGCACTGGAAAAATTTGGACATGCAAGTATGCATCCTTAATGTTTACAGAGGCTATAAAGTATGCCTGATCAAGGGAGGCTATGACAGACCTAGTAGATTTAATACAATTTTAAACATGAATGAAGACATTTAAAGCATTCAGGTCCAAGATGGGGTGGATGCCCCATTTTGGATTTAGCACAGTGAAAAGGTTAGAGTAAAACCTCTGAAACCCTTCTGCAACTAGAACAATAGCAATAACTCCCTGGCTCCAAAAATCTGCAAGAGCAGCATAGAAATCTCCTGGTGGGGACATCATCCATCACATCTCCTACACAGACCTCCAAGATGTTTCCTGGCCAGGTGTCTGCCAAGGCCAACAGACTTCCCCCACTTTAAAAAGTTGGTGCATCCAAGTTGGTGCATCCATTAATGAGGAGAAGGACTGGTCCTCAGGCTTGGAGGATTTAGAGGCTCAATTGTTGTAATGGCACTGGCATACCTCCCAACCATTCCAGATTCACTGGGACTTGATGTAAGTCTCAATGTCCTGGCGAATCAAGGGTTTGTCCCAGAGTTGAGCCCAGTGCTGGAACAAGTTCCAGCACTTGGCTCCAGTGGCTTGCCCGCAAGCACACACTAGCGCGGGCACCAGTAACACCCACCCTGCAGCTTGTGCAGGGTGTTTGGGGTCCCACATGCCACAAACATAGCTGTGTATATGTGAGAGGCAGCCGGTGGTGAGAGATGCCGGCTGCCTCACACATACACAGTGCACTGCAGAGCAGCTTGCAGCTGAACCCGCCTCCTCCTTGGCTGTGATTCTTTCCTGCACACAGACAGGAGGGGGAGGTGGGGAGGAGTCACGGCAGGGGCGGACTGGGCTGGGGGCAGGGTGGCAATTACCACCCTGGGCCACTCTGATGCCCACAAAAGGCTGCAAACATGCACCTGTGCAATTCGTTCCTACAGGACGCCATCTCCTAGCAACTTGCCGGGCTCATGTGACTGGCCAGCTCCCTAACTGTCACGATCAGGGGTCAGCCTCAAAGATCAGTTGCTATAGCAGTAGTGGGACTACCACCGACCAGCAGGATGGGCACACAGGCAGTCACCCTGGTGGAAGACGCGGACTCAGCTAAGGTGCGGAGTCTAAGTACTAACCAGTGTTCAACTGAGCTCCCGATGGTAGAGATGGATTTTGCTGAACATTAGTACCAGGTCACAGTTCTCAGGATCGCCACACCAGGAGGTGAGCAAGCCGGGGTCCAGAAGCAGATAAGCAGGTAAGGATTAAACAGAAGCATAGTCAGTAAAACAAGCCAATGGTCAGTAACAAGTAGTTGCAGGGTGAAATCAGGCAGAAGCGTAGTCGAGGAACAAGCCAAAGGTCAATAACGAGTGGTAGCACAATATGGATGGCAGCAGGGAAGACGACAGTGAGATACTGGCTGAGGAGAGCACAATAATCTGGCAAACAGGAAGTGCAGAGACATAGCTTAATTTAGGAAGTTCATGGGAGGAGCATAGAGTTCAAGGTTCAGCAGAAGTCGGGGCGGGGTTGTCCAATGGATCAGACAGACCTGTCCAGCATCTCAGGTAGCTCAGCAAGAAGAGTAATTGCCAGACACAGCAGAGGTCCCATGAGGTTCAAGTCCAGGCCCTGACACTCGCTCTCTTCCCTCTCACCCTCTTGTCCTAGAATCTAGTCACATGACAGAGAGCCCCGCCCACTGACTGGGCTCAAGAGCTGAGATAGAGCTACCTGCTGTCAGCTTGAAGGTACCTGGATGGGGGTCCCATGTGACTGAGGGAAGCTCATTGGGGAGTGTACAGAGTAAAGGGGGGACATTTTGGGGGGTGTAATGGGGGGGATTTTACCCCCTGTACCCTGCCCTACTGACTCCTGTACACTGCCTTACTAACTCCCTGTCATTTGTCCTGCTGACCACTGCACCCTGCCCTACTGACCCCCTGTATTCCCTCTTGCTGATCCCTGTACCCTGCCTTACTGACCCTGTCTTCTGTCCTGCAGACCCCTGTACCCTGCCCTACTGACCCCTGTCTTCCATCCTGCTGACCTTTGTACACTACCCCACTGACCTCTTCTCCTCCGTCCTGCTGACCACTGTACACTGCCCTACTAATCCCCTGTCTTCTGTCCTGCTGACTCCTTTACACTGCTGTACTGACCCCCTATCCTCTGTCCTGCTGATCCCTGTTTTCTGCCCTTGTGATCCCCTGTTCTCTGCCATACTGACCCTTGGGCTCTGGCCTGCTGACCCCCTGTATTCCCTCCTGCTGATCCCTGTACCCTTCCTTACTGACCCTGTCTTCTGTCCTGCAGACCCCTGTACCCTGCCCTACTGACCCCTGTCTTCCATCCTGCTGACCTTTGTACACTGCCCTACTGACCTCCTGTCCTCCGTCCTGCTGACCCCTGTACACTGCCCCACTAATCCCCTGTCTTCTGTCCTGCTGACTCCTTTACACTGCCCTACTGACCCCCTATCCTCTGTCCTGCTGATCCCTGTCTTCTGCCCTTGTGACCCCCTCTTCTCTGTCATACTGACCCTTGGGCTCTGCCCTGCTGACCCCCGTACAATGCCCTGCAGCCCCTTCTCATCTGCCATGCTGATTCCTGTCCTCCCCCCTGCTGACCCCAGTCTTCTGCCCCGATAACCCCTGCTCTCCACCCAGCTGACCCCCTGTACACTGCCCTACTGACTTTTCTACACTCCCCTGCTGACCTTGCATCCTTTGTCCCCCTGACATTTTTTACTGCACCCCCACACACAAAGTGTTCATTATCTCAACAGTTGCTGGTTGCTATGCAGTCCATGACTATTTTAATGAAGTTCTTCTTTAAGGTAGGCTCAGACAAAGCAATCAAAGCATATTTTATAGTACTAAAAAAGATGTATCTCTGCGCTGTGGTGGGGTGGCAGCTGACACAAAAAAGTAATATACCAAACTTATAAATAATCTTAAGAAAAAGTGTGTAGTGCCAAAAGTAAATGAACAGCAATTAGATGAGAATACTGTGTTATAAATGGACAGCACATTGAAATAAAGTCCAAAAAAAGTGTTAAAGTGAAAAAACGTTAAAGTGAAAAATATATTTATATAAGTCCAATCTTGTGGATGGAAATCAACAATAAAAAAACAGTGAAAAATATAGATTTAAATGTACAGTTCCATGATAGGATCTGCAATATAAACTTATTGGTGAAAACACAATAGTTCAGTGCAAAGATGTGCACAAAAATTTTGTGCCGACTTGAAAAGTGAAGAGGTGATCCAGTACAGTGCTCCAGAATCATCCACTGCACCCCTGTGAAATGGACACTCATCAGAAAAGCTGGCTGCCGTTACAGCAGCAAACACGCACTCAGTGTAGATCCGCCATCTGTTGTGGGGAAGGCTGTTCAGCAACTCGCACCATCCAGATGTAGCTGTAGTAAATAAAGCTCACCGGGAGCCAGATGAAGTCTCCATAGTGTAGTATTTATTGGAATTGTATGTTAAAAGCCAAAATAAAATGAATCATAAAAACATATGACAATGGGTGCCACTGCCGACCCAGTATCAGACAGTGGCCTGATGTCAGCGCTAGAGGAGCAGACATTAAGGCAGGTTGGATAGCATGAAACAGGGACGCGGCAGAGAACAGAACTCTAGCTTGTAGCCCCTGGAACTTCTGTTACCTTGACGCCCAAGATGCTTTCTGACCAGGGGTCCTCAAAGGCCAACAGATATCAACCTACTTTGGAAAGTGGCTTCCAGTTTGGGTCTGGCCTTGGAGGTTAACCATTTTAGCACCAGAAGGTTTTACCACCTTCATGACCAGGGCATTTTTTGCTTTTCAGCGCTGAACTACTAATGTAACTCACTGGCAACTGCCCGGTCATGCAATACTGTATGCAAATGCCCTAATGCCGTGTACACACGACCGGACTCTCCGTCAGAATAGACTCAGACGGTCTTTCTGACGGAGTTCCGCTGAAACAGATATGCCTACACAGGATCACACCAAAGTCCGTTTGTTTAGAACGCGATGACGTACTACGGGACTAGAAAAAGGAAGTTCAATAGCCAGTAGTCAATAGCTGCCCTTGCGTCGTTTTTGGTCCGTCGGACTAGCATACAGATGAACGGTTTTCCTGACTGGGGTTGAGTCCGTCGGAAAGATTTGAAACATGTTCTATTTCTAGGTCCATCAGAATTTTAGAAATAAAAAGTCCGATGAAGCCCACACACGATCAGAATGTCCGATGTAATGATTCCGTCTGACCTTTTCTGCCGGAAAGTCCGGTCGTGTGTACACGGCATCAGGAATGAATGAAGTTTGATAATTATCTCTGAACTGCCTCTGTCTTTCTTGCTGTATATTGAGGTCTCAATATAAGTCCTTTCACTGTTATACTCACAGCTTTTCGGTGTTCGGTCTGGTGGAAACTACAGCTTCCAAATTTGTCAAACCAGCTTTTCATGTGTAGTAGGTAATTATTACATAAGAAAGGGATTATATAGACCAGGGGTCTCAAACTCAAGTTACCTGAGGGCCACAAGACAAATTTTCATATCCCATGGGGGCCGCTTGCAAACTTTCAAACATCAAAAACAGCATTGGTGTCAGGGGGCGCATTAATACCCCAACACCGTGGGCGGCACAGTGGTGTAGTGGGTAGCACTTTTGCCTAGCAGTAAGAAGGGTCGCTGGTTTGAATCCCAACCACGACACTACCTGCATGGAGTTTGCATGTTCTCCCTGTGCCTGCGTGGGTTTCCTCTGGGTACTCCGGTTTCCTCCCACTCTCCAAAGACATGCTGGTAGGTTAATTGGATCCTGTCTAAATTGTCCCTAGTATGTATGAATGCGAGTTAGGGACCTTAGATTGTAAGCTCCTTGAGGGTAGGGACTGATGTGAATGTACAATGTAAAGCGGTGTGTAAATTGACGGCGCTATATAAGTACCTGAAATAAATAAAATAAACACTAGTGTCAGCATAAACCCCAGCACTTGTGTCAGCAGACGCACTATTAACCCCCAGCATTGGTGTGGGCGGACGCACTATTAACCCCCAGCACTGGTGTCAGCGGATGCACTATTAACCCCCAGCATTGGTGTCAGCGGACACACTATTAACCCCCAGCATTGGTGTCAGCGGATGCACTATTAACCCCCAGCACTGGTGTCAGCGGATGCACTGTTAACCCCCAGCATTGGTGTCAGCGGACATACTTTTAACCCCCAGCACTGGTGTCAGCGGATGCACTATTAACCCCCAGCATTGGTGTCAGTGGACCCACTATTAACCCCCAGAACTGGTGTCAGTGGATGCACTACAGTGGAACTTCGGTTTGCAAGTAACGCGGTTAACGAGCGTTTCGCAAACCGAGCACTGTATTTCTAAAATTCCTAACTTGGTTTGCGAGTGTTGTCTCGCAAAACGAGCAGGATTCAGGCCAAAAGCGGTGTGCAGTACCGCTTTTGGCCTGTGGTGGGGGGCGCTGGAGCCGAGCAGAGCCGAAAGTCGCCGATCGGTGCCGTTTGGAAATGCACGGAAAGGCCCGAGGACAGTTCGGCTGACCTCAGCAAACCTCGGAAAGACTCCGTTTGTGGAGGTCCACCGAAGTGTCCCTCGGGCCTTTTCGCCCGTTTCCGAGGCTCTCCGGCGCCCCCCGCCTCTGGCCGCATGTGGTATTGCATCTCATTGAAGTCAATGCGGAACAAATTATTTTCGTTTCCATTGACTTCAATGGGAAAACTCGCTTTGATATGCGAGTACATTGGATTACGAGCATAGTCCTGGAATGGATTATACTCGTAATCCGAGGTTCCACTGTATTAACCCCCAGCATTGGTGTCAGCGGACGCACTATTAACCCACAGCATTGGTGTCAACAGAGCACTATTAACCCCCAGCATTGGTGTCAGTGGACGCACTATTAACCCCCAGCACTACCCCCTACACTCCACAAATAACTCCCCCCCTCACACTTCACAAATGCCCCCCCCAACACTTCACAAATACCCCCTGTTCACAAATTTCAACCCCAGTCACCCCACTAAGGACTTTGCTCAGCCTCAGTGTGATGGCTCACTTACCTCTCCTCCTGGCAGTCAGCTGGTGGCCTGATCTTCTGCCTCCAGAGTCCTCTCCTCCTGTTAGATCCTGGCTCAACACAGGCCTAGTAGCAGGGCACCCCGAGAATGCCATGATCTTCCACCCTGAGGTGGCAGCAGGACCCTGGATCCGGGCACAGCCTCTGAGGGAGCACAGCTCTGAATGATCATCAGAGCCTTGGTGGGTGGGGCGATGGGCGGATCCTCCCTCCACTCTGTTCTTTCTGCTCTCCTGTGCTGTGTCTGTTTCCTTTGCTGTGCGTGCTGGGCTGCAGCAGCATGCAGAGGAGAGGACACAGAAGAGACAGAGAGAAAGCTCCCAGCCGCTGTGCGGTGCACCCCAGGCACTTGCCCAGGATCGGCCCCGCCTGCGGGCCATTTGTAACCGGTCCACAGGCCGGTACTTTGAGACCCCTGATATAGGCAGAGGTTGGCAGTAGGTGTTACTGGGAGGTCCTTTGATATAAAGCCACTGACAAATATGTTAGAGTTTACATTTTGATAATTTGTAGCTCTCTAGATGGGCACCTTGGTCCTCCTATGACACAGTGATATCCTTAATATTTTACGGTCTGGAGGCCCTGGTGTGTTTGCATACTGACCTGAAATCAATTTTGGGGTAAGAGCAGTTCCAGTTGATCCTAAACAATTTTTGTTCCTGTTTTAAGATGATTGAATTAGGACTTTTTTGTCCTTATTATTTTCTATTATTGTATTTTGTCTTATGTATCTCTTTATGTATTGCAGTAAATACGCTGTACACAGACAATTACTAATCTCCTGAAGAAGCTTTTTTATCAAAGCGAATCATGTTGAGAAATACGTTTTTGTACAGTAGATATATCAATATTTTGGTCTGATCATTATATATGCTTTTATCTAGAAGATTGTTATATCTTTTTTTAACAAATCTATTTAATAAAATGTGTTTTTTTTATTATTATATATGAAATAGTTGTTTTTTCTTTAGGCACCTTTAAAGTCCCCCTTTTCCATTTTCCAAGTTTTTTTTTTAAACAGATTGCAATTGATAACCTTGTAAGACAACCAATTTAGTTTAAATCAGAAAATGAAAAGGCAAAATAGTTGTGTATAGATGTAAACAACATTATAAATACCTCTTTACCCTTTTATATTAGTGATTACATTCCCTCTGTTCTCAGTTGCATAGGAGCTGGGGGAGGGGAAGCAACTGTACACTGAGCTTCCCAGTGAAAGGCTGTGCAGAGGAGGCGTGTCAGAACAAGTCTGATCATTGGAGGAGAGCAGGATGAGTTCCGAGCATATAGTTGCTAGAGAACTGACCGTGGTTTGTTCTCCTGCTTAGTGTGGTCAGTTTTTAATAGGAAAGCAAAGGGACTGGCAGGAATACCAGGGATTTTTACACAAAGAAAGCAATACAGAGAGAACAGTATACTTTTTCATACAAGCACATGGTACAGCAGGCACATATCAGGAATATGAAATGTTGGGGTAACAAACACTTTAAACAGACTCAAATCAAAGCGAAGGCATGTAATCGTCCTAAGCTTACAAACTAAGACATTCATTCCGATGGCCACTGTGTACAATGTCAGGTCCCAGAACATCTCTCTCCTTATCTGTACAGCTCCCCAAGTGCCCAGCGCTCACTTTTATGCAAGGTTTTGCATATTAACAAGGTTGCAGGTTAGAGCTCAATGATCTAACCAAACTCCTGAGCTAGCTATTGGTCCTTTGGAGCCCAGGCCACTTGGTATGTGAAAAACTGAGGGGGAGCTATACTCTAAGGTGACCAGATTTTTAAAATTAAATCCGGGGACATATTTCTTTTTTATTGGCAAATGGTAAACTATTTTATAAGCATATTTTACTCAAATTATATATGCAGTGTATGTGGTATGTATTTATGGAATGATTTATGATATATACGTTATTTTTCACATTATGTCCATAAATAAAGATTGAAAAATATATAGAAGAATAAAGAATGCAGGGCTAAGTAGCATTCAGGAGCATGCTAAATAAAGAATGCAGGGCTCAGCAGTGTGCTACATAAAGAATGCAGGGCTCAGCAGTGCCTATCTATCAAGTGCCCAGCAATGCAACTTCACCAATGCTCATCTATGCAGCCTCACCAGTGCCCATCTATGCATCCTCTCCAGTGCCCAGAAATGCAGCCTCACCAGTGCCCAGCAATGCAGCCTCACCAGTGCCCAGCAATGCAGCTTCACCAGTGCCCATCAATGCAGCCTCACCAGTGCCCAGAAATGCAGCCTCACCAGTGCCCAGAAATGCAGCCTCACCTGTGCCCACCAATGTAGCCTCATCCGTGCCCACCAATGCAGCCTCACCTGTGCCCATCAATGCAGCCTCACCTGTGCCCACAAATGCAGCCTCACCTGTGCCCATCAATGCAACCTCACCTGTGCCCATCTATGCAGCCTTACCTGGGCCCAGCAATGCAGCCTCACCTGTGCCCAGCAATGCAGCCTCACCTGTGCCCAGGAATGCAGCCTCACCTGTGCCCAGGAATGCAACATCACCTGTGCCCAGGAATGCAGCCTCACCTGTGCCCAGGAATGCAACCTCACCAGTGTCCAGCAATGCAGCCTCACCTGTGCCCAGCAATGCAGCCTCACATATGCCCAGGAATTCAGCCTCACCAGTGCCTATGAATGCAGCCTTTACCAGTGCCCATGAATGCAGCCTCACCAGTGCCCATGAATGCAGCCTTACCAGTGCCCATGAATGCAGCCTCACCAGTGCCCAGCAATGCAGCCTCACCAGTGCCCAGCAATGCAGTCTCACTTGTGTAGGGGATCGGAGAGGAAGAGGAGAGCTGGCCGAATCATCACACAGGCTGGCGTCTGCTGCTGTGCCAGCTTTAATTTGAATTGCCGGGTGCCCGTCGTCACACACTAGTCCCGCCTCCTGGATCGGCTCCCACCTATGATAGTCAGCACATGTCCCGGCATTGGACAAGTGTGCTGCCTGTCAAAGGAGCCATACCAGGAGGTGGGACTTTGTGACGGCGGCACCTGGCCAATTTAATTAAAGCTGACACAGTGGGCAACGCCGGCCTGATACCCCCCAATGTAGGGTGACCACATTTCCAAACTGCCATTCAGGGACACCCCGCTTCCCAAAAAAAGTTGAGGGGGGGGAATGTGGTCTCGGGGTTGACAGGGAATTTGGTGGTGGGTGATTTGTTAGACAAATGGTTGGTGTTAGCACTTAAATCACCCCGTCACCATGCTTAATATGATGTCAGGATGATCAAATCACATTATTGCCATTTAAAGTAAGTGCAGCGCTATGAATTAGTACAGATAATTATACAAAGTGAAAAAAGTCCAATTAGTGAAACTGAGCCGTCAGTTCGTGAACAGATGTGAAAAGTGATGAAAGTTCAAAATAGTGAATATTTGCAGCAGATCGTCTGTTGGATAACTGTTAGGTCATCCGGAGTTCACCTTATGTGGAGTGTCAGAACACTCAGACATCAGCCAAACCATTGTATAAGAAACATAGGGTATTACACCGAAAATGTTGGACTTTTTTCACTTTGTATAATTATCTATACTAATTCATAGCACTGCACTTATCTTACTTTTATATTGTTCTTTGAGGGTTGTATATTCACCTGTTTAGTGCCAGCAGCCTTATTTATCCTACTCAGTGCTCACTTTTTTGTATTTTTCACATTATTTCTATTACTACATACTGTAGTATATAATGAAATTGTTCAACTCACCGTAATGCAGAATCAGTGGGAACCCTGAGCTTGTCACTTGCCATAGTCGCCTGCCACCAGATGCAGCGTGCCACTGTTGCCTGCCACCAGATGCAGCTTGTTACTTGCCACCATTGCCTGTCCCCAGATGCGGCTTGTTAATTGCCACCATTGCCTGCCACCATTGCCTGCCTCCAGATGCAGCTTGTCACTTGCCACCGTTGCTTGCCACCAGATGCAGCTTGTTACTTGCCACCGTTGCCTGCCGCCAGATGCAGTGTGCCACTTGCCACCTATAGCCTGCAACCAGATGCCGTGTGCCACTTTTCACCCGTAGCCTGCCACCAGATGCAGTGTGCCACTTGCCATCCATAGCTTGCCATTAAATGCAGTGCCACTTGCCACCCATAGCCTGCCACTAGATGCAATGTGCCACTTGCCACCCATAGCCTGCCACCAGATGCAGTGTGCCACTTGCTACACATAGCCTGCCACTATAAGCAGTGTGCAACTTGCTATCCATTACCTGCCATCAGATGCAGTGCCACTTGCCACCCATAGCCTGCCACCAGAAGCAGTGTGCCACTTGCCACCTATAACCTGCCATTAGATGCATTGTGCCACTTGCCACCCATAGCCTGCCACCAGATGCAGTGCCACTTGCCACTCATAGCATGCCACTAGATGCAGTGTGCCACTTGCCACCCATAGCCTGCCACCAGATGCAGTGTGCCACTTGCCACCCACAGCCATGTCACTTGCCAGCCATAGCCTGCCACCAGATGCAGTGTCGCAGCCTGCCACCAGCCCCCTCCCACCCCTGGCTGCTGATGTAAATCCTCCCATGCGGGGGCTGGGGGTTGTCACATCTTCAGCTCTGAGGAGTTCATGCTGGGACACTGCATGAACCCCGATATCTAAGGATGTGACTCCACCCCCCCAAAATTGAAGGACTGCAAGTCCCAGCATGAACCCCTATGATCTAAGGGTGTGTCCCCGTATATTTCACGGGTTCATTCTGGGACCTGTAGTTCTTCTCTAGTTGGGGGGACGGGGGTGTCACATCTTCAGCTCTGGAGGGTTCATGCTGGGACCTGTAGTCCTTCACTTTTGAGGGGGTCACATCCCCCAAAAGTGAAGGACTGCAAGTTCTGGCATGAACCCTGCCCTGATATCTAAGGATGTGTCCTCTTCCCATTCCTCAGAGGGTGTTGTCTCATCTGTCCTCTCCTCTTCTGCCAGCATACTCATCTGCCGACTGTCCTCTCAGCAGTATGCACTGCAGTCAGTTCCTCACGATCTTTCATTTGCATGCCACCGGAGAAGATACAGGGAGGTGGTGGGTGGAGCTAAGCACTAGGTGCTGAGAAAGATGAAGTTAAATCCTCCTCTGCTCTGAATGCTGGGACCTCATCCTCGCTCTCCTCCTTGACGTTTAATCACTGGTTGCTAGAAGCCAGGCGGGCCGCGGCTAGCAACCTGTTCAGGTCAGTGAGCCAGGTGAACAACTTAAAGTGGGTCTTGGCTGGCCAGGAGTCCACCAAGACAGTGAGTGACAGCAGTCACAGAGCCGGAGTCCGCAAACCCGGATGGAATGCTTCGTTTTGAGGTAAGTTTCACATAATGTGCTAGTATTCGATGCAAACTAGCACATATTGCCTTTTCCTTACAGGTAAGAAAAAATTAAAAAAAGGGGCGTGGCCTAGCGTTGGAACGGAATGGCCGCTTAGAGACAGCTCTGCCATCCAGAGCTCCACCGAAGCACCTCAGCAGCTAAATAGCCCCGGTCCGCGGCTATACAGATGGCGGGCAGGAGCCAGCCGACCTCCCAGTCACAGCCAGACCCATCCACGCAGCTCAGCAGGAACATCCCAGTGATGTTCCGGACCCAAGTCACAGACACACAGGCCGCATCTCAAGCTGCGGACTGTGGTAATACAGGAAACCCAGCCGCTGCTGATACCCCTGCAATCCCCCTCACGAACAAGTCTCCCTCGCAGGCTTCTCCTTTCCTCTGCCTAGCGGACCTCCAGCTAGTTGCTCTGGATATTAAGAGCACACTAACAGCAGCCATTTGAGAGCTGAAACTGGACATTAAAGCTGTTGCAGCGCGCCTGGAGCATGTGGAGTCGGCAGCCATAACACAAGGAGCAGCCATCACACAGGTACAGCAAACAGTGAGCACACACACGCAGCACCTCATGGACATGCACAGGCACTTGGAGGACTTAGATAATAGGGGCCGCAGATGCAATCTACGCATCCGGGGGATCCCGGAGACAGTAGAGGGACCCCAGTTGCAGGCTGCTGTGTGGGCCATATTCAATACCCTGCTGGGCAGACCACCAGATGCACCAGTAGAAATGGAGAGATGCCATAGAGTGTTGAGACCTAGGGGAAGGGACACTGACCCACCCAAAGATGCAGTATGCTGCCTGGTCAGTTTTACCCAAAAAAAAGGCATACTGCGCCTGGCCCGAAACCACGCTCATTTGGCGTATGAAGGGGTACGCATCCAACTGTTCCAAGACCTCTCTGCCATCATGTTGCAGCACAGAAGAGACCTCCACCCACTCCTGCAAGTTTTGCAGGACAGACGTATCCCCTACTGATGTAAATTTCCATTCTGCCTGTAGGCGACCACTGGAAATCGCACAGCACAATTGCGAACGCCATCGGACCTGCCACCCTTCTGTGAAACCCTGGGCATTCCTGTGGTTCCAGTCCCGGACTGGTACAGTGCATTTTTGCAAGCGGAACCCTGGATTCCTGCCCACCCTGGTGACACCCCAAGATCGCAGAGAAGCAGACAACGGCGCTGCAGAACTTCAGCTAACTCTCCTCCCAGAAGACAAGGGGACATGGAAACAGATGAAAGCCCACGCGTCTCCCCGTCATCTGCTCGCCGCAAAACAGAACCTTGAACACACGGCCGGAACACGGTGGGCTGTGTCGTAGCCCCCGCTCTCCCTTGCCTACCTTCATCAACCAGCACTGTCCAGAGACCTGGCTCACGCCATTTTCACGAACCCAAGCAAGACACAAGCGAATGGTAAAGAGTAGTGGAGGGGTTTGCCTCAGGTACCCTTACACCACCATATACCCCACCCCACATTGAGAGGATCTCATTTAGTCCCTCCTTCATGTTATGAGAAAAGACACCTACTTGATTAAGCGCTGCAGTGTCCAGAGACCAGGACATAGAGGCCTTATTACGAGATCTGGACTGTAAATCTGACAGAGATAAACACCTACCTCTAACAATGCCCCAACCCCTCTGTGACTATCTGAGATGTACTCCATCCCCAGCCAGGGCTTGGAAAGTCCTTTCCCATTTGACGAACCAGCTGACCCAGGGGAAGGAGCGCTCTCTTCCCTTTACACAGCTCCGAGCCAGCGAACAGAGGATACACAGTCACAGCGAGGTAAAGCTGGAGGCCCTTTCATATTCAACTGGTCCGGGCCCCCCTCACAATGAGACTGACCTCCTGGTCAAGATAGTAGGGAACCTAGTACAATGGACACTTTTTGTATGACTCTGACAACAACACTGCTGTACCTAATACATGGGAGCAGTCATTTTGTTAACCCTCCCCTTCCCCTCTGCCAAAGGGCACCATGCCGCTGTTGCACGCACCGCACTGGCAGTGCAGAACCCTATTATTATTGCTTCCTATGGCTTGGGATCGGGGAGGGGGGTGGCCGCTGCGGCCCGCCGAGTCCGGGACTGTGATTATAACTGTATACTGTTGCTTGTTTCCTGTTTACTATTGATATTTTCCAATACATAACCGCCCGGGCCGGGACACCTTTTGGGGTACCTTGGGAAGCCAAACCCTGACCTATGGCTGGTTACTTTACTATAGTTGCCTGCGACCTGTGGGACTAGGAAACCCACGGCACAGGGGCATGCGCCCTCTGCCTGAACAGGGCAGAGTGCGGGCCCCCATAGTTTAGCTTGGTTAAGTTGGATAAGGTTTTACAAGGTAATCTGTTCACTTTCGGGCAAAGTCATCCAAGGGCCTCACCCTGAGATCCACTGGTGGGTGGGACCCTCTGATCCAGAGGTGTCCCTGACTTGGGTGCTCCCGGTGCTGGGGGCCTCAGCATACCATCATGGTAGCTCACATGGCAACTGGGTGAGTTCAGTTAATCCAAATTTTCTAGCGTGGTATATTTTAGCACTTCATAACCTTTTTTACAAGTTACTCCACATGTTCATAAGATTTGCTCAAAGGATGTTATGGACAGCCATGGCTGGAGAGGAATCCCAGAGGGATTATCCCCACCGGGCTTGACTGGTCTTGCCCATCACCCCTCCCATCTGTTGGGACGAGTGTCCCCCCCATCAAACCCTATATATGCCCTTTGGAGCTCCTGGATGGCGGGGTACGTAACTTTGTTTTTGGCGCTGAGTTCTCACCCCACCACAAGGAGGCAGGCTCCCCCTTTGAACTGAACCGGAATACTCCTTTCCCATCCCCCTTCCCCATAAACCCCCCTTTAGGTAACTCAGCGGGACTGACAGTACCTCCGGTGAATTTGTACCACTCCCTATCAAGGTACTAGGTGTACCACACCTGTTTCGAGGCCCTCTTAGGTAACTATAGCTATCTGAGTTGCCCCCTGTACCGGGCTCAATCCCTTTCCTTCTCTTTTCTATTTTCCTACTTTCCTCTTCTTACCCCCCACCCTCCACCCCCTATCCCCCTCCCCACCCCCTAAACCTCTCCCATCCAAACTTAGGAGGTTTTAATAACGAACAGCCCCCTTTATCAAACATGCCTCCTGCAGTGCAGACATCAGCTCCTTTATCCCTCAAGGTCTACTCCCTGAACACAAAGGGTCTCAATATACCCGAGAAACGCAGTAGCGTTCTTTCTGAGGTTCACCGCCACAGAGCCCAAGTGGTATTTCTGCAAGAAACACACTTTAAATCGGGCTCCATACCCCGCCTATCCAATAGTAGATTTAATGAGATATTCCATGCAACCTGTGCAGACTCCAAAACAAAGGGGGTTTGGATATTGCTCGCAAAATCATTTGCATTCCACCTCACGGACCAAGTCATTGACCCTGATGGTAGATTCCTCTTCCTGAAGGGGATCTGGAAAAATAGAACAGTAACCCTGGCAAACATATATTGCCCCAACTCTGGCCAAGTGACCTTCCTGAAGGAGGTCCTCTTACAACTAACACTATTTCAGACAGGCCTGCTCATACTGGGTGGCAACTTTAACATACCCCTGGATTCACTCCTTGATACCTTAAATGGCACATCCTCACTCCCGTTCTCTGCCTTACGCCAAGTAAAGCTGCACCTAGCCTCTCTCACACTCCACGACACCTGGTGCACCATAAATCCACAGGAAAGGGACTACACATTTTTCTCACCTCCACATAATCGGTACTGGAGGCTAGATTACCTCTTCATCCACCAAGCCGACCTGACATACCTCCATGAAGTGACTATAGAGAATATGGTACTCTCTGACCATCATCCGATCACACTGACCTTACAATTCCCTCAGAGGGAAACCTCCACCAAAATATGGAGCCTAGACGCCACCCTACTGTCCGAACCTAGAGACCTCGCGGACATAACACAGACTATCAGGGACTATTTTCGACATAACAATACACCAGATGTGTCTCCAATGACTCAATGGGAAGTGCACAAATGTGTGGTACGAGGACACCTGCTTTCCATCGCGGACAGGAAGAAAAGAGAATACCAAACTACTATTAAAAAAGTATCTGACAAAATAGCCTCTCTGGAAGCACAGCATAAATGCTCGCTGGCAAGGAGGGTGGCAAAAGATTTAGCTGACACCAGAGCGCTCCTTTGTGAGGAGCTCCTCAAAAGAGCATGTACACGGCAACTCCTGTCACAGAAGTTGTTCTATGAACAGGGTAATAAACCAGGGAGGCTCCTAGCGAAAACCACTCAGAAACGAACCCTTACATCTACAGGACACCATATCAAAGGATAAGACGGGGCTATCCATTCCAAAAATGAGGAGATTGCTAACCAATTTCAATTATTTTACAGCAAACTTTATGATCCTCAAACGCACAAACACAGATCAGTAGCAGAGAATGTGCGCATGAATGTCATGCGGGAGTTCTTAACCACATATAGCCCACAGGCGCTCTCAACAGAAGTTAGAGAGGCCCTGGAAGCCCTGATTTCAGCGGAGGAGTGGGAGGCGGTATTGAAGGCCACGAAACCTGGCAAAAGTCCGGGTTCTCGGCACAATACTATAAGAGCTTCGCCGATATCCTTGCGCCGGGATTTCTCAAGGCCTTCAATGCCCTTGCCTGCTCCCCTTGCAGATCAGGAAGCCTTTTAGAGGCTTATATCTCGGTAATCCCTAAAGAAAATAAAGATCCCACTGACGTAGCCAATTACCGACCCATTTCCCTTTTTAATGCGGGTGTCAAATTGTTTGCCAAGATCCTGGTCACCCGACTGACCTTCCATGTACCTGCATGGGTGGGTCTGGACCAGGTTGGTTTTGTCCCTGGGAGAGAGGCCAGGGACAACACCATTAAAGCCCTGGCAATGGACGCAGAGAAGGCGTTTGACAGGGTGGCCTGGGACTATGTGGACGCAGTCCTGGAAAAACTGGGACTGGGTCACTGTATGCGGGCCTTTATCAGGGCGCTATACACGAATCCCAGAGCTACGGTCCGGGTTAATGGCCACCTGTCGTACGCCTTCCCCATCCAGAATGCGACCAGACAGGGGAGCCCGCTCTCCCCTATACTTTATATCCTCACTCTAGAGCCTCTCCTCCGCTGCATTCGAGCAAACCCAAATATTAAAGGTATAGAAGTACACCAGCGGGAATATAAGATTGCCACCTTTGCGGATGATATCCTGCTTTTCCTCTCGTCCCCGTTAACGGCCCTTCCCAATCTAATGCCGATTCTAGAAAAATTCAAGACTATCTCGAACCTAAAGATTAACTATTCTAAATCCTTTGCGCTAAACATATCACTACCCTCTTCCGTGGTTCAGCTCTGTCAGACTAACTTCCCGTTTTGCTCTATAGCAGAGGCCCTTACCTATCTAGGTATACAGCTTCCTAGTAAACTCAAAGATTTATGCAAAAAAAACTTCCTAGCAGAATTAAAATCCATACAACAAGATCTTAAGAGATGGGAAGCCCCCACCATATCATGGCTTGGTGGGGCCGCGATTCTCAAAATGACAGTACTCCCTCGTTTACTATATAAACTCCAAACTGTCCCAATCCATTTGCCACCCTCTTTCTTTGCTACCTACAAGAGGATGTGTAGGGCCTTTCTCTGGGGAACCAAGACAGCACGTATTGGGTGGGCAAAACTGGTTCTGCCAAAATTAAAAGGCGGGATAGGCCTCCCGGACCTGCAGAGATACTACTGGTCTGTACACCTGACTCAAGTGGTAGACTGGAGGCTTCACAGACGACACAAAAGCTGGGTACTGCTAAAACAGCTGATTGCAGGGACTGATTTGGGCCTAGCTCCTTGGCTGCCGCTCAAACATATACCAGCAGCCACCCAAACACACCCCCTCATTGGAGCGATCCTAAGTGCATTCAATAAGGCATGCAGAATACACTCACTCTCAGCAAAAAACTGCGCAATCACGCCTCTTAAAGGCAACCCAGACTTCCCTCCTGGTATGGAACAAGCCTCCCTAGCGGCTGAATGGCCATATCTGGAGATGCGGGCTCAACCAACGCTTATTTCTGAGAGGTAGATTCCTTCAACAGCAAGAACTTACAGCAATCTCAAACACTAAGTCTTTTCCCTTCTGGGCCTATATCCAAATAAAACATTTTCTTGACAGCCCCGCGAACAGGGACAGCTTTGGGAAAAACCCTACAGTCTTAGAATCACTGTGTACCGGCCCCTTCCCCCAGAGTCACTTGATCTCAGTGCTCTACGCCGCAATGTTTCTATACCTCCCTGCGCTCGGAACACGCTTATTGGGAAACCGTACTGGATAGGGAGATAGAGGACACCAGTTGGGACCGAGTTCATCTATATATCCACAAAGGCTCCCTCAACGTACACACACAGGAAAATGGGTATAAGATTAAAATGAAATGGTATAGAACGCCAGAAATACTCCACAAGTTTATCCCCATGGTCTCCGACCGATGTTGGAGATGTGAGCAGGACCAAGGGACCCTTCTCCATATATGGTGGACATGCCCATTAATCCAGCCGTATTGGAAAAAGGTCTACGCAGTAACAACTGAGATAACCTCACTCCCCCTGGAATTCACACCAGCACAATACCTCTTACACCTCTCCAAAATTTCCCAAAAAAAATACTATCAAATCAGTGGCCATGCATATGATAAATGCCGCTAGGCTATGCTTACCGGTCCATTGGAAATCCAAATTACCCCCTTCTATGAAGGAGTGGACACTCCGAATCAATAAAATAGCAGCGATAGAGGAGCTGATCCGCGCCTCACAAGACAGAATGCCGAATTTTTCGACTACTTGGGCTCCCTGGCTTGAATATCGGAACTCACAACGATACCAAGCACTGTTGCAGGAAAGCCCTTGACTAGACCCTGAACACTATATGCTATACCCGGGGACCCGTGGAGAGGGTAGCTGGTGGCTTCTCCCACCCCCTCCCCACATAGTCCCCGGGCAGGCGGCACCTCCACTGGAGGCGCGTCTCTCGAGACTCCCCTCTTTCCCTCCCTACCCACCCTTCTACTCTGTTCTTTCTTCTGTTCTTTCTTCCCCTTCTCCCCTTTTTCTTTTTTTACATGGACTCTCTTCTTGAAGAGAACTGGGATGGCGGGATGACCTAGAGTCGGACGCTATCCATCCTCTACTAAAGATTAATAGTACGACCAAATGCAGCTGTCCGCTCCCTTACTGGCCTCCAACACACAGCACTACCACCAATAAGCTACAGTGCATCCTAACAACATCACCCTACTTGGGGGGAAAAAAATAAAAACCCTGCCACAACCACTAGAAATCAAAGGGCTAGTTCCTTACTAGACCGATTAAGGAGGGCACGTGAGGAGCACTAAATGTTGGTTTATTGGTTTATAATTGTTTGAATTGCCTTGTTGATGCCAAATGCACTAACTATGGTATGTTTTGAAATATACTTTCTGTATTTCCTATGAATCTTTTCAAAATAACATTTTTTTGTGGAAAAAAAAAAAAAAGTGCAGCGGTTTACAACTGCTTTAATAAAGTCTCCTCCTGCTCACTGGTGTCTAGAACCAGTGTTGGCAGCAACTCAAGGCCCAGTAATGGTGATCTCTCACAGAACCAGTGACGCCCTATTCATCCAGCTTGCTGGGTCTCTCTGACAGCTGTGCCCTTTGCACAGATATGGCAGCCCAGTCTCTCTCCGACACCATGGCAAATACTCTTTAACCAGGCAAACATTCCCTAGTACAGTGCCTTGAAAAAGTATTTCTTACCCTTTGACATTTTCCACATTTTCTCATGTTACAACCAAAGACGTAAATGTATTTTATTGGGACTTTATATGAATTGTGAAGTGGAAGGAAAATGATAAATGGTTTTCCAATTTTTTTACAAATAAATATGTGAAAAGTGTGGCGCACATTTGTATTCAGCCCCCTTTACTCTGATACCCCTAGCTAAAATTGCCTTTAGAAGTCACCTAATTAGTAAATAGACTTTTTTTTTTTAAATACAGCTGTTCTCTGAAGCCCTCAGAGGTTTTTTTTTAGAGAACCTTAGTGAACAAACAGCATCATGAAGGCCAAGGAACACACCAGACAGGTCAGGGATAACGTTGTGAAGAAGTTTAAAGCAGGGTTAGGTTATAAAAAAATATTCCAAGCTTTGAACATCTCACGGAGGATTCTAAAAATGGAAAGAGTATGGCACAACTGCAAACCTATCAGGACATGGCCGTCCACCTAAACTGACAGGCCAGACAAGGAGAGCATTATTCAGAGAAGCATCCAAGAGGCCCATGATAACTCTGGAGGAGCTGCAGAGATCCACAATTCAGGTGGGAGAATCTGTCCACAGGACAACTATTAATCGTGCACTCCACAAATCTGGCCTTTATGGAAGAGTGGCAAGAAAAAAGCCATTGTTGAAAGAAAGCCATAAGAAGTCCCGCTTGCAGTTTGCGAGAAGTGATGTGGGGGACACAGCAAACATGTGGAAGAAGGTGCTCTGGTCAGATGAGACTCAAATTTAACTTTTTGGCCTAAAAGCAAAACGCTGTGTGGTGAAAACTAACACTGCACATTACCCTGAACACACCATCCCCACCAGTGGCGTTGCTATGGGGGGGGGGGGCGACAGGCCGCACACGGGTGACACCCGCCACAGGGGTGACACCAAGGCCAGGACAAGGGGGGGAGTGTGAAGAAATGACAGTGCGGGCAGTGCCGGCTAAACTGTGCCCGATGGCAGATAAACATGCACATCGGTACACAGTTACAGATCACTGCCGAAGTCAGACCTTATGACCCTGCACAGTGACTTTGCAGAGCTGCAGTGGGGTACCGAGCGCTGCTACACTCAGCACTAGTAAACATCCATAAAACTTCTCTGTCAGGAAGAGTGAACTCCGCCCGACAGATCATTTCTATTCCCAGCCTCTGACATGATGTCATTCAGAGGCCAGGACAGAAAGAGAGAGAGGCACCGCAAGGGAGCGTGCATGTTGCTGGGATTAGGTAAGTGAGCAATGGCACACAGAGGAGAATATATGCTGTTTAACAGTGTAATGTTGCAGTGACTCTTTTCCAGTGCACTGGACTGGGTAATGTCTTGGAAACTGTGGTGGGTTTTGTGATCGGGGGTTAATTAACTAACACTGCCATTAGCCAGTAATATGCAGCATGAAGGGGTTAATGTACTGACACTGGTTGCAAATTCAGAACTAGGCCTTTATTAACTCTACCATTGATCTGTAATGCAGTAGTTGCCAGTAGCAGTTAATTAACCCATTCATGCTGCAATACAAAGGAGTAATTAACACTGACCACTAATACAGCACGGGAGTCATTTTGGGCAGGGGGCCCGTGGAACCCAGAATCCCTTGTATAGGGGCACAGGATGACCGAGAAATCCAGTCTCTTCTGTACTATTAGGACTCACTGTACAACCACACCTGAATGTTGTGTGTATGTATTTTGATGTGTATTCTTTGCTGGGTCATTTGGGGTGTGGTTGTATTCCATTGTTCTATTGTGTTTGTCTGCCCTGGGAGAAAAGTATATCATGGGATGTATGTCTATGTGGAGGGGGGATTCCTCCAGCAGTCCCTCCCTGCTGATAAGACTGTTTACTGATGAGAAGTTTGAATACACCTGACCTGTGTGTCTATTGTTATTGGACAGTTTACCCCACCCTGAATGCAAAGGAAAGGGGAGGGGTTGTCCCCGAGTGTTACCTCTCTGTACATGTGTTTCAATAAACAGTTCATATTGAGCAACCAAACGAGTACTGCCTTGTTATTAGTTGTCAGCGGTTTGGAATATCTGATAACTATAGTCTGGCTGGGAGGAAGCAGCATATGACGAAAGCACTCAAGCGGAGTGTGGGACGTTTCATTACAGTACTAATTAACCCCTTGTGCTGAATTAGTGGCCAGTGTCAGTGTTAATTAGCTCTGTCATGCTGCAGGGTTTTAAAATAGCATAATGCCACTCACCATCTATGCTGGGGGCTTTTATTGCAGCTACTGCACCAATGCTGGGGATCATTGCAGAAACTGGCACCAATGCTGGCAGTTATTATTGCGGAAACTGGCACCAATGCTGGCAATTAGTTTTGCGGAAAACGGACACCAATGCTGGCAATTATTATTGCGGAACCTGACACCAATGCTGGCAGTTATTATTGCGGAAATTGGCACCAATGCTGGGGATCATTGCATAAACTAGCACCAATGCTGGCGGTTATTATTGCGGAAACTGACATCAATGCTTGCGGTTATTATTGCAGAAACTGACACCAATGCTGGCGGTTATTATTGCTGAAACGGGCACTGATCCTGGGGGGGTTGTTATTTCCTGGGAAGTTTTATTTTTTTTAAATCATATTGTTATTTTAATTTGATAGTTGTTTTATAGTTTTCACCAGCACTACTATTGCCATTATATACAGTGTTATATGTAAAAATATATATTGGAGGGGGGTGACACCATGTTTAACCGCACCAGGTGACCCCACTGATCCCACCATGAAACATGGTAGTGGCAGCATTATGTGAGGATGCTTTTCTTCAGCAGGGACAGAAAAGCTGGTCAGAGTTGATGGGATGATGGATGGCGCCAAATACAGGGCAATCTTAGAAGAAAACCTGTTAAAGTCTGCAAAAGACTTGAGACTGGGGCGGAGGTTCACCTTCCAGCAGGACAACAACCCTAAACATACAGCCAGAGCTACAATGGAATGGTTTAGATCAAGGCATATACATGTGTTAGAATGGCCCAGTCAAATTCCAGACCTAAATCCAATTGAAAATCTGTGGAAAGACTTGAAAATTGCTGTTCACAAACGCTCCCCTCCAATCTGACAGACCTTGAGCTTTTTTGCAAAGAATGGACAAAAATGTCACTCTGTAGATTTGCAAAGCTGGTAGAGACTAGGGATGAGCTTCGAGTTCGAGTCGAACTCATGTTCGACTCGAACATCGGCTGTTCTCAAGTTCGCCGAACAGCGAACAATTTGGGGTGTTCGCGGCAAATTCGAATGCTGCGGAATACCCTTTAAAAGTCTATGGGAGAAATCAAAAGTGCTAATTTTAAAGGCTTATATTCATGGTATTGTCATAAAAAGTGTTTGGGGACCATGGTCCTGCCCCAGGGGACATGGATCAATGAAAAAAAAAGTTTTAAAAACGGCCGTTTTTTCGGGAGCCATGATTTTAATAATGCTTAAAGTGAAACAATAAAAGTGTAATATCCCTTTAAATTTCGTACCTGGGGGGTGTCTATAGTATGCCTGTAAAGGGGCGCATGTTTCCCGTGTTTAGAACAGTTTGACAGCAAAATGACATTTCAAAGGAAAAAAAGTAATTTAAAACTACTCGTGGCTATTAATGCATTGCCGGTCCGACGATACACATAGAAGTTCATTGATAAAAACGGCATGGGAACTCCCCACAGGGGAACCCTAAACCAAAATTTAAAAAAAATGACGTGGGGGGTCCCCCTAAATTCCATACCAGGCCCTTCAGGTCTGGTATGGATATTAAGGGGAACCCCGGCCAAAAAAAAATGGCGTTGGGTCCCCCTCAAAATCTATACCAGACCCTTCAGGTCTGGTATGGATTTTCAGTGGAACCCCGCGCCAAAATTAAAAAAAAAAAACAGCGTGGGGTCCCCCCAAAAATCCATACCAGACCCTTATCCGAGCACGCAACCTGGCAGGCCACAGGAAAAGAGGGGGGGACAAGAGAGCGCCCCCCCAAACCGTACCAGGCCACATGCCCTCAACATTGGGAGGGTGCTTTGGGGTAGCCCCCCAAAACACCTTGTCCCCATGTTGATGAGGACAAGGGCCTCATCCCCACAACCCTGGCCGGTGGTTGTGGGGGTCTGCGGGCGGGGGGCTTATCGGAATCTGGAAGCCCCCTTTAACAAGGGGACCCCCAGATCCTGGCCCTCCTCCTGTATGGAATGGTAAGGGGGTACCTACCATTTCACTAAAAAACTGTCAAAGATGTTAAAAATGACAAGAAACAGTTTTTGACAATTCCTTTATTTAAATGCTTCTTCTTTCTTCTATCTTCCTTCGGTTTCTTCCTCCATCTTCTTCTTCTTCTGGTTCTTCTGGCTCTTCTGGTTCTTCCTCCGGTGTTCTCGTCCAGCATCTCCTCCACGGCATCGGCGTCTTTTTCCCTTCTTCTCCTCGCGCCGCTCCGCATCCATGATGGCATGGAGGGAGGCTCCCGCTCTTCTCTTCATCTTCTTCTCTTCATCTTCTTCTCTTCTTCATCTTCTTCTCTTCTTCATCTTCTTCTTGTTTTCATCTTCTTTTCAGGCCGCTCCGCATCCATGGTGGCATGGAGGGAGGCTCCCGCTGTGTGACGCTTCTCCTCTTCTGACGGTTCTTAAATAACGGGGGGGGCCACCCGGTGACCCCACCCCCCTCTGACGCACGGTGACTTGATGGGAGTTCCCTATGGAATTCCACGTGATGCCACAGGGAAGTCCCGTCAAGTCACCATGCGTCAGAGGGGGGCAGGGTCACCGGGTGGCCCCGCCCCCCATTATTTAAGAACCGTCAGAAGAGGAGAAGCGTCACACAGCGGGAGCCTCCCTCCATGCCACCATGGATGCGGAACGGCCCAAAAGGAAGATGAAGAAGAGAAGAAGATGAAGAAGAGAAGAAGATGAAGAGAGGAGCAGGAGCCTCCCTCCATGCCATCATGGATGAGGAGCAGCCCGAGGAGAAGAAGGGAACAAGACGCCGCGGAAGAGATGCTGGACGAGAACACCGGAGGAAGAACCAGAAGAACCAGAAGAAGAAGAAGATGGAGGAAGAAACTAAAGGAAGATAGAAGAAAGAAGAAAGAAGAAGCATTTAAATAAAGGAATTGTCAAAAACTGTCTCTTGTCATTTTTAACATTTTTGACAGTTTTTTAGTGAAATGGTAGGGGTACTTTTGTACCCCCTTACCATTTCACACAGGGGGGAGGGCTGGGATCTGGGGGTCCCCTTGTTAAAGGGGGCTTCCAGATTCCGATAAGCCCCCCGCCCGCAGACCCCCACAACCACCGGCCAGAGTTGTGGGGATGAGGCCCTTGTCCTCATCAACATGGGGACAAGGTGTTTTGGGGGGCTACCCCAAAGCACCCTCCCAATGTTGAGGGCATGTGGCCTGGTACGGTTCAGGAGGGGGGGCGCTCTCGTCCCCCCCTCTTTTCCTGCGTCCTGCCAGGTTGCGTGCTTAGATAAGGGTCTGGTATGGATTTTTGGGGGACTCCACGCCGTTTTTTTTTTTTATTTTGGCGCGGGTTCCCCTTAAAATCCATACCAGACCTGAAGGGTCTGGTATAGATTTTGAGGGGGACCCCACGCCATTTTTTTTTATTTTGGCCGGGGTTCCCCTTAATATCCATACCAGACCTGAAAGGCCTGGTATGGAATTTAGGGGGACCCCACACGTCATTTTTTTTTTTAAATTTTGGTTTGGGGTTCCCCTGTGGGGAATTCCCATGCCGTTTTTATCAATGAACTTCTATGTGTATTGTCGGACTGGCAATGCATTAATAGCCGCGAGTAGTTTTAAATGACTTTTTTTCCTTTGAAATGTCATTTTGCTGTCAGACTGTTCTAAACATGGGAAACATGCGCCCCTTTACAGGCACATTATAGACACCCCCCAGGTACGAAATTTAAAGGGATATTACACTTTTATTGTTTCACTTTAAGCATTATTAAAATCACTGCTCCCGAAAAAAACGGACGTTTTTAAAACTTTTTTTTGCATTGATCCATGTCCCCTGGGGCAGGACCCAGGTCCCCAAACACTTTTTATGACAATAACTTGCATATAAGCCTTTAAAATTAGCACTTTTGATTATTCATGTTCGTGTCCCATAGACTTTAATGGTGTTCGCGTGTTCGAACAAATTTTTTGCCTGTTCGCATGTTCTGGTGCGAACCGAACAGGGGGGTGTTCGGCTCATCCCTAGTAGAGACATACCCAAAAAGACTTGCACCTCTAATTGCAGTGAAAGGTGGTTCTACAAAGTATTGACTTTGGGGGCTGAATACAAATACATGCCACACTTTTCACATATTTATTTGTAAAAACTTTTGAAAACCATTTATCATTTTCCTTCCACTTCATAATTATGTGCCACTTTGTGTTGGTCTATCAAAAAATCCCAATAAAACAAGTTTTTGGCTGTAACATGACAACATGTGTAAAATTTCAAGGTGTATGAATACTTTTTCAAGGCACTGTAAAATCCCATAATAGTTTAGTAACGAGGGGAAGTGGACACAATACTAGCAGACAGAAACAATAGGTGACTCAATGAACAATAGGAATTCACACCTAGGAGGCACACAATGGGGAATTATACCATGAGAGAAAGACACCTTAATAAACAGATTATAGCAGGAAACCCCAGCAACAGGTTGTTTTGAGCTGATTATGTTAACATCTATTCTAAGTCTCTGAGTCTAGGAGAGGGGATGAAGCAATCATTGCTGGTTTGGGCACAGAGGCCCCAAATCTGTATTCAGGTCCTAGGTTCCCAGAGTCTAAGTTAGAGTCTTTTAGGGAAACATGGACCCGAATACGAAGCAAAACCACTCCAACAATAGAACCCCCCTCAAAAGCCAGGGTCCCTAGTCAGTAGGCAAGAGGCTACCCTGCAGTCTCCTTCAAAAGGCCCTGTCCTGGTTGGGTCTGTCCCACCCCCTGCCAGCCCACACGCTCTGTACAGATCTCGCAGTGCAGGTTCCCCAGCACTAACCTCTCAATGCAGACCCCTACCCCCTTATTCAGCACCTCTCAGTACAACCCGACCCCCCAGCACAGACTCCTCATTACAGACCAACCTCCCAAACACAGAGCCCTCAGTACAGACCGACCCTTTCCCAGCACTGACCGCTCAATATAGACTGACTCCCCCCCAGCACATACCCCCTCGTCCAGAACAGATGCCCTCCCCTCAACAGAGCCCCTCTTAGAACAGATGAGACTTCCCCAGCATAGACCCCTCAGTACAGACTGACCCACCCCTCCAGCACAGACCACCATCCCATCCAGCACAGACCCCTCAGCATAGACACCCCCAGCATAGACTTCCTCCCCTATCAGCACAGCCCCCTAATTACAGCCCCTTCACTCAACCAGCACAAACTCCTCAGTCCAGACAATTCCAGGGCTGTAGATATTTTTGTTTCCTGGGGGACAGAGCCAATAGAAAATAGTTCAGACTTTTTACAGTCTCTTCTCCCCTCAGAGAACCGGGATCTCTGTGTTTATAGAGATACGGTTCTCGCCATGTCACGAGCGATTGCGGGAGCTCGGCGCACTCGCATCGGCGGCACGTGCCCCTAGTGGCCAGAAAAGGAAGCGACGTAATATAACGGACAGCCGAGCCATGTTGCCACAGTACAACTGCGGCGGCTGGTCAGCAAGCGGTTAATGACTATGCCACAAGCAGAAGTTCAACACATTAAAAACTCAATCATTTGCGCAATCATTTGTAAAAATTATAAAATCAAGATAGTGCTGCGCTGTAATAAAATAATAAAAAAGTTCAAATGTGCAATATAAAGTGACCAAGTGCACAGTGCTAAATACATTTAATAGAGGCAATTCTTGTGGCAAATAAACAATAAATATCTTTAAGTTATTAATACAAATGAACAGGTATAAAAAAGTGTCACGTGCTAATCCTAGTACTCTTCAGATGGAAACAATGATATCCCAAACATCAAAATAAATCTGTATAAATATTCAATATATGCAAAGTTTATCCTTTTTTATAAATGTAAACAAGATAACTATTGTATCTGTGAGAGTCTTTAATATAAAGTGCAAAATGGCTGGTGACTGTATATCTTCAGTGTCAACAAACAAATATAAGGTGCTGGTGATCACTCTCTTAAATGGAGTGAAAGTGACTGGTGACTTCCTGTTTTCTGTGCAACGTAGTGTATAGATGTCCCCTTACCTTACTGCTGTAAGGTAACAGCATATAAGTGTATCTTTATAGGAAACCAATATGTCTCCTGTAGATCTAGATGTCTGGCAGCCTCCCAGTCTGGCGTCTCCGTCTCTGCTGGTGTATGTCTGTATCTGTAACCAGAGTCCCCTTTTGTGCCAAGTGTGCCTGGATCAAGTAAGCCTCGTAGGTGGGCGTGGGGAGATGTCAAGAACAGGAGGGATGCTCGATAGTGTAGTAATTTTTAAGATTTATTTGGTAACAGCAAGTAAAATCAAGGTACTCACTTTTAACAGTTCTAAAACAGGCAAATAAAAACGAGCAGCGAGCTCACCAACGTCACTTCCGGTGCCTAACATCCTGACGCGTGTTTGTCACGGTCACGTGACTTCATCAGGGGATAACTATTGGTACTGGAAGTGTCTTTATATATACCTGTTAATTCCTATGTGTAGCGGCCATTTTCCTGTAGCTCCGGTCGCCAGAAATGCAACGGCAGCCATTTTCTTGTGGGTATCTAACCATAGTATGTAAACATTTATTTGGCGGCCATGTTCCCATAGCTTTGAATGGCTGGAAATGAGGCAGCGGCCATTTTCTTATGGTTGTCTAACCGTAATAGATAAACAGACTATATTACATAGTCACAAAGACCTTCTTATCATGGCGGCTGTAGTTATACAAGCAATGGGCAACTCACGGCCATTATACCGGAGTTCAGTTAAAAAATTTACCTGGTGGTCATAAAGTAGGTGACCAACAAAGGCTAATACATGGAAAATATATATAAAAGAATATGTAAAAAAATACAGTTATAAAAAATTATATTAATAGAACAAAAATAACTGTATAGTTTATAAAATAGATATAAATGACCTAAAAAAACGATGAATCTTTATCTTAAAACAGTGTGATGCCAAGGTTGGTAAACCACACATAAAATGAGAAAAAATGCCGACCACAATCTGGAAGATCATTTATATAGATAAATTCTGAATACAGAGGCAATAAAAATAAATCCAATAAAATATATTACGTATGCACCGGTTAAGATCAAATTCTATGTTAAGACCCAAGGTGCGAAAGTGTCCAATGTAAAAATCCACTTTGGTTTTAATTGACTCAGTGTTCTCACTTTGTAGCCCCCATGCCAATGTCTCACATAGGGTTCTATTCCCCAAAACTTAAATTGAGTAGGATCTTTGTTGTGATGTGTGGCGAAGTGTTTAGATACGCTGTGCTTATCAAATCCTTTGAGTATGTTTTACACATGTTCTCCCCTTTGCGTATTTTGAGGGGTCTTTTTGTCCAACCTATATATTGTAGCCCACAACTACACTCAAGTGCATAGACTGCTCCCTCTGTATTGCAGCAAATGAACTCAATAATCTCGTAGGAATTTCCTGTACTTGTGGAAGTGAAACTCTTTTCGATTGGGCATTTTGTTTTAATGCATGCGAAACACCGTCTACAGGGGTAAAAACCTTTGCTGGTGAAGAAAGTCAAACTTCTACCTGGAGGGTCGAGGATACTCTTCACAATTTTGTCACGAATAGTGGGGGTTCTTCTGTAAACAAATTTTGGAAAAATGGGAAGAATGTCTTGCAAATGTCTATCAGCCAACAGGATACACCAATGTCGTTTGATAATTTTTTCGATTTGTTTGTGTTGAGTGCTGTAGTCGAAGATAATCAGTATCATATCTTTTGAGACTTCACGTTTGTTTGTCTCTAATTAATTCACCACGATCCATGTTTGCCACTTCTGCTATTTTCTTATTAATGAACTTGTTGTAGCCTTTTTCTATAAATCTATGTCCCATGCTCTCAACTTGGGTCATGAAGGAATCTTTATGGGTACAGTTCCATCTTAAGCGCATTAATTGGCCTTTTGGTATGTTGTACAACCAATTTTTGTGGTGACAACTCTCAAGGGGCAAATAACTATTTCTGTCTACATTCTTGAAAAGTGTTCTGGAAATAAGATCTTTATCTTCTTGTAGGATCTCTAAATCTAAAAATGTGCTCTTTTTGTCGCTAATTTCCCAGGACAGCTTAATGTTTCTATCATTTCCGTTTAGTTCTTCAAGAAAATTAGATAGATGTACTTGTTTGCCCTTCCACAGGATAAAGATATCATCAATGTATCTTTTGTAGATAAACAGACCTTCTGGAGAGTTGGAAAATATTTTCTCTTCTTCCCATTGTGCCATAAAAAGGCCTGCCACGCTGGGAGCAAATTTTGCTCCTATAGCTACTCCTGTTTTCTGAAAATAATAGTTACGGTTGTACCAAAAATAGCTATTTTTTAGACAAAAATCAAGACACTTCACAAGGTATTTTCTTTGAAGGCATGGCAGCGTTGTGTATTTTCTAAGTCCCCACTTCACAGCTTCACAAGCCTCATGGTGTAGTATGACTGTATATAAGGAAGAAACATCTGCTGTGGCCAGCCACCACGGGCCCTCTCTTCTTGGGATGTCTTCCAAAATTTGTAACATCTGCTTGGTGTCTCTTAAGTAAGCTTGGGTCTTTTGTACTGCTGGCTGTAAGTAGTAGTCAATATATTGCCCCATTCTAGCTGTAAGGGAGTCTATCCCATTGCCTATTGGCCTGGGTGGTGGGTTATTCTTGTCTTTATGTATCTTCAGGAGCGAATATAAGATCGGTGTGGGGCATGGCTCTGGTATTAGGTTTTTAGCCTCTTTTTATTTAGAATATTTCTTTTTAGGCCCAAATGGACAGTCTGTTCTAAGGCTTTTCTTGCACTTGAACATAGGGTTACCCAAAATGCGGCTATAGGTGTCCTCATCTTGTAGTAATAAGTTCATACTTGCGCTGTATTGTTCTTTGGAGAGGACCACAATCCCTCCACCTTTGTCCGCTGGACAAATTACCAGATCCTTCCTCTTTGTAAGTTTGCGGATTCCAATCTTTATGTGTTTGGGTTCTTTTTTCTTGATTTTCAATTCCTTTACTTCTTCTAAAACTACTCTCTTGAACACCTCGATATGTTTGTTATCTTTCATGGGGGGTTAAAAATCAATTTATTCCTTAAAGTGCTGTGCATCGTTTCTTCGTTAAAGGTTGAAGTTTTGGGTTTACAGGGATTACTAATGATATATTTTTTAATATTCAGTCTCCTAATATATTTTTTGTATCCCTATATAAGTTTGGAACTTATCAAGGTTTTTATTGGTGCATATTTCAGGCCCTTGTCAAGTACTCCAATTTCTTTATGGGTTAGCGGTTGTCCACTTAGATTAACCAGTTGCCAACCGCCTAACGCAGATATACTGCGGCAGAATGGCACGGGCAGGCAAAATCACGTACCTGAGAGCGATGAGGGGTGAGGGGGAGGCTATCCATTCGTGGCCCCCCCTCGCGATCACTCCCAGCCAATCAGATTCTTCCTCTGCCGCTGTATAGTAACAGCAGCAGAGGAAATTATGTCATCTCTCCTCGGCTCGGTATTTTCCGTTCCGGCGCCGAGGAGAGAAGACATCGATGTGAGTGCACAAACACTACACACACAGTAGAACATGCCAGGCACACATTACACTCCCGCTCACCCCTCGATCCCCCCCAATCACCCCCCAATCACCCCTCCCCCCCTGTCACACTGACACCAAGCAGTTTTTTTTTCTGATTACTGCATTGGTGTCAGTTTGTGACAGTTAGTGTGGTAGGGCAGCTAGTATTAGCCCCCTTTAGGTCTAGGATACCCCCCTAACTCCCCCTAATAAAGTTTTAACCCCTTGATCATCGCCCCGTCGCCAGTGTCACTAAGCGATCGATTTTCTGATCGCTGTATTAGTGTCACTGGTGACGCTAGTTAGGGAGGTAAATATTTAGGTTCGCCGTCAGGGTTTTATGGCGTCAAGGACCCCCATATACTACCCAATAAAGTTTTTAACCCCTTGATTGCCCCCTAGTTAACCCCTTCACCAGTAATCACCGTATAACTGTTACGGGTGACGCTGGTTAGTTTGTTTATTTTTTATAGTGTCAGGGTACCCGCTGTTTATTACCAAATAAAGGTTTAGCCCCCTGATCGCCCGGCGGTGATATGCGTCGCCCCAGGCAGCGTCAGGTTAGCGCCAGTACCACTAACACCCACGCACGCAGCATACACCTCCCTTAGTGGTATAGTATCTGAATGGATCAATATCTGATCCGATCAGATTTATACTAGCATCCCCAGCAGTTTAGGGTTCCCAAAAACGCAGTGTTAGCGGGATCAGCCCAGATACCTGCTAGCACCTGCGTTTTGCCCCTCCGCCCAGCCCAGCCCACCCAAGTGCAGTATCGATCGATCACTGTCACTTACAAAACACTAAACGCATAACTGCAGCATTCGCAGAGTCAGGCCTGATCCCTGCGATCGCTAACAGTTTTTTTGGTAGCGTTTTGGTGAACTGGTAAGCACCAGCCCCAGGCAGCATCAGGTTAGTGCCAGTAGCGATAACACCCACGCACACACCGTACACCTCCCTTAGTGGTATAGTATCTGAACGGATCAATATCTGATCTGATCAGATCTATACTAGTGTCCCCAGCAGTTTAGGGTTCCCAAAAACGCAGTGTTAGCGGAATCAGCCCAGATACTTGCTAGCACCTGCGTTTTGCCCCTCCACCCAGCCCAGCCCAGCCCACCCAAGTGCAGTATTGATCGATCACTGTCACTTAAAAAAACACTAAACACACATAACTGCAGCGTTCGCAGAATCAGGCGTGATCCCTGCGATCGCTAATAGTTTTTTTGGTAGCGTTTTGGTGAACTGGCAAGCACCAGCCCCAGGCAGCGTCAGGTTAGTGCCAGTAGCGATAACACCCACGCACGCACCGTACACCTCCCTTAGTGGTATAGTATCTGAACGGATCAATATCTAATCTGATCAGATCTATACGAGTGTCCCCAGCAGTTTAGGGTTCCCAAAAACGCAGTGTTAGCGGGATCAGCCCAGATACCTGCTAGCACCTGCGTTTTGCCCCTCCACCCGGCCCGGCCCAGCCCACCCAAGTGCAGTATCGATCGATCACTGTCACTTAAAAATTACTAAACGCATAACTGCAGCGTTCGTAGAGTCAGGCCTGATCCCTGCGATCGCTAACAGTTTTTTTGGTAGCGTTTTGGTGAACTGGCAAGCACCAGCGGCCTAGTACACCCCGGTCGTAGTCAAACCAGCACTGCAGTAACACTTGGTGACGTGGCGAGTCCCATAAGTGCAGTTCAAGCTGGTGAGGTGGCAAGCACAAGTAGTGTCCCACTGCCACCAAGAAGAAGACAAACACAGGCCCGTCATGCCCATAATGCCCTTCCTGCTGCATTCGCCAATCCTAATTGGAACCCACCACTTCTGCAGTGCCCGTACTTCCCCCATTCACATCTCCAACCAGATGCAGTCAGCTGCATGAGAGGCATTTTCTTTATGTCCTCCCGAGTACCCCTACCCAACGAACCCCCCAAAAAAGATGTCGTGTCTGTAGAAAGCGCGGATATAGACGTGACACCTGCTATTATTGTCCCTCCTGTCCTGACAATCCTGGTCTTTGCATTGGTGAATGTTTTGAACGCTACCATTCATGAGTATTAGCGTAGGGTACAGCATTGCACAGACTAGGCACACTTTCACAGGGTCTCCCAAGATGCTATCGCATTTTGAGAGACCCGAACCTGGAACCGGTTACAGTTATAAAAGTTAGTTACAAAAAAAAGTGTAAAAAAAAAAAAAAACACAAAAAATATATAAACTAAAAAAAATAGTTGTCGTTTTATTGTTCTCTCTCTCTCTCTATTCTCTCTCTATTGTTCTGCTCTTTTTTACTGTATTCTATTCTGCAATGTTTTATTGTTATTATGTTTTATCATGTTTGCTTTTCAGGTATGCAATTTTTTATACTTTACCGTTTACTGTGTTTTATTGTTAACCATTTTTTTGTCTTCAGGTACGCCATTCACGACTTTGAGGGGTTATACCAGAATGATGCCTGCAGATTTAGGTATCATCTTGGTATCATTCTTTTCAGCCAGCGGTCGGCTTTCATGTAAAAGCAATCCTAGTGGCTAATTAGCCTCTAGACTGCTTTTACAAGCAGTGGGAAGGAATGCCCCCCCCACCGTCTTCCGTGTTTTTCTCTGGCTCTCCTGTCTCAACAGGGAACAGGGAACCTGAGAATGCAGCCGGTGATTCAGCCAGCTGACCATAGAGCTGATCAGAGACCAGAGTGGCTCCAAACATCTCTATGGCCTAAGAAACCGGAAGCTACGAGCATTTCATGAGTTAGATTTCGCCGGATGTAAACAGCGCCATTGGGAAATTGGGAAAGTATTTTATCACACCGATCTTGGTGTGGTCAGATGCTTTGAGGGCAGAGGAGAGATCTAGGGTCTAATAGACCCCAATTTTTTCAAAAAAGAGTACCTGTCACTATTTACATTCCCTGAGAATGTAACAGGCAACTTTTTGCACAAAGTTGTCACTAAATGATATATTGCTCAAACGTGCCATGGGCATATGTGAAATTACACCCCAAAATACATTCTGTTGCTTCTCCTGAGTACGGGGATACCACATGTGTGAGACTTTTTGGGAGCCTAGCCGCGTATGGGACCCCGAAAACCAAGCACCGCCT
Source organism: Aquarana catesbeiana (assembly GCF_042186555.1). Lineage (NCBI taxonomy): Eukaryota > Metazoa > Chordata > Amphibia > Anura > Ranidae > Aquarana > Aquarana catesbeiana. The sequence goes on from NC_133330.1 coordinate 152,093,048, forward strand.
TCAGGCTTTCTAAGGGCGTAAATTTTTGATTTCACTCTTCACTGCCTATCACAATTTTGGAGGCCATGGAGTGCCCAGGTGGCACAAACCCCCCCAAATGACCCTATTTTGGAAAGTAGACACCCCAAGCTATTTGCTTAGAGGTATAGTGAGTATTTTGCAGACCTTACTTTTTGTCACAAAGTTTTGAAAATTGAAAAAAGAAAAAAAAATGTTTTTTTTCTTGTCTTTCTTCATTTTCAAAAACAAATGAGAGCTGCAAAATACTCACCATGCCTCTCAGCAAATAGCTTGGGGTGTCTACTTTCCAAAATGGGGTCATTTGGGGGGGTTGTGCCACCTGGGCATTCCATGGCCTCCGAAACTGTGATAAGTAGTGAGGAGTACAATCAAAAATTTACGCCCTTAGAAATCCTGAAGGCAGTGATTGGTTTTCGGGCCCCGTACGTGGCTAGGCTCCCAAAAAGTCCCACACATGTGATATCCCCGTACTCAGGAGAAGCAGCTGAATGTATTTTGGGGTGCAATTCCACATTTGCCCATGGCCTGTGTGAGCAATATATCATTTAGTGACAACTTTTTGTAAATTTTTTTTTTGTCATTATTCAATCACTTGGGACAAAAAAAATTAATATTCAATGGGCTCAACATGCCTCTCAGCAATTTCCTTGGGGTGTCTACTTTCCAAAATGGGTTCATTTGGGGGGGGGTTGTACTGCCCTGCCATTTTAGCACCTCAAGAAATGACATAGGCAGTCATAAACTAAAAGCTGTGTAAATTCCAGAAAATGTACCCTAGTTTGTAGACACTATAACTTTTGCGCAAACCAATAAATATAAGCTTATTGACATTTTTTTTTACCAAAGACGTGTGGCCGAATACATTTTGGCCTAAATGTATGACTAAAATTGAGTTTATTGGATTTTTTCTATAACAAAAAGTAGAAAATATCAATTGTTTTCAAAATTTTCGGTCTTTTTCCGTTTATAGCGCAAAAAATAAAAACTGCAGAGGTGATCAAATACCATCAAAAGAAAGCTCTATTTGTGGAAAGAAAAGGACGCAAATTTCGTTTGGGTACAGCATTGCATGACCGCGCAATTAGCAGTTAAAGCGACGCAGTGCCAAATTGTAAAAAGTGCTCTGGTCAGGAAGGGGGTAAATCCTTCCAATGCTGAAGGGGTTAAAAATTCCTGCACCTTTTATTCTCTTTTTCTTTTGCCTGCTCTGCATCCTCTCTTCTTTCTGGGCTTCTCCTGGTATTTCTTGTTTCCTCTGTATTCCTTGGTGAGTGATTCTCTCTGCCTCTCCCTAAAAAAGACCTGTTGTAGTCTGTATCGGAATGGTGATACCCATCAGATCTATCTTCATCAAGTCTATTACTTAATGGTACATAATAATTATGTGTGGGAATGGGGCTCCTTTGATATGGACAATATGGACCTGTAAAAATTAAACTCTTCCATTACATATGCTTTTATGCACACAGCCTACCTTAAAGAAGAACTCCATTAACATAGTAGTCAATAACTTATGAGCACCCAGCATTTAAGAGTACCATAGTCAGAAGTGTCTAAGCCTCCCCCAGCACTAAATCACTTCCCCCTTCATAGTACAGCTTACCTGAATAAAGTCTCCCAGTACAGATCTTCCCCCTCCTTAATACAGCTCCTCCCAGCTCCCCAACACCCGGGGAGCTGTAGCAAGCCCAAAGGGTAGAGCCACAAACTGAAAATGACGTTCCTCTACTGCAAAACGTAGGAACCTCTGATGAGGCTGAAAGATAGGTATCTGTAAGTACACGTCCTTTATAATCAATGGAGGCTAAAAAGTCTCCCCTCTGGAGTGAGGTTACTAGTGAGCGGACAGACTCCATCCAAAAGGATTGTATCAATAGATACTTGTTCAGGGACCTTAGGTCCAAAATGAGCCTTGTGTTCCTGTTTGGTTTCTGAACCATAAACAGGTTTGAGTAAAACCCTGTGCCCCTTTTGGATACCGGAACCTCTACAATCACTCCTTGATGCACTAGATGTAGTGCCTGAAGCAATAAGTTTCTTTTTGGAGGATCTGAGGGAACACTGGATCTTAGAAACCTCTGAGGGGGCACCCCCCGTAACTCTAGCTTGTTACCGCAAGATATAATTGACCCACTCTTCCTGACAGGGCCGATCCTAGGGTCACAGATGCCTGGGTGCACAGATATTTCTGGCACCCCCACATGGGCGTGGTCATGTTACAAACTCCTCCCCTTTACACATGTTTCTATGGCAACGACTCAAACACAGAGATGCTCTCCTAAGAAGTCTTTTAGGATCCTCCCATGATCTTCTAACAAAAAAAAAAATACAGGACGAGCTTACACTAATGAGTCTCTCTGATGCACACAGAGGGAGCTTCTGTTAGAAAGAGCCCCCAGACATAGTACAGAAGACGGTCAGAGACTGCAGACATGATACAAGAGACGGTCAGAGAGTGCAGACATGTTACAGGAGATGGTCAGAGACTGCAGACATATTACCTGAGATGGTCAGAGACTGCAGACATATTACCTGAGATGGTCAGAGAGTGCAGACATAATACAGGAGATGGTCAGAGACTGCAGACATATGAAGGGGAGTGACTAGTTTTCCTAGGTTAGAAAAGAAAGAGGCCATGCCACATCCAAAAAGCTTATTCAAAGAAAGAAGGTTCCCCTGAGTGGATTTTTCCGGCACTTGCACAAAATGTTATATAGAGTGGGAGAGTACACATTCATGTATAGAGTAAAACAATGTTTATATTTATTCAAAAAGTTCTTATATTAAAAACAATGCAAACATTTGCAAACAACGAGAACATATTATATAATAAACATAGTTCAAAAAAATTTTGTGTCTATTTTTGTTAGCAGATAACACTTATATGATGGAGTTCTTTTCAAGCCCAACGCGTTTCGGGTGCATTCTATTTCAGTCCTTCTTCAGGGACATGGTTGAAAAGAAAGGTTCATCTAAATTAATTAAAAACATATGATTGATCAATTGCCATATATATCTATATGCCAATAACCAGTTGTAGGTTAAATGATCCTTGGATCACTTACCTGTTGTGTTACCGTTGGTTTCTATGCAAAAAGATGGTGGCAATTACAACAAGGAGCAAGGAATGCTTGCAGAAGAGGTGGCGCTTAATTTGGTGTTCGTGGATGAAGTATGCTGTTCTCTGGGTACTTCTATCACATATATAGTACTTCCCCAAAGAGAGGGGAGGGGGGGTTTGTTTTTAAGTATGTACATAAAGCTTCACCTACCCCTGCCTCCCACGGATGCGTGCAGGCCACAGCGGTATACTGGAGCGAAGAGGAGCAATCCTATGGATAAAAGTCCACATAATTTAAATAAGTAATGAGTTCTCGCTTGACAAAGAGAGCAACAGTAATTTTTAGTTGGTATATATTATTAATTATATTAGTAATTCCTGGACATAGTCCACTTCAAAGTATATTTATTGTGAAACACTCCTGATATATCATTCTAGATAGAGAAAGTAAGTTCATGAGGATTATGTTTATTTTGTACTGTAAGCTCCCATCGCATACATTAATATAATTCATGTTCAGGCGCAATGACAGTTGTAATACAGTGCCATCACTATGCTTGAGGATTTAAAGCAAGGGCTGTGCAAAGTATCAAAAATCAAAATCAGGAAAAGTTATGTATATATACATACATACATGTACATACACATATACATACACATATGTTATGCACACATACCTACATACCCATATACATACATATGAATGGGAAAGAGGAAAACAAAAAAACACCAAATAAGACACCACATCCCATATATAGTAGAAATAGAGAGAAGGGACTGTAGGCATAAAGCCTAGGGATTTTAAAGGTGTCGATAACAAAAATTATAACAATCAATTGTGTGGGAGATAAAAAAAAGGAATTTTTATTACAATTTAGATTAAAAAGAGCCTATCACTAGGCGATACATAGTACAACATTATTCAAATAGTTTTTTCATAAAGTGCAAATAACAGTTTATGATACAAATACCACATATAGTCTCGACATGTTTCGCTCAGTGGAGCTTCTTCGGGAGATCGTGTGGTATTATTTTTTTAAAAAACTGAAATTAATATAAAGAGAGAAAACATCAGTACAGAATAACATATAAACGTATTTTTGTAGTAGAAATAAATCTTACAGATCAATATATCAATTTGGTAAAATATGGCATTTAAATTTATAGAGATCATTATTTATATTAATTTACATTTAATTAGGAAGGAAAAAAAAAAAAGATATATATATGTATTGAAATAGACTATAACCTTACCCAGAGACAATATTTATAAAGTGAACCTGAAAGTTCATCAGGTAATGAAGAAATTAATCCCTATGTTGACCCCCTCTCATTAGAGTTCCCGAATCACCAGATTGCTTGCAGAGGCAATATTTCTAAGGTCACAATTTTTGTTTTTTATGTGCCAACTGAAAAACATAGGACACAATATAATTGGAAGAATATTAATAAATGTTTAGATTTATTCAAAAAGAGAGAGAATTGATTAATTATATTCAACAGAAATCATTATTATTGGGATTTTTACCTGAATATATTTTAAGGATAGAATCAATTTTGCTTTGCGTAGGGCATCCAGGGTGTTTAGTGGGACATGAGCACCAACCGTAGGATGTAAAAAGAAAACCACAAAGATAAGGAGAGGTCGGGACAGTCTGAAAAGGGAAGGGATAAAAATCAGCCTTCATTTGAGTCTGTCAGCCATCTAAATAGCCCAGTAATAAGATTTACTCTCAGTTTCAGTTTAAATAGATCCCAGGCACCCTAGAGTGGGGGAGATTCTGATAGGTAAAACAGTAGGAGTTAGCATTCAAAATAAAGCTGCCTACCTTGCAGAAATATCTTGGGGTTTCAATAAAGTGAGGGGGAGAGATCCTTCCCTCCTCCTTCAATGGTGTCCGGCAGAGAAATGACAGCGAGATAGAGACAATCTCACTGTTTAAATATTGCACTCCGGAGCGGCTGGCGTCTGACGTCACCGCCGCTCCGCGGACGTATATGAGACCCTATTGCGCATGCGCCCGCATTGGCTTAAACGGCGTTGTACGCTGTTAAGGAACACAGCTGTCGGTCGTCATTTTTAAAGTGGTTTTGCCCTCAGATGATGGGAGGGGGGCTGGCATGGCTTAGAGGAATAGATGCTGATACTACAGACATACGTGAGCCAAAATAAAGAGTAGTAAAGGTCTATTTAGCAATGCGAGGCATAACGCAGAGGGCCAGGAGAGGCATTTGAAGACGAGGCCATTGATTGGAGACCAACATTCTAAACAAATGCCTGAGTGTCCGTGCAGGCTAATAAAGGGCGAATCAGGATAGAGGAGGGGTCAAAACATAAAGGAACCATTCCATATATGAAAAAATAATAACATAAAGATATAAGTATTCATAATAAAAGTTATTATCTGGAGGTAGGAAAAAAAAAAAAAAACCATGATATATACAAAAACATAATTATGGCATACATAAGATACTAATACAGAAAATATGTAGTTAATCCAAGAGAAAAAAAGGGAAAGGGGACATGTTATGATGTTTTTTCACAGAAAGGGTTTGTAGCTTAAAGCATCATTCAGGCCTGGGGCTTTCAAAGCCTCTAGATTTGAAATCCATTTGGCCTCACGTTGTAATAGAATTTGGTCATAATTACCACCCCTTTCTCCTGGAGGGACATATTCTAGGGCTACAAAGCGCATCATAGTGTCATCAAATTTATGGAAGAGGCCCATATGATGGCTAATGGGCGTCTCCATTCTTTTTTTACATACAAGGGAAACATGATCTCGTATACGGTGGAAAAATGGGCGCTTTGTTTTCGTAAAAGGCATCACAGCCACAGGTCATCAGGTAGACAATGCTAACTGACTGACATGTGACTGAGAATTTGGGAGAGTAGATGCGGCCATTGGGAAGGGCAATGGTACGTGTTGCATGAATATACCTGCAGAAACCACATTTGTGGCAAGGTCGTGTACCCCTATTCGCACTGGTAGGGATGTGAGATGGATCATAATGACTGTGAACAATCCTATCTTTAATGGACTGTGATTGTTTAAAAGTTATTTCTGGATGATTTTTTAAATGTTTAGAGACCCGTGGATCCCCCATTAAAAGATACCAGTATTTCTGCATTAATTCCCGTACTTGTTTGTGTTGTCCTGAAAATCTTGTGATCATTCTTAATTGTGAAGAAGGTGTGAGAGTTTTTTGACCATGAATGAGGTCCGATCTATTTTGTTTTTTGGCCCTCGCGTATGCTTTTTTTAGGCTTTTATTACTATAGCCACGGATCTTTAGGCGATGTTGTAAAGCCTTAGCTTCTTTTTCGAAATCGCTACTACTGCTGCAATTTCTTTTAAGGCGAAGGTATTGCCCATAGGGGATGTTCCTTTTTAATGATAATGGGTGAGAACTGGCGGCATGGAGGAGGGAGTTACCCGCCGATGGCTTACGGTGGAGGGTAGTGCCAATGGTTCTATCCTCGTTAACAAAAATTTGAATATCTAGGAAGGTTAACTTGTCTTGACTTGCTTCCATGGTGAAGCTAAGGTTATACTGATTGACCTTTAGGCTTTCAAAAAACCTGAGTAAATCAGAATGACTACCCAACCAGATGAAAAAAATATCATCTATATATCTTCGCCAGATCGGTATCTGTTCCAAAAAACCTTGTGTATTGTCATCAAAAAACAGATCTCGTTCCCACCCCCCCAGATACAGGTTAGCATAAGAAGGGGCACATTTAGTCCCCATAACCACACCCTGTATCTGGAGGTAGTGGGAGCGTTCAAAAATAAAAATATTATTGTGTAGGATGAATCGTAGAAGATCAAGAATGAATTGGTTGTATGCTGGAGAGAACTCCCCATTGAAAGAAATAAAGCCCTCTACAACTCCAACACCCTTGGTATGGGGGATGGAGTTATAGAGGGCCTCCACATCCAAGGACACCAGCCAGGGCTCTTCAGGTAGAGCCAAACCATCCAGAGCTCTCAAGAGATCTCTAGTGTCTTGTAGATAAGATGCTAAATCTTCCACAAAAGGTCTAAGATGGTCATCCACTAATTGGCTAGCCTTTTCAGTCAGGCAGCCATTACCTGACACTATTGGGCGGCCAGGGGGATCATTAAGATCCTTGTGGATTTTGGGAAGTGCATAGAACGTGGGCGTACGTGGGAAAGGGACGTTGAGGAATTGCCATGTGTTTTTGTTTATAAGACCTGACTGATAGGCAGAGCCTATAAGTTCATGATAGCGGATGGTCATATGTTGTACATGAGCATCCGATATTTGTTTGTACCAATCTCGATTGTTTAGCAGTCGTTTTACCATGGTCACGTATTGTTGGCAATTCATAATGACCAAGTTCCCACCCTTGTCAGATGGTTTTATAATTAGCTGTTTGTTGTTCTGTAAAGAGGATAGAGCTTCTAATTGCGAGGGGGTTAAGTTGGAGTCATGTATTCCCTTCCATTTTGTTTTTTTGATGGCTTCAATCATTTGTTGGGTGAAGGCCCAGATATTAGGGTTTCCCTGTAGGGCAGGAAAGGTTTTTGATTTTGGTCTATATTCCCTAGGTTGTGAGAAAATAGGAGTCTGGGATAGTGGGTCTGGACTAGATGGAACAGTGGAGGGTTCACATCGATCAGAGGCCAAAATTTCGGCCTCCCATAGCTCCTCCTGATCGATGCGTCCCTCATCCCAAAGCTCCATGAGATCTTCAAGAGCTTTTATGTCTTCCAGACTAGGCGTCTGAGAAGGAAGTACAGAAGTGGAACTAGAGGTCTGGGAAGAAGATACTGGAATGGAACCAGGTTCAGATGATGCAGCAGGTTTGTCAAAAGATATGCGAAGAAGTAGCTTTCTAGCGAATAAGTTTAAATCCTTGATTAGCTCAAACTGATCAATCCTTTGTGTGGGACAAAAAGATAGTCCCAACTCTAACACAGAGATCTCATCTGGTGTAAGGGAGCAGGATGAAAGATTAACTATTTCAAACCTTTCAGAGTTTTGAGTAATGTTGGATCCGTGCCTATGTTTTTCTTTTGGTCGTGCACCGGCTGCGTAAAAATCGGAGCCGGGCGAAAATCCGATTGTGTGTTGGTGTCATTAGACATACTTACTTGCGAGGATGAAATTTGAGTAGGGAGTAAGTTGACAGAGCCAACGTTAGTAACCGATTCTCTATAATTAAGGGCGGTATTAGTTTTAGCCGTGGTGGCTTGAGTGCTCATTGGGGGTCGTCCGGTGTTGGGAGTGCGTTTGAGAGAGTTAGTAAGTGCATTCGCATTACCGTCCGGGTGTTTAGAAGTGTCCACCTTTTTTTGATTCGAGGGACGCTCATTAGCCTGGTATGAATTGCCAACAATACGTGACCATGGTAAAACGACTGCTAAACAATCGAGATTGGTACAAACGAATATCGGATGCTCATGTACAACATATGACCATCCGCTATCATGAACTTATAGGCTCTGCCTATCAGTCAGGTCTTATAAACAAAAACACATGGCAATTCCTCAACGTCCCTTTCCCACGTACGCCCACGTTCTATGCACTTCCCAAAATCCACAAGGATCTTAATGATCCCCCTGGCCGCCCAATAGTGTCAGGTAATGGCTGCCTGACTGAAAAGGCTAGCCAATTAGTGGATGACCATCTTAGACCTTTTGTGGAAGATTTAGCATCTTATCTACAAGACACTAGAGATCTCTTGAGAGCTCTGGATGGTTTGGCTCTACCTGAAGAGGCCTGGCTGGTGTCCTTGGATGTGGAGGCCCTCTATAACTCCATCCCCCATACCAAGGGTGTTGGAGTTGTAGAGGGCTTTATTTCTCTCAATGGGGAGTTCTCTCCAGCATACAACCAATTAATTCTTGATCTTCTACGATTCATCCTACACAATAATATTTTTATTTTTGAACGCTCCCACTACCTCCAGATACAGGGTGTGGCTATGGGGACTAAATGTGCCCCTTCTTATGCTAACCTGTATCTGGGGGGGTGGGAACGAGATCTGTTTTTTGATGACAATACACAAGGTTTTTTGGAACAGATACCGATCTGGCGAAGATATATAGATGATATTTTTTCATCTGGTTGGGTAGTCATTCTGATTTACTCAGGTTTTTTGAAAGCCTAAAGGTCAATCAGTATAACCTTAGCTTCACCATGGAAGCAAGTCAAGACAAGTTAACCTTCCTAGATATTCAAATTTTTGTTAACGAGGATAGAACCATTGGCACTACCCTCCACCGTAAGCCATCGGCGGGTAACTCCCTCCTCCATGCCGCCAGTTCTCACCCATTATCATTAAAAAGGAACATCCCCTATGGGCAATACCTTCGCCTTAAAAGAAATTGCAGCAGTAGTAGCGATTTCGAAAAAGAAGCTAAGGCTTTACAACATCGCCTAAAGATCCGTGGCTATAGTAATAAAAGCCTAAAAAAAGCATACGCGAGGGCCAAAAAACAAAATAGATCGGACCTCATTCATGGTCAAAAAACTCTCACACCTTCTTCACAATTAAGAATGATCACAAGATTTTCAGGACAACACAAACAAGTACGGGAATTAATGCAGAAATACTGGTATCTTTTATTGGGGGATCCACGGGTCTCTAAATATTTAAAAAATCATCCAGAAATAACTTTTAAACGATCACAGTCCATTAAAGATAGGATTGTTCACAGTCATTATGATCCATCTCACATCCCTACCAGTGCGAATAGGGGTACACGACCTTGCCACAAATGTGGTTTCTGTAGGTATATTCATGCAACACGTACCATTGCCCTTCCCAATGGCCGCATCTACTCTCCCAAATTCTCAGTCACATGTCAGTCAGTTGGCATTGTCTACCTGATGACCTGTGGCTGTGATGCCTTTTACGTGGGCAAAACAAAGCGCCCATTTTTCCACCGTATACGAGATCATGTTTCCCTTGTATGTAAAAAAAGAATGGAGATGCCCATTAGCCGTCATATGGGCCTCTTCCATAAATTTGATGACACTATGATGCGCTTTGTAACCCTAGAATATGTCCCTCCAGGAGAAAGGGGTGGTAATTATGACAAAATTCTATTACAACGTGAGGCCAAATGGATTTCAAATCTAGAGGCTTTGAAAGCCCCAGGCCTGAATGATGCTTTAAGCTACAAACCCTTTCTGTGAAAAAACATCATAACATGTCCCCTTTCCCTTTTTTTCTCTTGGATTAACTACATATTTTCTGTATTAGTATCTTATGTATGCCATAATTATGTTTTTGTATATATCATGGGTTTTTTTTTTTTTTTCCTACCTCCAGATAATAACTTTTATTATGAATACTTATATCTTTATGTTATTATTTTTTCATATATGGAATGGTTCCTTTATGTTTTGACCCCTCCTCTATCCTGATTCGCCCTTTATTAGCCTGCACGGACACTCAGGCATTTGTTTAGAATGTTGGTCTCCAATCAATGGCCTCGTCTTCAAATGCCTCTCCTGGCCCTCTGCGTTATGCCTCGCATTGCTAAATAGACCTTTACTGCTCTTTATTTTGGCTCACGTATGTCTGTAGTATTAGCATCTATTCCTCTAAGCCATGCCAGCCCCCCTCCCATCATGTGAGGGCAAAACCACTTTAAAAATGACGACCGACAGCTGTGTTCCTTAACAGCGTACAACGGCGTTTAAGCCAATGCGGGCGCATGCGCAATAGGGTCTCATATACGTCCGCGGAGCGGTGGTGACGTCAGACGCCAGCCGCTCCGGAGTGCAATATTTAAACAGTGAGATTGTCTCTATCTCGCTGTCATTTCTCTGCCGGACACCATTGAAGGAGGAGGGAAGGATCTCTCCCCCTCACTTTATTGAAACCCCAAGATATTTCTGCAAGGTAGGCAGCTTTATTTTGAATGCTAACTCCTACTGTTTTACCTATCAGAATCTCCCCCACTCTAGGGTGCCTGGGATCTATTTAAACTGAGAGTAAATCTTATTACTGGGCTATTTAGATGGCTGACAGACTCAAATGAAGGCTGATTTTTATCCCTTCCCTTTTCAGACTGTCCCGACCTCTCCCTATCTTTGTGGTTTTCTTTTTACATCCTACGGTTGGTGCTCATGTCCCACTAAACACCCTGGATGCCCTACGTAAAGCAAAATTGATTCTATCCTTAAAATATATTCAGGTAAAAATCCCAATAATAATGATTTCTGTTGAATATAATTAATCAATTCTCTCTCTTTTTGAATAAATCTAAACATTTATTAATATTCTTCCAATTATATTGTGTCCTATGTTTTTCAGTTGGCACATAAAAAACAAAAATTGTGACCTTAGAAATATTGCCTCTGCAAGCAATCTGGTGATTCGGGAACTCTAATGAGAGGGGGTCAACATAGGGATTAATTTCTTCATTACCTGATGAACTTTCAGGTTCACTTTATAAATATTGTCTCTGGGTAAGGTTATAGTCTATTTCATTACATATATATATCTTTTTTTTCCTTCCTAATTAAATGTAAATTAATATAAATAATGATCTCTATAAATTTAAATGCCATATTTTACCAAATTGATATATTGATCTGTAAGATTTATTTCTACTACAAAAATACGTTTATATGTTATTCTGTACTGATGTTTTCTCTCTTTATATTAATTTCAGTTTTTTAAACAAATAATAACAAACGATCTCCCGAAGAAGCTCCACTGAGCAAAACATGTCGAGACTATATGTGGTATTTGTATCATAAACTGTTATTTGCACTTTATGAAAAAACTATTTGAATAATGTTGTACTATGTATCGCCTAGTGATAGGCTCTTTTTAATCTAAATTGTAAAAAAAATTCCTTTTTTTTATCTCCCACACAATTGATTGTTATAATTTTTGTTATCGACACCTTTAAAATCCCTAGGCTTTATGCCTACAGTCCCTTCTCTCTATTTATACATATGAATGGGAGATCACAGGTACCTATGGTAGTGACTCTAATATTGCATTTTAAGTTTGAAAGATAACGAAAAAAAAAAAAAAAAAAAGAAAAAGATGGCAAACAAAAGGGAGTGTTTCACAAATAGTAAATAGGTTTATAAAGTAAAAGGGGGAGTCCAACATTTAGGTGGTTAGGAGGGAAGATTCTTTTACCTTATCTCAGACAGTATTCATGTTTGGCCAGCCACACATCCCAGCATCCGGCAGGTACAGCGCCTGAACTGGGAATGAGTGGAGCCAGTCTATATATCGGATGAGTTCCAATCAGCCGGAGCGGTGATCGCGCTCAGCTGACTGGTAATACTCGTCAGCTGGAGAGCCTCAATGTTGCTCCCTGAGACAGGGATGCGCGACGCCGCCCCTACCGCGCATGCGCGAGCGCAGTTATGTTGGGGCTGCGTCACGCACACCCGTCCCACTGGCACAGAATGCCTCACCGGCGGACTGCGCATGTCCGCCGGAGTGGCAATATGGAGGTAATGGGCATAGTTGTTATGTTGCCCTGGTAACCTCCTGAAGTGCCGCCCAGCTAAAAGTGCTGGGCGGCTTTCCGTGTCGGGCAACCGCTAGTGGCAAACGCATCCAGGGGGGGCGGGAGAGAGGCAAGCAGAGGAAAGGTATTAGTACTTAGACAATCTATTAGGGATTTGATAATAGCATAGAAAAAAGAGAGATGTATAATGAAATCTGTAAGTCATATATATAAAAGGGTAAGCAGAGAACAGCAGGCAAAACGCCTAATGACGAGTTATTATATACTTACAAGTACTTTATATGGATGATTACTTGTAGATGGACAAAAAAGACTAGTTCTTTATGTAACTCTCTTTCAAAGGCTAAAAAGTGACATACATAATACAGGCTATTATAAATACCTCATAATATTTTTGTCAGTGAAATATGTGGCATGGCTCATCTAGCTTCACGGTTTATATTATAGCTCTAACCATAATTGAATTCGTTAGTTGTATCAATTCATATCAATGAACATATAACATGTCTCAATGTTAGTACTGACATGTGAGCTAGTAGTTTCAATAGATGTAAGGCAGATAGACAATTCTTAATTCACAATTCATGTATAAACAAAGAATCAATTTGTTTGTTGCAACAATACAGCTTAATAAACATTCACAAAGGGTTTGACAAACTAAAGGTGTTGTTAAATTAATACTGTTGGGCTATCTGCATGTCTGCACACATGCTTCCCTATTTTGTCATTACTGAATATGATAGAGCTACTATAATATGGAGGTTTTGTGTGGGGCAGTCAGATCTTAGCTTCTAAATGAATATATAATTAACCTTGCATTGAGGGAAACATAATAAAGGAGTCAGAACTGGCTCTTGTGAGATCAAGGCAATTCATGATATGGGGATCATATGTGCAAAGAACAGACAGCCCAAAAGTTTACAACATAAATGTCAGATACAATATTATTTCGTGGTATTTAGGCATGGTTGAGGATATAGAGTGGGTACAGATAGAAGGCGGAGAATATTCCTTGCATGTTAGTGGGGGATCTCGTAATTTCATGTGTTAGTGTTTTATTTCTCTATTCCACCGGAGTTGAAACCTTCGAGGAATGGTTTAAAACACATAGCATCGTTGAGGCCCGGAGGTAGGGTAGCCTTCAGCAAATAAATCCATTTTAATTCCCTCTGGAGTAAAATTTTGTTCCAGTCGCCCCCCCTAGGACTAGGGTGCACCCGATCCAGAATCAAAAATTTAATTCTGGGGAATTTGCCCCCGTGTACTAGGGAGGTATGGCGACCCAGAGGGAGATCAGGATCAGATGTTTGCATCGACACGATATGTCTGTATGCTCTTTTCCAAAACTCCATTTTAGTCTTTCCTATATAGAAGCAACCGCAGTCGCACTGGAGTAGATAGACGACTCCAGTGGTTCTGCAGTTAGCGAAATGCTTTGGATAAAAAATGTTTCCATTGGGAAGAATGGGATTCTTTTGTGTCAACATATATCCGCAATACCGACACGAGCCACATATAAATGTTCCTTTGTATTTGCAGTGTATTTTGGTTGATTCATTTTTAAGTTCACTGTTCACTACTTTGTCGCCAATAGATGTGGCTCTCCTAAATGTAAACTGGGGTTTGTTTGGTATCAGATGACCTAGGGATGGATCAAGAGTTAGTAAGTGCCAGTATTTTTCAACTATTCTTCTAATTTGGCGGTGTTGTTGGTTATATGTTGTTATGATACGCAATGAGTTGGTATCTTTAGGTTTGGGGGTCTGAAAAAGTGTACTCCTAGGTTTATCCATTACTCTCTTGAAGGATTTTTTCAGAGATGTGCGTGTATATCCTCGTGCCAGTAGTCTATCTCGTAGGTTGGCAGCTTCCCTTAAGGGTGCAGACATAGTACAGGAGATGGTCAGAGACTGCAGACATAATACAGGAGATGGTCAGAGACTGCAGACATAGTACAGGAGAGGGTCAGAGACTGCAGACATAATACAGGAGATGGTCAGAGACTGCAGACATAATACAGGAGATGGTCAGAGACTGCAGACATAGTACAGGAGATGGTCAGAGACTGCAGACATAATACAGGAGATGGTCAGAGACTGCAGACATAGTACAGGAGATGGTCAGAGACTCCAGACATAATACAGGAGATGGTCAGAGACTGCAGACATAGTACAAGAGATGGTCAGAGACTGCAGACATAATACAGGAGATGATCAGAGACTGCAGACATAGTACAGGAGATGATCAGAGACTGCAGACATATTGCAGGAGATGGTCAGAGACTGCAGACATACTACAGGAGATGATCAGAGACTGCAGACATAGTACAGGAGATGATCAGAGACTGCAGACATAGTACAGGAGATGATCAGAGACTGCGGACATAGTACAGGAGATGATCAGAGACTGCGGACATAGTACAGGAGATGATCAGAGACTGCGGACATAGTACAGGAGATGATCAGAGACTGCAGACATAGTACAGGAGATGGTCAGAGACTGCAGACATAGTACAGGAGATGGTCAGAGACTGCAGACATAATACAGGAGATGGTCAGAGACTGCAGACATAGTACAGGAGATGGTCAGAGACTGCAGACATTATACAGGAGATGGTCAGAGACTGCAGACATATTGCAGGAGATGGTCAGAGACTGCAGACATATTGCAGGAGATGGTCAGAGACTGCAGACATGGTACAGGAGATGATCAGAGACTGCAGACATAGTACAGGAGATGATCAGAGACTGCAGACATAGTACAGGAGACAGGGGCGGATCCAGAGCCTAGTCTCGGGAGGGGCACTGCCAGAAAATATATTTTTTTGGGGTACATCTATCGGGGAAATGGCTGGTGTTGGCGCTTCAATCATCACGGCACCATGGTTGTTATGGTGTCAGGATGATTGAAGCGCATTATTACTATAATTACATTGTTATAAAAAATTAAATAGTTTAACTCACCATAATGCAGAATCAGTGGGAGCCCCGAGTGTGTCACTTGCCATGTCACCTGTCACCAGATGCAGATTGTCACTTGCCACGTCGCCTGCCACATGTTGCGGATTGTCACTTGCCATGTCACCTGTCACCAGATGCAGATTGTCACTTGCCACGTCGCCTGCCACGTTGCGGATTGTCACTTGCCATGTCACTTGCCACGTCGTCTGCCATGTTGCGGATTGTCACTTGCCATGTCACTTGCCACGTTACCTGCCACGTTGCGGATTGTCACTTGCCATGTCACTTGCCACGTCGCCTGCCACATGTTGCGGATTGTCACTTGCCACGTCACCTGTCACCAGATGCAGATTGTCACTTGCCACGTCACCTTCCACATATTGTGGATTGTCACTTGCCACGTCGCCTGTCACCAGATGCAGATTGTCACTTGCCACGTTGCCTGCCACCAGATGAAGATTGTCACTTGCCACGTCGCCTGCCACATGTTGTGGATTGTCACTTGCCACGTCGCCTGTCACTTGCCACCTGCTAAGGTGGTCTCTTGTGTCCCAGAGACAGGCAGCAGAGAGATGATGTAATCTCTCTGCTGCCGCAGCTGCCTGCATGGAGGGGGGGAAGTTGAACTGCAGGGATGCAGGGCAGGCGCCGGGCGGTGAGAGATGATGTCATCTCTCTGCTCCCCCGCCCGCCGGCTCCCTGATTGGCCAGCAGGCAGCAGCCCGCCCACATTGAGCGGCACATGTCAGCAGCGGCTCTCTCACCTATGGAGCCGCCCAGCGGCTCCCTCACTCACGGAGCCGCCAGCGGCTCTCTCAGTCACGGAGCCGCCCAGCTCCTCTTTCATTCACGGAGCCTCCTGGCTCCTCTTTCATTCACGGAGCCGCCCGGCGGCTCTCTCACTCACGGAGCCGCCCGGCGGCTCTTTCACTCATGGACCTGCCCAGCGGCTCTCTCACTCACTCACGGAGCCGCCTGGCGGCTCTCTCACTTACGGAGCCGCCCGCCGGAGGGCTCTCTCTCACACCCTGCTCTCTGTCACCCGCATTTCTCGGAGGGGGCAATTGCCCCGTTGCCCCCCCCCCTGGATCCGCCCCTGACAGGAGATGATCAGAGACTGCAGACATAGTACAGGAGATGGTCAGAGACTGCAGACATAGTACAGGAGATGGTCAGAGACTGCAGACATAGCACAGGAGATGGTCAGAGACTGCAGACATAGTACAGGAGATGATCAGAGACTGCAGACATAGCACAGGAGGCGGTCAGAGAGTGCAGATATAATACAGGAGATGGTCAAAAGACTGCAGACATACTACAGGAGGCAACTAAGGGGAGACATACATAGGAGAGAACAAAAGAGCTGCGCACCCCGAAATTGATTTGTCTAAAGAATTTAGGATTCCCCAGTGGGACTTTAAAGCAGCAAAGTACACCATTACAAAAAATCATTAATAAGACAGTTTATTGACAAAGTGTCCAGTATCATATATTCATGTAGAATCTGGTCCAATGATAAATTCATATTTCATAAAACGGCAAAAATACATTTATAATCCATAAAGCGGTAAAAATGCATATCACATCATTACATTACATAGTGTAGTAAAATGCCGAAACCCCCGACGCGTTTCGACCTATATGCGGTCTCTTCAGGGGGCACATCTGAATCTATAAAGTAATACAAATATTCAGAATTGTGGATATTTTCTAAAAAAGAATCACATTAGATAAATCATGATGATGGGTTTTACTGTTAAAATGAGGTAGATGTCTCTAATAGGGGCATTGGGGAGCCATTGAGAGGTCCGAGTGGTACGCAGGCCATCTCCACCCCCCCAGACGGGGAAAGAGCCAGTCCCAAGGGGCTTTCAAGGAGCCACACTGGTGCACGCCCCCCCAGGGGAGTGAAAGGGTGAACACCTGCAATAGACATCCATAGATAGCCAATTAATGAAGTAATGTATTAGTATTTGAGTCATCATTGTAAGTATTAATTTAGATTGTATATAGAGACTGAAAATGTGTACATATTTAGATATATTAATTGTATCACATGAATTAGGCGAATAATCCAAATGAATTGGTGTTGCTAACAAACCCTATGCAGTGTGCAAATTAGTGCCTGGTGTGTGTGTGAAAGTGTGTGCTGAGAGTGGAATTAGGGAGTCCTTAGGAAAGTGCATGATACAGTGTAGTCATAGTGTAATGGTGTGATGAACCAAGTGTTGGCAAAAAAGTGAAGGGTGAAGAACAAAACCAAACCAACAAAAATATGAGAAGTGAAAAAAGAAAAAAATGAAAAGCCAACCAAAATGACAGTGTATGAGTGTAGGGGGATATGAAATAAGATAATGTGGTTGAGAAAACATGATAATTTACCTTGTGCTGTAAAGAATTGTATGAAGTGTGTGAAGCTTGTTGGCTGACAGAAACCGGACTGCAGTTACTGAGAGAACAGGTACCGTCTGTCCTGGCCAGCATGGAAGTACTATTTGACTGGTAAACATTTGGTCTCCTATATAGCTAGGCTGAGGCTAATGGGATAATCCTATGCAGGTGCCACGCAAAACGCGTGACATCATGACGGCTTGCGCGTGCCGGGCCCTCGCGCACGCGCACACCACCATAGACACTCCGGAGGTGAACACGGAACGCCGCCGGCAGGGTGAAGCTCGCCGCGGCACCTGATGACAGACGCCGAGTGGAGCAAGCATGGGGGCGTACGGGATATCCATACGCCCCCACCCTGCCGGGAAGTCCCAAAGGAGCCGGACTCCTCCCAGAGGGGGGGGGGAGTGAAACTGCACCCACCGGGACCTACAACGATCCCCCAAGCATAAAAACCACATTTAAGATAACATTTTACATGGTCATGAGATGTACCAAAGGGAACAAAAGGTGTAAAGTATTATAGACAGGAGCAGAGTGCCAAAGCCATAACTCCGGACTCCTGCATGGAATCCAATAAAGTCTAGTCACAAACTACCATGTAAGGCATTTGAGTGTCATGCAATACAGGGGTCTGTTCCTCCTGGTGCATGGGAAGGGAAGGGATTGGATCTCAATCCGGTTCCCCTTAATCGGGACAATTCAAATACGGGACAATTCATTTGGATTATTCGCCTAATTCATGTGATACAATTAATATATCTAAATATGTACACATTTTCAGTCTCTATATACAATCTAAATTAATACTTACAATGATGACTCAAATACTAATACATTACTTCATTAATTGGATGTCTATTGCAGGTGTTCACCCTTTCACTCCCCCGGGGGGGGCGTGCACCAGTGTGGCTCCTTGAAAGCCCCTTGGGACTGGCTCTTTCCCCGTCTGGGGGGGTGGAGATGGCCTGCGTACCACTCGGACCTCTCAATGGCTCCCCAATGCCCCTATTAGAGACATCTACCTCATTTTAACGGTAAAACCCATCATCATGATTTATCTAATGTGATTCTTTTTTAGAAAATATCCACAATTCTGAATATTTGTATTACTTTATAGATTCAGATGTGCCCCCTGAAGAGACCGCATATAGGTCAAAACGCGTCGGGGCTTCGGCATTTTACTACACTATGTAATGTAATGATGTGATATGCATTTTTACCGCTTTATGGATTATAAATGTATTTTTGCCGTTTTATGAAATATGAATTTATCATTGGACCAGATTCTACATGAATATATGATACTGGACACTTTGTCAATAAACTGTCTTATTAATGATTTTTTGTAATGGTGTACTTTGCTGCTTTAAAGCCCCACTGGGGAATCCTAAATTAGTGCAGACCCCCCATAAACCACCCCCCATTGGTACAGACCCCCCCTCAGGACAAACCACCCCCCCTCCATTAGAACAGACCCCCCCACCAACCACCCCCCTCCATTAGTACAGAGTAGACCCCCCCACAAACCACCCCCCTCCATTAGTACAGATCACCCCTCCATTAGTACAGACTCCCCCCCAAACCCCCCCTCCATTAGTACAGACCCCCCCTGCATAAGCACAGACCCCCCCTCAGGACAAACCCCCCCTCCATTAGTACAGACCCCCGATAAACGAACCCCCCCATTAGTACAGACCCCCTTCAGGACAAACTAACCCCCTCTATTAGTACAGACTCCCCCCACAAACCCCCCCTCCTCTATTAGTACAGACCCCCCCCACAACCCCCCCTCCTCTATTAGTACAGACCCCCCCACAAACCCACCCTCCTCTATTAGTACAGACTCCCCGAGTCCCCCCCACAGACCCCCCTCAGGACAAACCCCACCCGGGCGTGCAGCCACGCCACCCGGGTGGAGAAGATCGTGACTGAGAGGAGAAAAAAAAATGACAGGCACTGTACGCCGCGCTGCACGGACCGCCCCGCCCCCCAATGACGTCACTGTGCGGATCTCTCTCCGAACAGAGACAGCCGCTCCGATCTCCTCTGACAGGAGGATGGAGCGGGCGGGGACGGACTTGGGCAGTAAACACAGCGGCAGCGGAGAGAGCGGCCTGTGGACACCAACAAGGAGAGGAGGAAGAGGGAGGGGTGCACTCTGGCGCTTGAGCGCCCCCACCTCTGTGGCGCCTGGGTGAACTGCACCCCGTGCACCCGCCTAGGATCGGCCCTGCTTCCTGAATTATTGTTTTCCAAATGTCCGCAAAGTGCAGCAGCCTTCCCCCCACCCGATGGAGTGGGGGCATCCCTGCAAAAGAGCTTGGTGCTGGGTTTAGAAGAATTTTGGACCCAGGGCTTTTTCTGGCCCTTGCCTTGCGGCTTGCTCCTGGCCCTAGCGCCCTGTTGGTGGCGAAACCGCCCTGACACTGGGACATTTGAGGAAGCAGTCCCTGGGTTTTTAAAAGATGGAACGTTTGGTGCTTTTCTTCACAGGAAGTAGTGAACTCTCCCCTCCGGAAATCTTTTGAATATATTTGTACAAATGATCACAGAATAAACGTTCCCTATAAAACGGGAAACCTGCCAATAACTTTTTACAAGGAAGCTCGGCTGACCAGTTCTTAAGCCATAAAAGTCTGCGCATATGTACAGACAAGAGAGCCAGACGAGAAACCTGCTGGAAAAAAGACGCCAGCACTCCCCGTTCTTTAGGCAGCCTGAGCTCCATGTCTCTTCTCTTTATTCTGAGGAGCACCTCCTGCCTGCTGAGGAACCTATGCAGATGGGCCGGACCAAGTTATCTCCCGAAGAACGCGCTAGGCGCAGAACTCTGGGCCTGTGTCTCTACTGTGGCATCAAAGGTCATTTTCGTGATACTTGTTCTCTTCATGCGGAAAACGCTCGGGGCTAATACATCTGAAAGGTAGAGTATTGAACCCTGAAATATCACCTTCACCTTCTCGTTTTCTCCTTTCTGTGTTCCTTCATGTCGGCGCTTCCCCTCATTCGGTCTCAGCATATCTGGATTCCGGAGCCGCTGGCAATTTCATAGACTGGGGAACTGCATCTTCCATGAGACTTACCCTTTTGCCCCTCACAACGCCATTGGTGGTCTTGGCAATTGATGGGACTGTTCTTCCAGGGGGTCCTATCCACTTCCAGACCCTCCCTGTTAAGATGTTGGTAGGAACACTCCACCAGGAGTGGATATCCTTCCTTGTCTTATCTAAGGCTTCATCTCCCATCATATTAGGTCTTCCTTGGTTACGGCTCCATTCGCCACATGTTGACTGGACTCCTGGACAGATCTTGACTTGGGGTTCCTCCTGTTCCTCCTCCTACCTACTCAAGGTTACCCCAAAAGTGAAACTTCCTGTTGCCACCATCCCAGTATCTTCTGCTCATCCCGCTGCATATAGCGATTTCTGGAATGTCTCCGGCAATAGTCGGGCTGAGGCATTCTCTGGGTCGTGTGGCACTCTGAATGAGGAGCCCATCTGTGAACCTAAGCCGATCATTCACTCCAGTTTGCATGGCCATTTACCTTTGCCTGTCCCTGGACACCCTTGGACGCACACCCAGGCTGACTCGTCCACCAGTTCCACAGTCGCTATGCCCTGCGATGAGATTCTGGTGGTCACTGCACCTGGCGATGCTGTTCAGTCAGCCTCTGCACCAGTCCAGCCTATGCCCAGTGAGCTTCCTTTTTCTTGTTCAGGACCTTCTGTAACCTGGCCTCACCCTACTGCTACTACGTCCGTTCAAACCTGTTTAAGAGGCTCAATCCATCCTTTGGATAGACTACCTCATTCAGCCATCTGGGGTTTTCAATCTTTTTTTTAGGGCTCTCTGCATTCTGTTTGTGTTTCAGCTATCCAACTTGACTCTTGTGACACGTCACCTTCTAACCAACCTGACCTCAGGGATCCACTGACCTCTGCCCAGTCTGATGGTCCTGTGTTGGATGTCCAACTCATCTTTAAGGGTCTGGGGGACCCTGCTCAGACTCCTGATGGTCTTCTCATGCCCTTACCCATACCTAAAAAGCCTTTAGTCCTCAATAAGTCCTCTTGTCCTCTCCCTACCTCGGTTCTGGTCTTTGAGGATAATCTAAAGTAGGAGGTTAGTCAAGTTTTGGATTCCGGCTCCGTAAAGGCATTCTTCAGTACCTCGTACATTGGAAAGGGTTTGGTCCTGAGGAGAGGTCTTGGATTACTGCATCTGAGGTCTTTGCTCCTCGTCTGTTGAGGAGGTTCCATCTGGAGTTTCCTTTTAAGCCTGGGCCCAGGTGGGGGAGGGGGAGGTCTCGTAAGAGGGGGCGTACTGTCATGGTTATGCAGTAATGTGTGTCTGTCAGCTCACCTTCTGTGTTCACCTTTAGAGGCCAGCCACCCTCACCTGACTGTTTAAATAATCTTCCCTAAGCATAGCTCCACCCTGGTCTCTAATTAGGAACACTATATTAACCTGGGCATTGCAAGCCAACCTTGCTGATCAACCATTATGTGTTAGCTTTCGTGTGTACTTGCTGAGTTTCCTACATCTGATTCCAGTTACTGACCTTGGCCTGTTCTCGACTATCCCTGTCTGCTTGTGACCCTGAACTTTGGCGTGTTATGTTTATCCTTGTCTGCTAGTCGCCCCGACATTTGGCTTATCCCTTACTTTCCTTGTTGTTCCAGCCTGCTGCCTCCTACCTCTTCTCCTGTAGTCTACCGTGAGCGTGAGCTGTGAGACCCTGGGGGCCGCGACCTGGAGTCAGACTGCAGCCTAGTCCATCCTCACCACTAGAGGCTCTGGTGAACACATGCTGGCTCTTAGACTCCGCGCCCTGGGGAATCTATGCTCTAGGTCCCAGTGTTATCTGTGTTAGTGTTCCAGTAGACCTGCTTCCTGAACCTCCCAGGGTTCAACCCGCAGCAGTCAGTCCTAGGGTCCACTACCTGAGCGGTGCACTCCAGACTTCCACAGAGTGCATTTGTCACCTGGTCTCAGGTGACCTGACAGTCCCATAGAGGTTCAGAGTGTCCTATTCCCAGTGGTCGCAGGAGGAAAAGAATTTATATGTCCCTAAAGAAGGGAAAATAGGGGATCATTGGAAAATAGAGTCAAAAATAGGCCACTGATGTCAAGAGAGACACCTAAGGCCAAAAACAACTGTTGTTTTTGGCCTTAGGTGTCTCTCTTGACATTAGTGGCCTATTTTTGATGGGGTGCTCTGAACCTCTATGTGACGTATAATTTTTCCATTCCTTAAATCAAGTTTATACTTAGCTTTTTGGCAGCCCAGGTAAGATCCGTTTCCTTCCCATGCCCATATTTTTGTATTTTTATCTGTATGATTATGTATATATGTATTGATTGTATATGTTTAGGTAATTCTGCCAATTTACCAACTCAAATTCATCTATTCCTTGTTTGTTTATTTTAATCAAACAATCAACATGAGTTCTCATCCTTGTCATTTTGTTATCCCTACCAGAAATTCCTGAAGAAGCTCCAAAAGAGAAACATGTTGAGTGGTATTGGTTGTATTTATGCCTTTTAGTGTAATTCATAACCTTGATATGGATGGTCCAATTTCCTCATGTTTTTTATCTTTATAATAAAATACTTGAATTTTATTGATGCCTTTGTGTCTTTACCCTTTCTTTATACTGAACACCGTTAAAATCCCGGGGTTTGTTCCCCCCTCTTCCCCTTCCTGTCACTGCAAGTGTCTGTTCAGAGCCTGCTCTACGTCCCACAGCTGCCTTCTGGAAGCACCACATGCTTGGCCTGCACAGCTTAAATAAGCTGGGTGTGCGCCGGAACATTCTATGCGTGTATGCACGCGCATGTGCGCAGTCCTGGCGAGCGGGCGTAACTGTATTTGCATACAACGCAAATCTACGTGCACCCAGATAAAGGCTACGGTGCATGTGCGGGTGAAGCTGCGTGCGCCATGGCCGCCAAACAAACTGCTTAGCCCAGCAGTGCTCTTGCGAACACACGTGCACCATGGCAAACCAAGGCGAAATGGCGCACTGTCGTGTGCCATCATACAGGTGCCAAACTGCCAGACACAAGCAAAAAAGGTACACTTTGCAAACACCCACAGCTAGCCCAGAATTCCCCTATATGGTCACCGCACACAGGTGTCCAGCCTTTAGCTAGCTTGATTGATTGTTACAATCAATGGCACACCCCACAATATTAAAATAAAGGGGTTTCACTTACCCGTCTAGGCGCAGGCCAGTTAGAAGCTAATGGCCCAATCTTCCCCCTTCACGGCGAGTTCCTGTCACTTGGACTATCAAGGACTGAGTACCCTTTCATCTTTAAGGTCCACTCCCTTGGACCTGTACAGCACCCTACAGGAAATGCCTTAGTGCTGTATTGTCCAGGATTTCCATTCCGCAGGGTCCAGCGCCCGGAGGCCACGTTACAGGCAAAACCTTGCAGGATCTTGAATCTCCTTTGGGAGGCTCAGGTACCATTTATCTAAGCATAAAAGCCTGTGTCAAATGGATCCGATCGGTCAATCCCTTGATTCATTTTTGGAACCGTTTGTGGGACTAGAGTCCTGGAGCTCAGAAAGCTCAAACAAACTGTGCCATCCACCTTGCAGACACTGGTAAAACACTAAAGTACTTACAATTATACTTTAAAAAAAAAAAAAAAAAGTACTTCCTGTATGGGAGGGGTTATATAGGGGATTACTTCCTGTTTGAAGATCTTTGGTCTACCAGTGTCCATTCACCTAATGATGGAGTATAACCCAACAGGTAATGAATATTAGCCTGACTCTGTGTCCCATAATGTATGAAAAAGAAAAAGTTGTTTTTTGTTTTTTTTTGAAAATTGTTGTTTATTAACATTTTAACAGCTCATACAGTACAGTACAATGTGTACCAAAATTCCCCCCTCTCCCTCCCTCTCCCTCCCCCCCTCTCCCCCCCTAACCCTTGTGCAGCCTTTCACTATTGCTAAATCACTTGTACAGCCTTTCAATATTGCTTTCACTATTGCTAAATCACATTCCATACTCATAACTATTCAAAAAAAAAAAAAAAATGAAAAAAAAACATTTTGTGTTCTAGGGATCAATGGTACACCCAATCATCGCACAGTCAGATAATTATCTAATCAGGATTACATCATCATTTTACCCAATACATAGAGTGCTTGCTAAAGCACTCCCCCACAGTAGCAGATCAATTCAAGGTGTCCTTGTCATCCAGCCAACATTGCCATACTTTCTCTAATTTTTTAGGGCAACCCCTGCTTAAGTATGTTGCTGTGTAAAAAGGTAGTGCTTTATTGATTATGCCTTTCCAGTAGGACACTGTGGGCGGTTCAGGTTTTTTCCAACACAATAAGATAGCTTTACGTGGATAAAAAAGGGAGAGAGAGATCATAGTTCTTTGCGCCCTTTGGGGCGCTAACTCCTCCACTACGCCAAGCAAACAGACTGCGACCGTAATAGGAATCGGTTCCGAAAGTACTTTCTGTATAGTGCGTGTTAATCCTTTCCAGAACTCCCTTATCGGCTGACACTGCCAAAATATGTGGTCAAAATCAGCATGGCTAACTGTGCATCGCCAGCATTCTGTTGCACCTGTACCATATATCCCAGCTATCCTTGCAGGGGTATAATACACTCTGTGAAGTATTTTAAATTGAATGAGCCTATCTCTGGCCGACACCAGAGTCTAGAACGGGTGATCCCACATATCATCCCAATCTTCCCCCCCAAAATCTGTTACTAATGCACTCCATGTGTCTTTGCATTTGGTGAGCATTTTGAGCCTTTCCACAAATAGTTCTTTGTAAACTGTTGATAGCAGTTTTTGTAGGTCCTCAGCCCCCAGCTGAAAAAATTGTTTTTAATGAAGACTTTTACCTGGTACAGTAGGGGATGTTGAGTCATCTGTGTCCAGTCATGCCATGAAGAGTTAATCCAGCTCTGAGCAATCCTCTTGCCTTTTTTTAGTAAGATAGAAAACAACACACAGATAAATTTGTGTCGCCACATCCCCCACTGCTGTGATCTGATTTCATTATCTCATGAATGGCATAAGAGAGAGAGAGAGTGTTACGATTCCAGCTTCACATCCCTCCTCCTTTCTTCTCCAGCTCTCCCAGGATTGGCTGCTCCACACATCAACATGATTGGGCATGCTGAAGCCTTTCCTGAGTTTTGACTGGATGTTACTCAAAACTCAGGAATAGGAGAATTGGAGAGTGTAGAGGTGGGCGGGGAGTTTTGTGACATCACGACTCCGCCTACCGAGCTCTGGCAAAGAGACCCACCCACCGATTCCAGAGTTTTGCAGGGCTCCTACTGCTGAAGGGGGTGACATCTGCAAGGTAGGGATACATGCAGAAGGCTTGCATGTATATATACGTTAATACTGTGCCATTAGTTTATACTGGGTGAGTGGTGGGTTTACATCCACTTTAACCTTGTATCCACATGTAAATCACAAGGCTATGCCAATAAGAAGAATCTTTATGGGTGGCCTGTAAGGTTGTAAGGTGTGCTGAATAGTCCTATCATGAATTATTGAGTTATTTATTGGGATTTGTGGGCATTGATTCTAAATGTATGCACTGTATGACAGCGCTGATAAAAACAAAAAAAGTAAAACTATACTGTCCGAGCCATTGACACAAATTAAGCAGATCAGTCATTCTGACTTCATACTGTCAATGCCAATGGATTAGCAGGCAACCAGGTAAACAGCATTTCAGAAGAAGGTCAGCAATGGCAAATGAAATTTTTTTTCTCACCTATGCAAATTTTTTTTCAAATTATAATGGTGCATATTGTAGCACAGGGTCTAATCTATCATAGAGAAAATAGCTAAGGTTATAAATATGTATTTATCTGTTTATGAAACAATGTGGCATAGAGAACAATTTTTATTTGAACATCCTCATTTTCTTTCTTCTTCACAGCAATGACTGGCTTTAAAAGGGGCAATACAGAGTTTCACGGTGGCTTCATTGTGTCACTAATGTCACAGTTCATAAGATAGTTTTGATACTGTACTACACAGTCTTAATTTGGACTGTATGTGAATATACTGTGTAGGGCTACCCCCTAGGGGCCGCTGGTATAATCTGGTTCTTTCATAAAAGTACACAGACTTACAGTCCCCTCATGCACCAGTCCAATCACAACAGCTGCAATAACATAGTCTAAGGGCTCGTTTACACTTGCTTCAGCTTCAACACACATGAACGGCTAGTTTACACTTGCTTCAAAACAAGGTTTCGGACAGGCTTTGTTAAAGCTCTCTGAACGCTGTCACTAAATAAAATGGTTAGCTTACAGTCCTGTTTACACCTGCTTTTGCTTTGCTTTGCTTCGGCTGCGCTTCAAAATGTAGCAGAATCTCTGACCTCTTCCAGTTTTGCAAGTATAGAGGGTTTTGGGCCAGGACACCCTTATATAGTTGCAATTTCAATGGCAGACTCCGAGACTTCAAAAGGAGGACAGCCGTACAGGGAAAGGCCCCAGCAAGGCGCCACTTCTGTACGTGCAGGATTGCTGTCTCCTATGGCAACAGTACTTAAAGTAACAGTTCTCTAAGCTGTACTACAACTTCTCCATGTAGTTCTTCAGCCCCTTGAGCTCCTGGTCGCTCACTGGACCCTTTGATTCACTGACGCTAAATCCCGCAAGCTCCTAAAGGCTTTTGCGGTGGTATCTGCCTCAAGTGTCACCCACGCTTCACTGCTGCGTCCCTAGCTTGGAACTTCGGATAACTTCAAGCTTCAACCCTGCTGACCAGCTCGGTCCCTAGCTTGGCACACAAGGCTGCTCTGCAAACATCACCTCCGCTGGTTGGTTCCCTCAATTGATCACCGCTTGAAGTTTCCCGATTCTCCACCGTGCCTGTTCGGTGAGAATACTGCTCTGGTACTTGCTTCAGTTACTCACTGTGGTCCCTGGTAAAGGCAATTGGTCCCTTAATGGTGACAGGTTCCCTTCTACCTCCGACCATGACAGGTTCTCCGGCCAACAGAACTGTCACTTTTGGTTGGACTGCAAGCCGTGGTCCCAACCCTGCGCTGCCCTCTTAGTTCTGGATAGGACCTCACATAGCCTGGCAGCCTGATGCCCCCGGGATAGACCTAATCTCCAGCCTAGCAGCCCAGGGCAGACGACACACATCCACCCAGACAGCGGTCTGGGTGGCACACAAGAACGTGGATCACCTGACCTCACCCAAATATTTTGGCTCTCCCAGTAGGCCAAGGGATTCAACAAAATCCCTGCCCATTGGCTGAGATTCCCCATATACTCATAACCTGACCTTGAGTTGTCCTTTTCAATCTAATACCTCCAAGTGCCCAGCCACCTGGTGGTAGAAGAGGAAAGTACAACCAGGCCAAACTTAGGGAGAAGTCAATGGATCCCTAGTAATTAACTACAATAGCTACTCCTGACAAGAAGCTCCCTGACTAAACCCCAGGGCGCTAATTTTTTTTTACCCCATGTAGCTTCAGGGGTGCTTCAAAGCCTCCATAGAAGTCTATGGCGAAGCTCTCTTGAAGCCCAACTGAAGCCCCACCAAAGCCCTACTGAAGCCTTATCAAAGCCCCACAAAGCCTCACCGAAGCCCCATCGAAGCTCCACCAAAGCCTCATCGAAGCCCCATTGAAGCCCCACCGAAGCCTCATCGAAGCCTCATCGAAGCACCAGGCAAAAGCAGGTGTAAACAGCACTGTAAGCTGTCCATTTTATTTAGTGACAGGAGCTTTGACTGACGTTCAGAGAGCTTTAACAAAGCATGTCCGAAGCCATGTTTTGAAGCAAGTGTAAACTAGCCCTTAGGGATGTTTTTTTTTAAGTTTGTAGAAAACTGGAGAGGGGTTAGGGTATGGAATACCCCAAAACAATATGCACATAGCAAGAGGACAATCTTCTCCTTAGGTAATTGTAAGTTTTGAACAGTCTAAGGCCTCACAGCTGAAAACCACAAGGCAATTCTCTATGGCAACTGATTTCTATGCGCCAATGCACAACTGCAGGTAGCCAGTGCAATCCCCAGAACACTTCATACTGTAGTCACAGAGATCAGTTTAGGGTCTTTACTCACAATTACCCAGGACAGCTGCCACCTTTTAATTCCTTCTGGACACTCCTCTTCAGGGATTGGCTTAAACCTGATAAATATTGAGGCTGGCTGTTTTGAATCTCCCATCCTAAGCTCTGGAAGCTTATTCCAGAAGCAAAGGGAAGCAAACTCCCAGCCTGTGAAACCCTGAACAGACCAGGCAAAACAATAACTGCCCCCTTGATTACAGAAGAAGCCAAAATTGAAATTTACCTAGCATCCTATGTTAGAGGAGGGTGTTACAGCTATAAATAAGCATCATGATAAATTGGAGGTTTATAGTACTTATATGTACTTTATTTTATATCATACATTTCAAATATGGTTCTTGCTACTTGTCTGTACTGCAGATTAATAGGGAACATCTCTTTTTTTTTTTTTTACCAAAGTGATAATTGTCTTGTCACTGTAATACTTTGTACATCCTCCTATATACAGTAACGTTCACATAATATATTAGTCTGCTGTACTTTATACCTCATGTCCTCCAACAGTTGTACATGTAGCCATGGGGATCATTCTGATGTGAACAGGGGTTAGTTCTGCTTGATAAAATAAACTCAACATTAAGTAGCATCATATCATAAATTTGAGGAACTTTGTGTGCAGCACTTCACTAATATTGACACACTCTACAATACGTACACTCAGTGCACCAGTTTTATTTTTGTATGTGCAGTTTTCAGGCACTGCAGTGCAGTAATGTAATATTACTATGTGCAAGTACTCCAAATGCTGGCAGGCATTATAAAACCCTAGGGTATTACACTAGGCTAAAATACTAGGGCATTATAAAACCCCAGCACGGCGAGTTGAAATACGTCTCCTAGTTACACCATAGAAATCAGAATAAGAGACAGTGGAGACCATACTGCATTTCAAGATATTTATTTCTAGAATTCTTTAAATTCAATCATTTTAAATTCAAGAGTGTGAAGCTTTGACTAATGCGTGAAAGGTTAGTCATAATTCCATCCCAATATAAGGCTTTCAAAAATAAGCACGAGGATACAGTGTACTTCTGGAGTACTACTTCTTCTGAATGTCCACAGTTTTTTGTAGAAGATCTTGGACTAGGCATCTCTTTGATGGTTCAATTGCAAGGTTTTTATTGAGCAACTATAAAAAAATCAAATAAATTAAATTTTAAAGAGATGTAGCAGAATATGAATTTTAGGGTATTTATTTATTTTTAAAGACATCTGTATGCATAATATAGGAAAAGAGAGACAGCAAAGCTTCTACCTGCTGCAAAAAAAGCTGTAAATCCAATACAGTGTATGATGGAAGTTCCAACAATTTTAGTTTGGCAGCTTCATCAATAATTTCTTTTATTTCATCCAATGTGAGAATGTTCATGCTTTCATATTTCACTAACTAAAACAATATATAACAGAAAAAATGAAATATTTTTGTTAGTTTTATATACATGTAGAAAGGATGGCTACTGGGTAAAGTTATAAATGATATATGATTGTCTATTTTTCACTTCTTGCAGTGCATTTCTGTAACATAGTATAGATCTAAAACCCTTGTATTTTTTGTATTTTCTAAAGTTAACCTGTATTTTGCCATTGTAGGTGGCCCAATCAGCAGGCAAAACTAGTCCTTTCCTTTGCTTCCCAGCAGCTCTGGTCATACGCCAAGAGTGAAAACAGCTCTGTGTAAATTGCAAGTCAGAACTGGCACATGACTAGGAACTCCTCTTCAGTTCCACTACTGTTCCACACTGTTATGGTTGAAGTCTCCAGCATGTAGATAGTCAATCCAAGGTGACCAGATTTTTCAAAGCCTTGTGTAGATAATGTTTAGAATGTAGGTTGTCTCCAGAATCAAAGCTATTGTTGGAGAGAAAATGAAAGTAGCAAGTTTAGCTTTAAATTTGAAGGAGGACGGTTGTTTATTTATGAGAGCTTCCCACGGTTCCTTTTAAGGTTGAAATTTAAGAGAGGCCCGAGGAGATTTTAAACTTGTATACAGAGTTTTTGAACTTGGCAACATTTTGCATATCTCACCTCAGTCAACATCATCCAGTGGCGCCTGGTGC
This sequence comes from Aquarana catesbeiana, assembly GCF_042186555.1. NCBI lineage: Eukaryota > Metazoa > Chordata > Amphibia > Anura > Ranidae > Aquarana > Aquarana catesbeiana. Next base: position 152,124,124 of record NC_133330.1, read on the forward strand.
TCAAAATTTTTTTGGGGGCGCAAACAAACTGAAAAATACTGAAACCCCCCCATCAATTGCAACCTCACTGTGTCCATCAAATGCAGCCATTGTGTCTATCAAACGCAGCCATTGTGCCCATCAAATGCAGCCACTGTGTGCCAATCAAATGCAGCCATTGTGCCCATCAAATGCAGCCATGTGTACCCATCATATGCAGCCACGTGTGCCCATCATATGCAGCCACTGTGCCCATTATATGCAGCCACTGTGCCCATCATATGCAGCCACTTGTGCCCATCATATGCAGCCACTTGTGCCCATCATATGCAGCCACTGTGCCCATCAAATGCAGCCACTTGTGCCCATCAAATGCAGCCACTTGTGCCTATTATATGCAGCCACATGTGCCCAGCAAATGCTGCCACATGTGCCCAGCAAATGCTGCCACTTGTGCCCCAGCAAATGCTACTTGTGCCCATCATATGCAGCCACTTGTGCCTATCATATGCAGCCACCTATGCCCATGCAGCCACTTGTGCCCCACCAAATGCAGCCACTTGTGCCCCATCAAATGCCACCACTTGTGCCCATCAAATGCAGCCACTTGTGCCCATCATATGCAGCCCCTGTGCCCATCATATGCAGCCACCTGTGCCCATCATATGCAGCCACCCGTGCCCATCAAATGCAGCCACTTGTGCCCATCAAATGCAGCCACTTGTGCCTATTATATGCAGCCACATGTGCCCAGCAAATGCTGCCACATGTGCCCAGCAAATGCTGCCACTTGTGCCCCAGCAAATGCTACTTGTGCCCATCATATGCAGCCACTTGTGCCTATCATATGCAGCCACCTATGCCCATGCAGCCACTTGTGCCCCACCAAATGCAGCCACTTGTGCCCCATCAAATGCCACCACTTGTGCCCATCAAATGCAGCCACTTGTGCCCATCATATGCAGCCCCTGTGCCCATCATATGCAGCCACCTGTGCCCATCATATGCAGCCACCCGTGCCCAGCAAATGCAGCCACTTGTGCCCATCAATTGCAGCCACTTGTGCCGAACCAAATGCCACCACTTGTGCCGATCATATACAGCCACTTGCCCATCATATGCAGCCACTTGCCCATCAAATACAGCCACTTGTGCCCATCATATGCAGCCATTTGCCCATCAAATGCAGCCACTTGTACCCATCAAATACAGCCACTGTGTCAACCGACTCCCCCCCACTTGCGGGGTTTGCGGCTCTGGCAGCATCCCCCCCACCCCCCATGTGCGGATCGTGGCTCTGGCACCCCCCCCGCGAGGGGACTTACCGCAGCACTGCAGCAGCTCCTCTCAGAGCGGCAGCAACCTCCGATCCAGTGCGTGCCTCCTCGCTCCTCTTCCTAGGTGCCAGGCATCCAATAAGGTGGCCTGGCGCTTTGGCCAATCAGGAAGCAGGTCTGACATTCTGCCTCCTGATTGGCCGGGAGGAAGGTTAGTGTGAAAATAGTGAAAATTAATTCGCTATCATCACACAATTGGGTGGGATCAGAGTGCACTCTCTGCGCCCTGAGCCCACCCTATTTTGAAGCCTATTAGAACCTCTGGCTCTAATCAGGTGCTTCAAATATGAGCATAGAAGACAGACTGCACAATCATCATTGCCCACACGTACAAAGCATGCACAGATGTGCTTTCATGTCCACTGCTGCGAAGCGGCCTATTTAAGCAATAAAGAAAAAGTATTCCAAAAAAGGAAAACCTGTGGTCGGACTTTAAAGGCATAACAAACAGTAGAAATATACAAAAATATTTACATTTATTGAAATATATATATAATACAAACAACAGGAACATGAAAGAAACATCGATAAAAATCATATATACACAGAACACAATCTATATATGATATGAGCTCTAATGCGTCGACGCATTAGGGCTCATATGCGTCTTTCATGTTCCTGTTTGTATTATATATACAGGTGGGACGGAAAGTATTCAGACCCCCTTAAATTTTTCACTCTTTTTTATATTGTAGCCATTTGCTAAAATCATTTAAGTTAATTTTTTTTCCTCATTAATGTACACACAGCACCCCACATTGACAGAAAAACACAGAATTGTTGACATTTTTGCAGATTTACTAAAAAAGAAAAACTGAAATATCACATGGTCCTAAGTATTGAGACCCTTTGGTCAGTATTTAGTAGAAGCACCCTTTTGATCTAATACAGCCATGAGTCTTTTTGGGAAAGATGCAACAAGTTTTTCACACCTGGATTTGGGGATCCTCTGCCATTCCTCCTTGCAGATCCTCTCCAGTTCTGTCAGGTTGGATGGTAAATGTTGGTGGACAGCCATTTTTAGGTCTCTCCAGAGATGCTCAATTGGGTTTAAGTCAGGGCTCTGGCTGGGCCATTCAAGAACAGTCACAGAGTTGTTGTGAAGCAACTCCTTCGTTATTTTAGCTGTGTGCTTAGGGTCATTGTCTTATTGGAAGGTAAACCTTCGGCCCAGTCTGAGGTCCTGAGCACTCTGGAGAAGGTTTCGTTCCAGGGTATCCCTGTACTTGGCATTCATCTTTCCCTCGATTGCAACCAGTTGTCCTGTCCCTGCAGCTGAAAAACACCCCCATAGCATGATGCTGCCACCACCATGCTTCACTGTTGGGACTGTATTGGACAGGTGATGAGCAGTGCCTGGTGTTCTCCACACATACCGCTTAGAATTGAGGCCAAAAAGTTTTATCTTGGTCTCATCAGACCAAAGAATCTTATTTCTCACCATCTTGGAGTCCTTCAGGTGTTTTTTTTTAGCAAACTCCATGCAGGCTTTCATGTGTCTTGCACTGAGGAGAGGCTTCAGTCAGGCCACTCTGCCATAAAGCCCCGACTGGTGCAGGGCTGCAGTGATGGATGACTTTCTACAACTTTCTCTCATCTCCCGACTGCATCTCTGGAGCTCAGCCACAGTGATCTTTGGGTTCTTCTTTACCTCTCTCACCAAGGCTCTTCTCCCCCGATAGCTCAATTTGGCCAGATGGCCAGCTCTAGGAAGGGTTCTGGTCATCCCAAACATCTTCCATTTAAGGATTATGGAGGCCACTGTGCTCTTAGGATCCTTAAGTGCAGCAGACATTTTTTTGTAACCTTGGCCAGATCTGTGCCTTGCCACAATTCTGTCTCTGAGCTCTTCAGGCAGTTCCTTTGACCTCATGATTCTCATTTGCTCTAACATGCACTGTGAGCTGTAAGGTCTTATATAGACAGGTGTGTGGCTTTCCTAATCAAGTCTGATCAGTATAATCAAACACAGCTGGACTCAAATGAAGGTGTAGAACCATCTCATGGATGATCAGAAGAAATGGACAGCACCTGAGTTAAATATATGAGCGTCACAGCAAAGGGTCTGAATACTTAGGACCACGTGATATTTCAGTTTTTCTTTTTTAATAAATCTGCAAAAATGTCAACAATTCTGTGTTTTTCTGTCAATATGGGGTGCAGTGTGTACATTAATGAGGAAAAAAATGAACATAAATGATTTTAGCAAATGGCTGCAATATAACAAAGAGTGAAACATTTAAGGGGGTCTGAATACCTTTCGTCCCCACTGTATATTTCAATAAATGCTAATATTTTTGTAGATTTCTACTGTTTGTTGTGTCCGACCACAGGTTTTCCTTTTTTGGAATTCTTTTTCTTTATTTCTTCACAAATTTACAGATGAGGCATTTTGAGTGCTGTTTCTTTTTTGTATTCAGCCTATTTAAGCCTGAACTCTGCACTAGTTCTTTGCTGCATAGTCATTAGCCTTGTTCCTGTGATCCAGTCTTGATGTGCATCCTTGAACCTGTTACTGACCCAGCTTCCTCTCTTTGACTTAGCTCTCGGATTAAAGCATAAAAAGTAGGTGCTGCGCTAACCTGATATAATGAGGGGATATGATACCCTATGGCAATGTAAAATAAATGTAATGGAGCTGTGGGATCATATGTAAATAAAAAATGGTGGAATCTCATACAACGTATCTAATTGGAAAAGTGCAAATACTGTATAATAAATAAATCCCTAACCCGTACTGTAATCATAAACATGTGTAAATTGTGGCAACACTATGCTTGCAGGGAGCAAAAATAAATAATCCTCATACATGCATAATGTTATAACAGCATGTGCAAAAACTTAAAGTGCTAATGTGCCAATATGCAACCCGTAAGTACATATAGAATCTTCTATATATTCATATACATGTGCAAACAAACAACTGCATAATTGCAAGGACCAAACAAACAATTCCTTATGCATATAATAATAAAATGACATGTATAATATCAAATATATAGTGCAAATGGACAAAATTGTGCAAACCAAAAAAATTATATATATTGTAAATAGTGCAAACAACACATACTGTGCAGATTGGTGTGTGGCATATATGTATAGATCACATTGCAGACGATATCGCCACAATAACATAAAATACAAAAAATGTCCTTAAACACACCAAACATGTGTGCCATTGAAAACACAAGGTAAAACATACAGTGATATCACTCCTTTGAAAAGTTCAATGTGCAAAAAACAGCCAGTGGGGTGCCGAAAGAGAGAGGGTGTGTATGTCCTCTTCGTGCATTAAACACACACAAGTGAGAGATGGCCCCTTACCTTGCGGTAATGGGAAAATCGCATAAAAGGCAAATGCTGGAGGAGGTGGTCTCTCTTTGGGGTCCCTGGACCGAAGCCGGTGATCCCTGTGCTTTGATCCCTCAGTGCCAGCAGAGCACACACATGAAAGAACAGAGGGGTACCAGATAGTGTAGTAGTTTCAAGCAAAGTGTTATTTTATTAAACGTTAAAAGGCATGTACTCACATGAAGTAAATGCACAACACATACATCTCCTACGAGCGGCGAGCTCGTCAATCTCAGTCTGTATCAGTGCCTATCGTGTCCCTACGCGTGACGTCACCCGATCACGTGACTTCTTCAGGGGATCCCACATGATCCCACAGCTCCATTACATTTATTTTACATTGCCATAGGGTATCATATCCCCTCATTATATCAGGTTAGCGCAGCATCTACTTTTTATGCTTGGTACCGCCCATGGGCCTTGTTTGATCCCATTCGGTGTCTGCAGCTGTCCACGTGTACACCTTTCTTCCAAGGTAGCGCAGGAATAACTTACATTTTAGCTCTCGGATTACCCTTGCTTGCTCATGTTTTCTGTCTGCCTGACTCTGATTCTGCTTGCATTCTGGTGTCCTTCCACTCAGCTATCACTTAACGAGGTGTGGAACCTGACTCATCATCACCAGCTGTACCTGTGCTGGACAGATATCAGCACTCCAAAGTTCCTGCTCACAGTGTCTACACCTTGGCACTTGTACCCTTCCTTTGTCCCTGTCTCAACAGCCAGGGGTGCTCAGATAAAAACTGTGTAAGTGTTATCTCAGGCTCTGCATACAGGTAAGTGACAGCTATTCCATCAATGGAAATATTGATTTGTTTTAAGTAGGGACTGAAGGTAAACTTGTATTTGCAAAAATAAAATACAAAATTGGTGCAGCGCTAATTAAATTAGAAATATACAAGTGAAAAAAGGCTTAGAATAAAGACTAATGAAGACTCCCAAATATACAGTCCATAGGTGAAAATTAAAACAAATATCCGTGCTTCGTGTAGATGAAAAGCTGTAGGTGAGGAGAAAGTGATAATCCTTCACAATAGATACATCCAGCTCCACACCCAGGTAACTAGCCTGCTTACCAGCTCTCCGTGACCACTAGAAAAATGGTCTCACCAAGCACAGAGAAATAGGTCTCCCCAGGAACCTTAATAGTAGCTGTAGTCCCCACTTTACAGATGAAACTTGGAAATATAAAAAAGAAATGCTCCCATAGTGCAGTACTTTTAAGTATCCAAATTTAATAATATAAGTAGATTTCACTTACAAGATAAAAGCAGAATAAAAGCATCAAAGTATATCATGTAGTGAAACCGCTGCGTCCCCACGAGCTTCGCTTCACTTACTGGTTTACTTGTCTGTTAACCTCTTGGGAAGTATAGCGTGATGAGGTCATCATCGTAGGCCCCACCCTACGTGTTTCGTCACAAAAGAACATCGTCTGGGGATTGGCCGGGACTTGTATTTGCAGTTAGGGAAGGATTTTGGAGTTGAGGAGTTTCCATGAGGTTTTTATGCTCTTGAAGGAGGACTCCCTGTGTAGGGTTTGGTGTAAAACTGCAGGTTGATGTTGGGGAGAAAGCCAAATTAGTCTGTACTTGAGAGGTTTACATTATGGTAAGATAAGTCCAGAAGGGCAACCTGTGTGCAAGGTCATACATTGGGGCCCTCCTGTTTGGGAAAAAGAGTGCTTGAGAGTGCATGCACTGTGCCAATATTTGGGAGTGCTTTTCTTGGCAATGAATATTGGCCATGGCTTAAAGGGATGTAGAGTCCAGGGGTCAGTAGTAAGTGATACAGAATTCAGGGGTCAGTATTAAGTGAGGCAGAATTTAGAGGTCAGTAGAAAGTGAGGCAGATTTAAAAGCTTCGTAGTAAGTGAGGCAAAGTTCTGAGGTCAGTAATAAGTGACACAGAGTTCAGGGGTCAGTAGTAAGTGATGCAGACTTCAGGAGTCAGAGGTAAAGGAAGCGGAGTTAAGGGGTCAGTAGTAAGTGAGGCAGAATTTAGAGGTCAATAGAAAGTGAGGCAGATTTCAGAGGTCTGTATTAAGTGAGGCAAAGTTCTGAGGTCAGTAGTAAATGATGCAGAGTTCAGGGGCCAGTAGCAAGTGAGGCAGAGTTTGGGGGTCAGAAGTGAGACATAGTTCAGAGGTCAGTAGTAAGTGAGCAGAGTTCAGGGTGAGTAGTAAATGATGCAAAGTTCAGGGGTAGTAATAAGTGAGGCGGAGTTCAGGGTTCAGTAGAAGGTGAGGCAGAGTTCAGGTTCTGTAGAAAGAGAGATGGAATTCAGTAGAAAGTGAGGCCGAGTTCAGGTTCAGTAGAAAGTGAGATGGAGTTTAGGGGTCAGTAGTAAATGTGTCAGGGCTGGCCACTCAGCTGTTGGCTAATTGCCAGCTCTCATCTCTCTCCACAGTTACCAGCTGTTGTGGATCTGCTTGTCAGTCTCGCTTACTTAAAGATCTCCAGCTCACTTCATTCCTGCCTTCGCCTTGGTCACATCACAAGAAACCATCTCCTGCATTCCTGTTTAAAGACTGGCTTTGCTGACATGCCTTCTGGCTCCTTATCCTGCTTGCTGTTCCTCTACTTGGATCCCTGACTTCTGGCCTGGCTGATTAACCGATCTGGTTACCGAACTCTTGCTTGGCTGACTACCCGATCCGGTTACTGGACTCTGGCTATGCTTTGACTACGCTTACTCTATTTACCTTTTTATTTTTATTAATAAACAAGTGTGATTTTACTGTACTTCTGTCTCGGTCTGGTTCATGGTTTCTTTTTTTTAAATTCCTTTATTGCAAATACACTGAAGGCATAGAAATACAATCTGGGTTACAGTGCCTTACATATTCCATGTTGAAACATTTTTGAATCACATAAAATCTGACTGTAAACCAAAGTCCAAGTTATTTATCAAACAGATATAGTAGCCCAGATAGGTTCCAGCCAAAAGTATGGCTGTTCTATTCAGAATATAAAAACTTATTAAGGTTGCCTACAACGGGCTTCCTTGCATAACACTAGATTGGTTTATGAACAGTTTTGATATTTATGGTAGTAATTAAATCTTCATAGAGAGATATGTCTATTGCTGTATATATGAGTGTTACCTGCTCATCATAAAATAATATTATTCCCATTTTATTCGTTTTCGCCGTCACCACGGCTGCTTAGTGAGCGGATCAAGATACAGAAAAAAACAGAGAAGAAGAGATTAGAAAACGGATAGAAAAGCCAAGTAAGCGGAGGGGAGGGGGATGCGTGAAAGGGAAGGAAGGAGGACAAAATAGGGTAATTTATATAGGAGTGGCTGCGACACCGCCCCCCCCCCCGACCCCACCCATCACACACTAGGAGGTTGTATATAGATATCTGCGTTAACAGGGTCCTCGCTCAGGTGGGTGAGGGTTGTGTCTGGGCTAGGTCCTGTAGATAGGCGTCTGTACCGACAAAATATCTCCAGGGTCTCCATTTATCAATAAATTGTTCCTCTTTGTTTTGCAGAGTTGCCGTCAATTCCTCCATGCGTAGAATACAGTTCACTTTTGAATACCACAGGGCCCTAGTCGGAGGTAGAGGATCCCGCCAGAGCGCCGGGACGCAGGTTCTAGCAGCGTTAAGAAGCTGCATAGTCAGCGTTTTCTTGTATTTTTGAATCGGTCTTGTGGTCAGGTGCAGGAGGCATGCGGCCGGGTTGTCTTTGAGATCAACCGAGGTCAGATTTTGGATGGTCGAGGTTACTTCCTCCCAAAAGGGTCTCAGAAGCGGGCACGACCAAAAAATGTGGAACAGATTGCCCACCTCCCTGTCACATCTCCAACACCTATCCGACAGTGACGGATTCATTTTGTTTAACACATATGGGACTCTGTACCACCTGGTCAATATTTTATATCCCGCTTCTTGATATTGGCTCGCTATAGAGGATTTGTGTGCCAAGATCAAGACCTTCTCTCTTTGCTTAGTGGAGAACTGGGTCCCCAGATCCCTTTCCCACTTCAGGAGGAACTCCGGGGTTGAGTCCCCTCTCTGACCCGAAAGTAGACTGTACAAGTAGGACAGTGTGTGTCTAATAGGTTCTCCAGATCGGCAGAGTGACTCTAGAGGGGTGTAGCTCCGAGGGACATATGATAGTTCCTGGAGGGTCTTCAGGTAGTGCCTAAGTTGGAGAGCGCTGAGGCCGTCCAATGGGGGATCTATGAGTTTGGAAAGTGCGGAGGCAGTTGGGAAGTCACCCTGGGGCCAGATCTCGCCTAGAGACTGCTTCTCATTAAACTTTAATTGTCTCAATCTACGGCTTGTGAGTCCGGGGGAAAAGTCGGGGTTACCTATGATAGGTGTCATGGGAGAGGGTAGCGGTGATATGTCCGTAGCTCGGAATATTTTCCTCACCACTCGAAGGGTGGCCCCTATCAGTGGGTGAGATTTCATATCTGCTGGCGGAGTGGACAAGAGCCATGGTGATGGGAGTAAGGGAATAGAGACATCCTCAATTTCCATCCCCACCCATTGTTTTGAGTCCCCATTGCAGTGCCAGTCTACAATCCTGGCTAAGTGAACCGCTTGGTAATAACGAAATATATCCGGGAGCCCCACCCCCCCCTTGTCCTTAGATTTAGTCAGTGATTGTAGTTTCATTCTGGGGGATTTGTGAGACCAGATAAATTCTCTAATGGTAGACTGAATTTGTTTAAAGAAGGTAGTTGGTAGCTGAATAGGTAGTGTTTGAAGTATATATAAAATCCGGGGAAGGGCTGTCATTTTCAGGGCGTTGCAACGCCCGAACCAGGTTAGGGTAAGCTTGTGCCACAACTGGAGATCTGTCTTTAGTCTCTGGAGTAGGGGTACAAAATTGCTGTTGTATAAATGTGCCAAGTCCGGGGTGATGTCCACCCCAAGATAGCGGATAGATTTCTCCGCCCACCTAAAGGGGAATGATTTGCTCATGTTTACTGCTTCCTTAGCTGGTACTGTGATGTTTAACACCGCGGACTTGGCACAATTGACTTTGAAATTTGATAATTCCCCATACACCCTAAGAGCAGACAAGATGTTGGGAAGAGTGATACATGGGTTTGAGACAAAGAAGATCAGATCATCGGCGAAAGCCGCGATTTTGTGATGCCCCGAGGGCTTGACAATGCCTGTAACATTAGGGTGCCCACGGATGCTACACATGAATGGTTCAAGGGTGAGGATGAAAATCAGTGGGGACAGGGGGCATCCCTGTCTCGTCCCATTTGTAATATTGAAGAAATCTGAACGCCACTCGTTGACCCGTACCGCAGCCGAGGGAGTCGAGTACAAAGACGACATCCAGCCTCTCATGTTTGGGCCCATACCAATATGTTCTAGGGTGGCCCGCATAAAATGCCAGGCCACCCGGTCGAAGGCCTTCTCTGCGTCCGTAGATAGGAGCAGAAAAGGCTTCCGGACTGATCTCGCTTCATGGATTAGATTGAGCACTCTGATGGTGTTGTCTCTCGACTCCCTTAGCGGCACAAACCCCGCCTGGTCTAGGTGAACCAACTGAGGGATATGTGGTAAGATTCTATTGGCGAGGATTTTGGAAAATAGTTTCAAATCTACGTTAAGCAACGCAATCGGGCGATAATTACTGCAATAATTAGGATCTTTCCCTTCTTTTGGGATCAGGGATATAAATGCCCGTAAGGGGTCTACCATGTTAGTATTAGTGTTATTCCCCCTTAGTGAGTTGTATGCTTTCAAAAATTGTGACGATAAGTTGGGCTCAAAAGTCTGGTAATAGGTCAGGGTGAAGCCATCCGGCCCCGGTGCCTTCCTGGGTTTCGTTTGTGCCAGGGCTAGCAATAGTTCTTCCTGGGTAATATCCGCTTCAAGAGCGTCACTTATTTCAGCTGGCAAAGTAGGCATGCCCGAGGACCTGATGTATTCACCCGCTAGTCTCTCTTTCTCCACCAGAGAGCCTGTGGGTTCCTCCCTATGTATATTATAAAGCTGTTGATAATACTCAACAAATTCTCTGGCTATATCCCTAGAGGTATGGACTTTTGCTCTTTGTGGGTTCATTATAGATGGGATATAGGTGCGCTGTCTCGGAGCCCTTAGAAGCCTGGCCAGCATGGTTCCTGGCTTATTGGAAAATTCGAACATGGTTCTTTTAGCCCAAGCCAGATTCTGTATGGTTTTATGGTACAAGAGGTCTTTCAGTTCACCCCTGGCCTTCAGTAGAGCCTTGAGATGTGCTTCGGCCATAGACTTCTTGTGTAGCTGCTCGAGAGATCGTACCTGGGATATCATGAGTTCGATCTGTTTGGTTCTTTCCCTTTTTTTGGCAGCCCCGATCCTAATTAGTTCCCCTCTTACTACACATTTGTGGGCCTCCCATATTGTCATAGAGGACAACAATGGGTCTGTGTTCTCTGAAAAATAGTTGGTTAATGTCCTACTTATCTCTGCACGTACTTCCGGAATTTGTAGGAGGGATTCGTTCAGTTTCCATGTGGGGGGGGATCTTATGTCCGTATCCCAGCACATGGTTACATGTGTGGGAGCATGGTCCGATAGTGATATGTGGTCAATTTGGGATGAAGTGACATATGGGAGATCTTTATGCTGGATTTGGAAGAAGTCTATCCTGGAGTAAGTTCTATGCACCGCGGAGAAGTAGGTGTAATCCCTCTCCTCCGGGTGCATGACCCTCCAGGGGTCAACCAACTGTAGGCTAGCTAGCTCCTGTTTGAGCTTTTTCAGGTAGTTGAAAGACAAGTGGGATGCCCCTCTTGAAACGTCGAGGAGCGGCTCTGGGGCAAAGTTAAAGTCTCCGCCCATCAGAAACATACCCTCTCGGAATTCCAGGATCAAGGGAGTGAGTGCTCGCAAGAAGGATAAGTGATCAGAATTAGGGAGATAGACATTGACCAGGGTCACTATGGAATTTCTAATCTTGCCTTTCAGAAATAGGTACCGCCCCAGAGGGTCTGCTCTCTCTTCTAACAGCGTCCACGGTATAGATCTTGCTATTAGTATGCTGACCCCCTTGGATTTCGGCAGGGGGGAGGGGGCATGATATACATTGGGGAAATCCCTGTTGCCAAGTCTGGGAACTGCCGACTGTTTGAAATGTGTTTCCTGAATAAACGCCACCTGTGAGCGCGATTTTTTCAGGTCAGAGAGGAGTCTGGAGCGCTTTTCTGGTGTCGCCAGACCTCTAACATTGAGTGAGGTAAACTTTATCTCACCCTGCTTACGTGAACCCGGGGGGATTCCCAGGGGGGCCATGTCGCTCACCAATACCATACCGGAAAAACAAGAAAGAAAGAAAGAAAAAAAAAAAAAAAAAAAAACGGGGGGGGGAACTGATCAGTGAGGTATAAAGCAGGGGGCAATGGGGGGGTTGCAAACAGGAGTGAAAGGGGTGAAGAAAGGAGAGGAGTAGGGGGGGTGGAGAAGAGGGGGGGTGGGAGAAAAAAGAAGGGGAGGGGAGAAGAAGAGGGGGGGGGGGGACTAGAAAATAAAGAAACAGGTATAGAAACAGAGCAGGAAGGTGGAAAAGAACAAATGCTAAGAGGGATAAACGAGTTATCCCCCTGTTGCTAAACTAAGCCTTGCGCACTTATGCGCTACCTATTAGTGGGAGTGGAAGGCTAGACTCTGTGATACAGCGGGAGACGTGTCGACAGGTGGGAACCAGCATGTTAAGAGATACCAGACTACTACCGTTTATAATAAAACATACCAAATAATAATAAAACTTTCCAAAAATAACTCAATTTGCCGTATTGCAGAACCGTTCAGGTCGCCTGTATGTATCCCCCCGTATCGCAACATATTGGAACACAGAGGAACACGTACACTAGCTTCCCGTCAGCGATAAAGCTATCACAGTAAGTTCCAGTATCAAACCTCAGTACATCATTAGATTATATACCATTCCGTGTCTTGTGAATTAGGGCTCCTTCAGCGCCACTCCCCCGCCCCCTCAACATAAAATGAGAAAAGAACTGCAATAAACTGCAAACGGAGGGCAACAGAACAAAAACACGAACAAAAAATGTCTCCGTTGGAAGCAGTAAGTGATGGAAGGGGGGGGCAGCGCGAAGTCCCCCATGTCATTTGGGTCTAAGTGACTACTTTAGGCAATTGCCTCCCTGTGTCTAGAGGCAGGGCCCCTCTTAGGTGTATAAACAAGATAAGCCCCTTAGACTAACTATAACCCACTCACGGAACCGTGTGGATAAATTGTGAGATCAGGAAGGTTAGTCCAATCAAGACTCTGGTGAGGTGAGGTTGTCTCTCGGAGAGGTTCTGGATCTGGAACGCCATTGTCGTCTACTGGGTCTTTGGGGTCTCGGAGATGCAGAACGTGGGTTGCTGGAGGTTATTGGAAAGTCCAGCCAGTTGGGTACTGAGAAACCGGGGATTGCCAAAAATCCGAACAGATCAGGAAGCTGGTCGGGCCATCGCAGAACAAAAGAGTTGTTCCCTTTCTGTACTATCAAGTGGAAGGGGTGTCCCCATCGGTATGTAGCTCCTGTTGATCTGATTGCTTCAAGTAATGGTCGTAGTTGGCCCCTCATGCGTAGAGTGAGTCGCGATAAATCCGGGAATAATTGCACAGACGCCCCATCAAAGTCCACGGGACCCCGAGTCCATGCTCTTTGCAGAATTTCCTCCTTAATTGTGTAGTAATGGACTCTCGCCAACACATCTCTCGGTGCGGGTTCTTCTCCTCCCCTAGGACCCTGTACACGGTGCACTCGGTCTAATTCCAGCTCAGCTGTAGGAGGTTTGTCCAGCAGTCGGTTAAATATGGCTACTATCGTGGCTCTGAGATCATTCCCTGATGTGGCTTCAGGTAAGCCGCGTACCCTAATGTTGTTCCTCCTGCTGCGATTTTCGCCATCGTCTATGGATAATTGCATCAGGATCAAGCGCTTTTTATAATCGACATGAACCTTTTCCATTGCTGACATTCTGGATTCAAGCAGGGAGGTGGATGTTTCCACTTCAGATACCCTGGAGTCCACTGTATCAATCCTCTGGTTAAGGTCATGGATTTCTTTAGAAAGGGTATTCACAATTGTAGCTGCAGAGTCAGAGATATCCTTTTTGGTGGGGAGAAGGGCGATCAGCTCTTTCCAGCCTTCAGGGAGTGCTGGCCCCTGTGTACTAGCAGATTGTATAGTTTGTGCGAATGAGCTACTGTCTAACCCCGGGATTTCTGGGGATAGGATCGGGGAGTCCGGTCTGTTGGGAAGAGACCCGTTACCTTGTGTGGCATTGGGGGGTCCTTTACCCGTCTTTTTGAGCGAAGCAGTGCCAGCGTTGTTGTTGCTGCGCGGCGGCGCCATCTTGGATTCCTGGGCCTGTGACGGAGTGGCCGAATTCCGCAAGAAATAGGCTGCAATGTCCGCGGTTTTTTTTGTTGCGGGAGATCCCGGGGGTCTGTCCGTCATGGGCATGTAGTTATTTATCCGGTAGGTGTAATAAATCCGGTTCCGGCCCGAACGAAGCATGGAGCTCCCTAAAGAAGCAGCCTCACAGCGCCATTGCCAAGCCACGCCCCCCTGGTTCATGGTTTCTGACAAAATGACACAGAATTCAGAGGTTAGTAGTAAGTGGCGCACAGTTCAGAGGTCAATAGTAAGTGGCCCTTTATCTCAATATACAGCCACACAGCCCTATGTAAAGCTTATTATTCTCTTTGGACTGTGGTTCCTTCTATCTGCAGAGCAGGCTACCTTCCTTCCTACTTCCAGTGGCCAATCATAATCCTCCTTCCTCTGAAAATAGGAACCCACTCCCCAGCATTAGTCAAGCACAATCTCCTCCCCAATGAACTCATGCATGTTTGAACATGAGTCTGACCCCCCTTAGCTATCCCTCCAGCCATGAAACTGTCAAAGCTGACACCTAATCATAGGCGGCAAAAGTATTCCCTGCCCCGCAGCTGCACGTATACAAGAAGCATGGTACAGGGCAGGGAATGCCTCTGCTGCCAAACAAAACCAAAGAATATTCTCAGCTCAACTTACCTCCACTGCCTATGATTGGCTTTTAAATTTGACAGCTTCCCAGATAGCTTGGATGGGTTCGAACTGTATTCAGTGTTCAGTGATCTCTTGTCCTTTTCTGCATGTTAGTGAACTGTAATCATCTTTGGGCACTTTGGTGGTCTTTAGTAGTCTCTTATAGCATACTAGTAAATTTTAATATAAGGGATTTATTTCCTGTTCCATTAAGGGTGTTGTGTATATGTTAGAATGTCCTTGCGGACTTCAATATGCGGGACACACATCTAGGTCAATAAGTATACATTTGAGAGAACATATATACAATATCAAAAAAGGATTTTTAAAACATAGTGCCTCCAAACACTTTAAAATATGTCACAACAAATACTTGAGTGGAATTAAAATTCTGGGGCTGAAAAAAAGTAAATAGGCAAGGGGGGGAGGAGAATGGGGTAATTTTATTAGTCAATCAAGTAAGCTGGAGCCCTGGTTGATACATGAAACTAAAGTTTTAAATCTAGGCGATATGAATATCTGTCATGCCTACCTCTAGCGTCGGTGGTCCGATAGCAGTCCGAGTTTTAGGCAGGCAACGTTCAAAGAGTATTGAAATGATGTGTTCAAATGATCCCCATGACTAAGCTCTGAAACGCATTGGTGACATGGCCTGGTTGGAGTCCAGGCTGAGGTTGCCACTCCATTCATTGCAGCAAGACATCATATATGTGCAACTTCCAGGCGTTACCCTTCCTTTCTTGAATGTTCAAAGAGTAGTCAATCCATGGTCAAAAGGCAGAGAGTTGTGTAAAGTCCAATCCGAGGTTAATAAAATCCAAACTAGCAGGCAGGGTGATATTTAGGCAATGGCAAAGATCAAGGAAAGGGAACAAGGCAGGCAAACAGGGAGCTTGAATCACGTGTTGTAAATACTATCACAAACATGACACTAAGAGCTTGGCAGACTTAAAATAGGTTTGTTCTTCACCCAGAGGCCATGCCTACATCAATCACCCTGCAGGTGGACAGTCAGACAGGGAGAGTACAGCTCATCCAAGATGCTGCAATGAGACCAGCAGCTGCCATGGAACAGGAGAGTTACATGCTCCTGACATTACCCCCCCCCCTTTCCCCTGAGGAAAGGCCCCCAGACCCCTTGGAGCAGGTTTTCAGAATTCTGGCAATTGAAGTTGATGGTTCAAGCTCTCCTCTGTCAGGTCACATACCCCTTTCACATATCCCTATTATCCTTGCCATATCCTCCAAACAGGGACTTAGCCCGCTACCACATCTGTCAATCTGTTTAGCCACACCCACCTGTCAAGTTTAAACCCAGTGGCGCCAATTTCGCTTCTCAATGCTGCCTCAGCTAGTATAGCTGACACTTAGACATCTTTCTGTCTGGTTAATATCTCACCTTCCAATGTCCCCCCTTCACAATAGGGAAAATCCACGCTAGGTAAGTAAAACTCAAAAAGCAGCTTGCTAAAAGATTGTGAATTCTCGTACAATACATTATGTGTCAAAGCAAATAATCAAACAAATAATGTACAAATAATTGCAATATGAAGCAGCAAATAAAGTGCAATATGGAACAGCAAACTATAAGTGCAAATATTTAACTACTTAAGGACCGAGCCACTTTCTGAGATTTTTTTTTTTCCTAATTATTTTACCTTTTATTTATACACTGTTCTTTTTAAAAAAAATTGTTTCACTTTTATTCCTATTACAAGGAATGTAAACATCCCTTCTAATAGAAAAAAGCATGACAGGACCTCTTAAATATGAGATCTGGGGTCAAAAAGACGTCAGATCTCATATTTACACTAAAATGCAATAAAAAAAAAAATGTTGTCATTTGAAAAAAATAAATAAAAAAATGGCCCTTTAAAACCACTTCCGGACCACCCACCGTTGTTATACCTCGGCTGTTTGAAGAGGAATATCGCTGTTATGGCAGCAGCTAGCTGCCATAACCCCAGTATCCTCTTCTTCAGTGAGCGGACCTGTTTAAGATAAAAGTGGTCTCTGTGGCGGATTCGGCGCAAGATCACTTTTATCGGCGGCGGGAGAGGGCGATCCGGTGCCCTCCGCCGCTTACCGGAGCCAGCGGCAGCGGCGGAGGCAATCAGATTCTTCCTGTGGCCTGACAGGGGAAGGGGAAGATGGACCCCACCCGTCTCCATATCATTAAAGGGCGGAAGCGACATCAAAACGTCACTTCCGCCCATAGCTCTTAAAGGGCCATTTTTTTTCCATTTTTTTAAATGACAACATTTTTTTTTTATTTATTGCATTTTAGTGTAAATATGAGATCTGAGGTCTATTTGACTCCAGATCTCATATTTAAGAGGTCCTGTCATGCTTTTTTTTCTATTACAAGGGATGTTTACATTCCTTGTAATAGGAACAAAAGTGACACCATTTTTAATTTTTTTTAAAAAAACAGTGCAAAGATAAAAAATAAAAGGTAAAATAAATAAGAATAAAAAAATATATATTTTTTTAAACGAGCCCCATCCCGACGAGCTCGCGTGCAGAAGCGAACGCATATGTGAGTAGCGCCCGCATATGAAAACGGTGTTCAAACCACACATGTGAGGCATCACCACGATCGGTAGAGCAAGAGCAATAATTAGCCCCAGACCTCCTCTGTAACTTAAAACATGCAACCTGTAGAATTTTTTAACTTAACTTTACTGGTGTCTTATTTTTTAATTCAAAAAGTTTTTTTTCCAAAAAAAAGTGCGCTTGTAAGACCGCTGCGCAAATACGGTGTGACAGAAAGTATTGCAACGACCACCATTTTATTCTCTAGGGTGTTAGAAAAAAAAAGTATAATGTTTGGGGGTTCTAAGTAATTTTCTAGCAAAAAAAAACAGTTTTTAACTTGTAAACAACAAATCTCAGAAAGAGGCTCGGTCCTTAAGTGATTAAGAGCTATGGGCGGAAGTGGCATTTTGACGTTGCTTCCGCTTGCAATGGTATAGAGATGGGTGGGGGCCATCTTCCCCTCACTCATCTCCATACCCAGGAAGGACAAGGATCTGATTACCTTCGCTGCTACCGAGGGCTCCGGTAAGCGGCGGAGGGCACTGGAGAGAAGCGGCAGGGCCCCACTTCCGCCGCCGATAAAAGTGATCTTGCAGCTAAACAGGCGCAGAGACCACTATTTTCGGAAACCGACCACCCGCCGAAGAAGAGGATACCCGGGTTATGGCAGCTAGCTGCTGCCATAACAAAGATATCCCTCTTCAAAATTAGGACGTATATCGGCGTGCGGCGGTCCGGAAGTGGTTAAACATGCATGTTCCAATAAGAAACAGTAGATGAAGTGCCATAAAGTGCAATATGGAACAGCATTCAATAAACAGTGGATATACTGTACATCCAACACTTAACTGTGCATAAAAATAACAACAAACATGGAAACAAACACAGTACATATATAAATGTCCTTATGTCATAATATAAAGGAAATTGTGAATTCCACAGTGAGAACATAAAACTAAACAAGTAACAAGGCGCAATATGCAGATACCTTACAATGTAGTACCTAATAGTCCAGGAATGTGGGTGTACAGATGTGTACACTGGTAATGTAAAACCGCAGTCTCAGTCAGGGCAGCCACCAAGAAACCAAAAGCGAGTTCCAATAGCTAAGAAAAGACAAGGAATAGGGGCGCCTCTGAGAAATTATCATAAACACTTTATTTTAAATAAAATATCCACTCACATGAAAATAGGAGAAGGCATGTACAGGAGCGTGGTGAAGGCTGGAGGGCTGAAAAACACAGGGCTGCAGGTAGAAGCTGTATCAGTGTAGCTGGAGCACAATCCAATCCAGGCAAGCAGGGGTGCAGATGGCTGAGCACATACACACATCGGTGTAATGCAATGTCCCTGGAGGATGGTATCAGTAGTCCAGTGGAAAAGGAAGGAATCAGTCCAATAATAGCATGAATATCTGTGGAAAGGAGGAGAGAGACGTCTGGCTGGATGGCAGGGCTGCGTTGTATCTCCAGCGATCGTACTGTCCCTGTATAGTAAGGGAAGAGACACGGCCGTGTATGTGTGATGGAAACGAGGCTTGGAGAGCAGACACAGGCCGGCGCCGAGCCGTGACGTCATCAACATGCGACGCGTTTCTGAAATTGCTAGCTATAGATGGATAGAATAGCCGCATTCCTTTTTCAAGCATGGATACACAATACATGGAGGGGTTTAATATAGGCGGAACGAGGGGCGGAACCAAAAACATGAATGGAGACACAGGCTAATGAAGAGGGGAAGGGGAGGAACTAAGGAAGACAGGAAATGGGGCAGAAAATGGGACAGAAAACAGTGAAAACAGGAAATGGGGCAGAAAACAGGAAATGGGACAGAAAATGAGACAGAAAACTGTGTATATAAGAAATACAATTTGAAAATGGTAAAGAATAATGGAGAAAATATTTTAGGAAAATAAATAAATAAAAATTAATGATGAAAGAATGACAAGCTGAAAATAGATATAAGTATATGAATATTGTAAATAATATAGATAAATATGTAAATAATATAAATAAATATATGGTTGGGGAATAAAAATAAAAATAAATAAAAAATGAATTAACAGACACTATGTGACAAGAGAGATATATGATAAATATGGGGAAAAAAAGGAACGCTGGAAAATAAAAAACTATAGAAATAAATATACATGTGTAAATATAATAAATGGATATAAATGAATGTATAAATATAATGGATAGATATAAATAAATGTATGCTTGGAGAATGTGGAAAAAACTATAAAAAATCATGTAACGGAAGAGTTATATGAAATTAAGGATATAAGCTGGATGCCATATTAGAGAAAAAGAGACGGAGTATATGTGCACATATATATACAATGGATAGCGAGAGGGAAAAAAGGGGGGAAAAGAAGAGGAAGGGAAAGGGGAGGGGGGGGGGGGGGAAGGGAAAAGGAGGGGAGGGAAAGGGGGGGGGCAAAGGGAAAAAGAAGAAAAGGGGGGGTTGTTAAAGGGGGGGGCAAGCATATACATGTATATACACATACACACGCATATACACAAGTATGTACATACACACCCATACACAAGAGGCATCACTTCACCTCCTGGGTTATCAATACTTACTGGAACGAACCCGCCACCCCCAATAAAATATATAAAACAGGTGGGAAGATAAAACCTGTGATAAAATGACAGAAATATATATACCTATGAATATGGACATATAACATATTCAAAATACAGTATCAGAGTAATCAGTAAAGGAAATGTAAGGCAAGAAAGACTATAATACTGTGGCTATTTCTATACCTTCATTGAGGCCACCGGGCGAGAGGACGTCAAGGCAATATATCCAAAACGTCTCTCTCGCACACAGTTTTTTAAAACGTTCAGCTTGACTCATAGATTTAGAAATTTGCTCGATAACCCACACTTCGAGACCAACGGTGGATTTTTTGTGATGTTCAGCAAAGTGACGGGGAACACTATGTAGGTCTTTGCCACCCTCAATGAGTCGTCGATGTTGTCCAAACCGTTGCCTCAGAGGGCAGATGGTGCGTCCAACATAGATAAACCCACAAGGGCACTTTAGGCCATATACAACGAACTCAGATGAGCAGTTGTAAAATTGATCCAATAAGTATGTTTTACCTTTAGAAACAAAAGATTTTTTACCATGCTGGACAAATGAGCAAGTTTTACAGCGAATCTTTTTACACTGAAACATGCCCACTAGGGGTATAAGCTGGGTGGGGTTAGTAATAATATGATCTGACGGAAATTTACTCGGAGCAATTTTATTTTTCAGAGATGGGGCCTTCCGGTAAGTAATCCTAGGTATGTTTGGGAGAATAGTTTTAAGGAGGGGGTCTTGTTGGAGTATGTTCCAATGTTTTTGCAAAAGATTTTCCATTTTTTTATATTGAAAATTAAAAGTAGTCAAAAATCTCATCGAGTGGTCTGATGTGACTTCCCTTGCTTTTTTGGTGGGTTTTCCTTTTGAATAGTAATTACAAGCTTGGTCCACTAACTCTTGGGGATATTCTTTATCAGCAAACTTCTTTTTTAGTAGGAGACTCTGGGTGTCATAGTCAGTATCTCGAGTACAATTTTGTCTAAGGCGGCAAAACTGGCCTTTGGGTATGTTATTGGTCCATTTTGGGTAGTGGCAACTCTTATAATGTAAAAAAGAGTTGCCAGCTGTGGGTTTGATGTAATTCTTTGCAATGATACTTTCATCTACATGACTCAATTCGAGGTCCAAAAAGGCCAAGCAATTGGGATCAGAGACGTGTGTAAAAGATAAACCGTAGGGATTGTGGTTGCAGTGATCTACAAATGAAGTAATAGAATCAATAGGACCATCCCAGATTACAATTACATCGTCTATGTATCGGCCAAAAAATACAATGTGGGATGAATACGGATTGTTATGTGAGATGTAATGTTCTTCCCAATATCCCATGGCTAAGTTGGCGTATGAGGGAGCGAAGTTGGCTCCCATGGCAGTCCCTTGTATTTGCAGGTAGAATTCGACATCGAAATCGAAATAATTGTGAGTCAAACAGAAATTGGTAGCCTCCAAGATAAATGCGGCCTGTCTGGGGTTCATAAAGGGATCTTGTGCAAGGTAGAATTCCAAAGCTAATAGGCCAAATTGAAGGGGAATGGAGGTATAGAGTGAGGTAACGTCTAATGACAACCATATGTAGGAAGACTCCCACTTATAAGGTGTAAGTAATTCTAGGAGATGTGTACCATCTCTGATGTAGGAAGGTAACTGTTGGACAATCGGTTGAAGAAATTGGTCAATATACTGACTGAACCCAGTAGTGACACTGTCCATGGCAGCCACAATGGGTCTGCCAGGAGGAGAGGTGAGGTTTTTATGTACTTTGGGCAAGTAATAAAAATATGGGGTCTGGTAGAAACTTTTAATGAAAAAAGAGGCTTCAGTTTTGTTAATCACTCCGCGTTCAAGAGCTGACTTGACTATCACGTTAACCTCATTAGTAAAATCAGCGGTGGGGTCTTTTTTGAGCTTCCGATATGTAGTCTTATCAGAAAGGAGTCTATTGGCGTCTTTGATGTAGTCCGCTTTGTTGAGCAAAACTATACCTCACCCTTTGTCCGCGGATTTGATGATGACATCTGACGTGTGGATTAAAGAATCTAAGGCCTGAATTTCTGAGGGGGAAAGATTGTGTATATGGGGTGGTACATGAGATGAAGACTGGCAAAGTTTAAGAAAGTCGGCATAGACTACTCTATAGAAACTTTCCATCTACATCTACAATGTTAGCAGAGGTGGACGCCACCAATAAAAAAGAAAAGAAAAGAAACACACATAAACCCAGTACCTTTAGGTCCATTAATATGGAACCTATAGATACTCAAAGTGTGACCCATAATCCGGTTCACACTGCAGAACTACATATCCCCATCCAATCATCTGATTCCACCTCTGCTAACATTGTAGATGGTTCTTCTCTTCCCCCATCTTCTTCTTCCATCACCTTGGACCCTGGGGTTTTTTTAGCTTCAAGTCCTCCTCGAACCAACCAGAGAAAAAGAAAACTCACCGGAGAGGTTGTAGAGGAGGACGTAACAAGTCCAAGACCATACACACCAAAACTCCGCAAACTGTGAAAATTTACAATCTATCTTCCCTTCAGCTTTCCCCCACTGATATCAGCTTACTTAGTAAAGGACTCAATTTTGCTCCCATAAATAAGCCCAACCCTTTTCTTTTATTTAAAGATCTTAATAGGTATATTCGGAATCTGACATTAAAAAGATTTTTTCTTGCCAAACAGAACAAACCCAATACCAATACTATTGATCTTCCTTCTGTTATTCCTTCCCCAGATCTTTTTGAATATGATGGTGACATCATTGATGCTTTGGAATCTCTCACTGGAGAAGAAGACACACTCAGTCTTCTCACACAACATCTCGCCACCTCCCCACCCATTTCATATTCATCCCTCAAACCTAAATTGGTTTTCTATCCTGCTCAATCCAAAGGGCCTTATCTGGAAACCCAAAGGCCAGTTTTGCCGCCTTAGACAAAATTGTACTCGAGATACTGACTATGACACCCAGAGTCTCCTACTAAAAAAGAAGTTTGCTGATAAAGAATATCCCCAAGAGTTAGTGGACCAAGCTTGTAATTACTATTCAAAAGGAAAACCCACCAAAAAAGCAAGGGAAGTCACATCAGACCACTCGATGAGATTTTTGACTACTTTTAATTTTCAATATAAAAAAAATGGAAAATCTTTTGCAAAAACATTGGAACATACTCCAACAAGACCCCCTCCTTAAAACTATTCTCCCAAACATACCTAGGATTACTTACCGGAAGGCCCCATCTCTGAAAAATAAAATTGCTCCGAGTAAATTTCCGTCAGATCATATTATTACTAACCCCACCCAGCTTATACCCCTAGTGGGCATGTTTCAGTGTAAAAAGATTCGCTGTAAAACTTGCTCATTTGTCCAGCATGGTAAAAAATCTTTTGTTTCTAAAGGTAAAACATACTTATTGGATCAATTTTACAACTGCTCATCTGAGTTCGTTGTATATGGCCTAAAGTGCCCTTGTGGGTTTATCTATGTTGGACGCACCATCTGCCCTCTGAGGCAACGGTTTGGACAACATCGACGACTCATTGAGGGTGGCAAAGACCTACATAGTGTTCCCCGTCACTTTGCTGAACATCACAAAAAATCCACCGTTGGTCTCGAAGTGTGGGTTATCGAGCAAATTTCTAAATCTATGAGTCAAGCTGAATGTTTTAAAAAACTGTGTGCGAGAGAGACGTTTTGGATATATTGCCTTGACGTCCTCTCGCCCGGTGGCCTCAATGAAGGTATAGAAATAGCCACAGTATTATAGTCTTTCTTGCCTTACATTTCCTTTACTGATTACTCTGATACTGTATTTTGAATATGTTATATGTCCATATTCATAGGTATATATATTTCTGTCATTTTATCACAGGTTTTATCTTCCCACCTGTTTTATATATTTTATTGGGGGTGGCGGGTTCGTTCCAGTAAGTATTGATAACCCAGGAGGTGAAGTGATGCCTCTTGTGTATGGGTGTGTATGTACATACTTGTGTATATGCGTGTGTATGTGTATATACATGTATATGCTTGCCCCCCCCTTTAACAACCCCCCCTTTTCTTCTTTTTCCCTTTGCCCCCCCCCCTTTCCCTCCCCTCCTTTTCCCTTCCTCCCCCCCCCTCCCCTTTCCCTTCCTCTTCTTTTCCCCCCTTTTTTCCCTCTCGCTATCCATTGTATGTATATGTGCACATATACTCTGTCTCTTTTTCTCTAATATGGCATCCAGCTTATATCCTTAATTTCATATAACTCTTCCGTTACATGATTTTTTATAGTTTTTTCCACATTCTCCAAGCATACATTTATTTATATCTATCCATTATATTTATACATCCATTTATATCCATTTATTATATTTACACATGTATATTTATTTCTATAGTTTTTTATTTTCCAGCATTCCTTTTTTTCCCCATATTTATGATATATCTCTCTTGTCACATAGTGTCTGTTAATTCATTTTTTATTTATTTTTATTTTTATTCCCCGACCATATATTTATTTATATTATTTACATATTTATCTATATTATTTACAATATTCATATACTTATATCTATTTTCATCTTGTCATTCTTTCATCATTAATTTTTATTTATTTATTTTCCTAAAATATTTTCTCCATTATTCTTTACCATTTTCAAATTGTATTTCTTATATACACAGTTTTCTGTCTCATTTTCTGTCCCATTTCCTGTTTTCTGCCCCATTTCCTGTTTTCACTGTTTTCTGTCCCATTTTCTGCCCCATTTCCTGTCTTCCTTAGTTCCTCCCCTTCCCCTCTTCATTAGCCTGTGTCTCCATTCATGTTTTTGGTTCCGCCCCTCGTTCCACCTATATTAAACCCCTCCATGTATTGTGTATCCATGCTTGAAAAAGGAATGCGGCTATTCTATCCATCTATAGCTAGCAATTTCAGAAACGTGTCGCATGTTGATGATGTCACGGCTCGGCGCCGGCCTGTGTCTGCTCTCCAAGCCTCGTTTCCATCACACATACACGGCCGTGTCTCTTCCCTTACTATACAGGGACAGTACGATCACTGGAGATACAGCGCAGCCCTGCCATCCAGCCAGACGTCTCTCTCCTCCTTTCCACAGATATTCATGCTATTATTGGACCGATTCCTTCCTTTTCCACTGGACTACTGATACCATCCTCCAGGGACATTGCATTACACCGATGTGTGTATGTGCTCAGCCATCTGCACCCCTGCTTGCCTGGATTGGATTGTGCTCCAGCTACACTGATACAGCTTCTACCTGCAGCCCTGTGTTTTTCAGCCCCCCAGCCTTCACCACGCTCCTGTACATGCCTTCTCCTATTTTCATGTGAGTGGATATTTTATTTAAAATAAAGTGTTTATGATAATTTCTCAGAGGCGCCCCTATTCCTTGTCTTTACAGTGAGAACATAGACCATTAGCATGTGTTCTTCCAACTCAGGTGTAAAGAGATCCATCACCGGCTAGGAATGATCATCATGCCTCTTACCAGAAAAGATGAGCCAAAGGTTATGTAGCACACTGGTATTAGGCAGGGTTGCTAACAAATTTAGTTATGCTAGGTGGTAACCAGCCTGGCTAATTGGTAGTTGTATCCACTGACTTTTTGCCCTAAGCATGAATTTGGTGCATTTCTCTCTTCTGTCAATAGGTGGCACTGCTGCCTTTGGCATTACAATGACAAGACCACAGGTTGTGAATAGACATAATTTCTCAGCCAGAGTAGTTACTTTGCATCCTGGGATAGTCTATTTAGGGGAATCAGTCAGGTGATCAGTGTTCTTTCAGCCCCAGGCTTAGGCCCGGGGGCTGTATGTGAAGCAGCAGCTGAAGGTTAGGCCCGAAGCCTGGGGCCTAGCCACATGTGTAGAGGCTCAGCCCAAGGGGAGCCTGATCGTTGAAGAGGTTCAGCCAGACGGGGAACCGAGTGTTGCCAGAGATGAAGGAGAAGCAGTTGCCACATGAGATGACCACTCCTTTTACCAGAGGCAAGTGAGAATCAGAGGTCAGAGATAAAGGGGACACAGTCGCCAGTAAGGGATAACTACTCATGTTATCAGAGGCCAGGTTTGTGAAGTCTGAAGAAGTACCAGAGCAGCCTTTTTCACTAGCTGGAGACAG
The DNA here is from genome assembly GCF_042186555.1 of Aquarana catesbeiana. Classification (NCBI taxonomy): domain Eukaryota; kingdom Metazoa; phylum Chordata; class Amphibia; order Anura; family Ranidae; genus Aquarana; species Aquarana catesbeiana. The sequence goes on from NC_133330.1 coordinate 152,150,062, forward strand.
TGAACAAGTTGGGAAAGCTTCAACACAAAAAGTATGGGACCCAGTGGGTGACACTTGAAGAAGATTTAGCAGGTTATCTGAGAGTCAAGCTAGGGACCCAGCCGGTAGCATGGGTGAGGCTTGGATGATACAGCTGGTAGCTGTGGAAGAGCTCAGGGGATTCAGCAGGCGGCTGGGGTCTCAGAGGTCTAGTGAGTGAGTGGGAGCTCAGTGTGAAGATCCACAGTAGGATACTGTGAGATGTGAGTGAAGATCTACAACGGGATACTGTGAGTTACGTGTACAGATCTACATTGAAGCGTTGAACATTCAGTTGCCATAAGAGAAAGCAGTGCTACAAAATACAGATTGCTGCATTCAGCTTAAAGGACCTCTATCTGTATCACTGTCTGCCTATTCCTATTTTTGTCTCGGAGTCTGCCAAATTGCTTTTGCAACTGCAAATTAACCACAGCTGAACCAGGTACTGTATGCGCCCACGGAACCTACGGGAATCAATGATAGATTGTATCTCATACTCCTCATGGTTCTCAACCTGAACAGGGTGAAGACGTGGTACCGAGGTGGTGAAGCAGTTGCATACCAAAGGTTTTAATAAGGAGACATGAAATACATTTGAAATACGCATATGAGAAGGAAGATCTAAAGCGTAAGTCACTGGGTTGATCCTACAGAGAATACCGAAAGGCCCAATAAACCGTGGTGCCAGTTTTAATGAGGGAACATGGAGTCGGAGGTTGCGAGATGACAGCCAGACCCTGTCCCCAATTTGGTAGGAAGGCGCAGGTAGGCATCTGCGGTCAGTATGGAGTCTGTACCTATCATTGGCACGTCGCAAGGACTCTTGGACCTGTACCCAAGTGGAATGAATACCACAGAGGTGCTCCTCCAATGCAGGAATGTTCTGAGAAACAAATGAATCAGACAACATGGATGGTTGGAATAAATGAATGGAGACAATCTGGAAGCGGTATTGATGGCACTATTGTGAGCAAACTCCGCCCAAGGTAAGAGGTCTGACCAGTTGTTATGGTGGTCAGAAATGTAGCAACGTAAAAACTGCTCCAAGGACTGGTTGGCTTGTTCTGCGGCCCCGTTGGACTGCAGGTGATACACAGAGGAGAAGGAAAGCTGAATTCCCAACTGTGCACAAGAGGCTTGTCAAAAGCTGGACACAAACTGGCTACCCCTGTCCGAGATGATAACCTTGGGTAGCCCATGTAAGCGAAAGATCTCCCAAGCAAAAATGGAAGCCAGTTCTTTGGATGTGGGCACCTTCTTAAGAGGAATACAATGAGACATTTTCGAGAACCGGTCAACCACCATAAGGATAACTGTGTTGCCCTGAGAGGAGTTTAAATCCATAGACGGGTGGGTCCAAGGTCTCTCTCCATTGAGTATGGGTTGTAGGAGGCCCACTGGAAGGTTTTGTGGTGTCTTACTCTGAGCACACACGGAACAAGCAGCTACGAAGGTGGCTACATCAGCACATAGACTGGGACACCAGAATTGTTGGGAAATGGCCCAAATGAGTTGATTCTTCCCTAGGTGGCCAGCAGCCTTGGGAGAATAGCATGTCTGGAACACGGCAGTGCGGAGACTCTCAGGGACAAAGCAGCGGTCACAAGGTTTCTCAGTAGGAGAATAGATCTGAGCAGCAAGAATTCTGTCATCCAAAGGTGAAGAGAGACTGGTATGAACCGTAGCCAGAATACGATCGGGAGGAATCCCAGGAACAGGAACCGACTCCATCTTGGAAGCGGAGAAAAATTGTCATGACAATGCATCAGCCCTTACATTCTTAGTACCTGTTAAGAATGAAACTATGTAACTGAAGTTTGACAAGAAAAAAGCCCATTTGACCCTTCTGAAAGAGAGGCATTTAGCCTCAGACAAGAATGTGAGATTCTTATGATCAGTCAGAATAAGAACCAGCACAGTGGTACCATTCTTTAAGGGCTAAAATGATCGCTAACAACTCTCTGTCCCCAATCTCATAATTGCATTCCGCAGGAGACAATTTCTTGGAAAAAGTAGCCACAAGGATGCATCCCATCTATCCATGGGAAACGCCTGGGGCAGCATCTCGAAGTATATCCCAAACACTCTGCATTGAACTGGCTCGCCCCCAAATCTCTGGGAAAGTGGAGCGGAACCAGACATACCTCTTATAGAGGTAATATTCGTGGTGGGTACCTGCACAGAGACTGGAGCATCAGGGATGGCCTGCAACACAGGTTGCACCGGAACAGCCTCAGTGGGATTATCCAGGTGAGCAGTGTGACTCAGGAGCGTCCATAACGCTATGGCAAACTGATCCATGCGGTGATCCTGCTCATCCTAACTGGAAAAAATATTACCAACAAGTGGATTGCCTACATCTTCTGAATTCATGGCCTTTGCCTACTGTCAAAAACCATGAATCAGGCTGAGACAGAAGTTCAGTAAAAATCACACTATTTAATAAAATGGTTAAATGGTATAAACAGAGCAAACATAGTCAAAACATAGTAAGAGTTCGATAACCAGGACGGGTAGTCAGAGCAAGCCAGAGAAACAGGAGTCCAGAGATCAGCATAGTCAGGTGCAGCAAACAGGATCAGGAACCAGAAGGGAAGTCAGCCAAGCAAAAGTCTTTCACAGGAAAACACAGTTGAGAGAGTCCAGATATGTTGACCAAGGCGAAGGCACAGAAGATCTGATTCATGCAGTTTAAATAGCTAGCAGAGTTGGGGGCGTGTCTTGGTCGTTCATGTGAGAAGAAGTGTCTCACACTAGCTCCTACATCCTGACTCACAGAATCCTGCTGTGAGCCGAAAATATTGCCGCCATAGACCGGAAACTTCGCTCCCGGTGTGGAGTCGCTCCTACAGCGGCACCCGGTCGCTACAATAAGAAAGCAGGGATGTCCAAAACGAAAACGGAGGGTCTTGCCGCCGACGGAGCAGCCCAAGATGGCGGACCTCCGCTCCAGCAGCCTGCAGGAAGGGAGTCCTATGCCTCCACGACGGCCAAGCTCGGCCAATATGCACATGATCCTGGCAGCCCTAGGTCCGGACAGCAAACCCAGCCATCCAGCCCTCCTTAAAACGTCCAGGAACAGACCACCTGGGAAACCCCCTCAAGATACACAGCATGTGTCTGAGAAACTGGCGCCCACAGCCCTGAGGAACGCAGTGAGTACACCATCCTCCCCTCTCCCTGCCCCTGACATGGCTGGCCCCCCTGACATGGAAACTACTGAGCCTTCATTACAGGACATTCTAACAGCAGTCCACTCTTATGGTTCTTCTATCACCGAACTGTCAGTTGAAGTTAAAAGCATGAAAGAGGGCTTACTGCACATTAGACAGGACATGCAGAAAACCAGGGAGAGGGCCACTGCCTTAGAGGGAAGGGTGAGCTCTATTGAGGAGGATTCCCCCCCCCTGCTCATTTTTCTCAGTAGAAAGGGCTCACAGGGTGCCTTCCAGACCACCGCCACCAGGGGGCCACGACAGACCATTCTTACTGAAACTTCTGCACTACAAAGATAGAGACATTATACTCCGTCTAGCCAGGCAGAAAGCTGACATGGAAATACATCGGTCTAAAATATCCATATACCCAGAGTTTTCAGCGGCTGTACAAAAACAGAGAGCAAAATTCACAGATGTAAAAAAAAGAATGCACGCAATCCCATTCATTTGCTCCATGCTCTACCCGGCCAAATTGCGTGTGGTGGCAGATGGATCAGTGCATTTCTTTGAAAGCCCAAACATGGCTGCTAATTGGCTCGATTGCCATGAGAAACAACTACGGGAGCTGCCCGAGGACATGCACCAGAATGAAAACGCTGCACAACCTGCATACCTTCAATCCTATTGCTCACCTTTATAACAAAGGAGCTTAAAAAGAGACACAAATGACTTAGTTGGTTAACACCCGACTTATACTAGTAACCCTTGTGCCTCCACTTTGAAGACACGGGGACCCTAGCCCTCATTATTACCCCCCAAGTAGCCCTGCGGGGCACCTACAGAAGTTCTCAGACGAGATTACCTATGTTTATGCCTACTGTTGATATTGGCAGACTCTTTTTTACACCTTTTTGTGTCTTTGTTGCTTTCCAGCCCTGGTTGGGTGGGCTGTATCTCTGCAGGTACCTATGCTATGTGACTCTGCTTTACATCTCTGTACCCCAAAATGGTTTGAATGTGACTTCAGATGGACAATGCCTTTTACCTCCTAAGTGCTCAGGTAACATGTGGTTATGGGCACACTGGTCCACCTTTCAGGGACTGATCACCCGATGGCGTGGTCAATTGTTAATGAACCCCCCTTATTCTAATGGGTAACCAGAGGGACACAATCCTTTCCTGGAATATCAGGGGATTACACGACCCTACAAAGAGGACTGCCTTATTCACCTTTTATTCACAACAGGACCCCTCTATCATATGTCTACAAGAATCCCACCTTACTAGTGACATTACCCATTTATTACATATGTCAAAATACCCTGTACAATATCACTCTATACATACCAGATACTCCAGGGGAGCTAGTGTTTTGTTTTCTAGAACCACTGCATTTACTAAACATGATGCACAAATAGATCCAGAAGGTAGATTTGTTTTTCTGATGGGTGTATGGGAATCTCAAACCTGTGTTATTGCTAATGTATATGTGCCTCCGCCTTTTACACTAACGGTATTACAATCCTTAGCTAGATTCCTAGCCAAATCCCCCCAGCTCCCGGTGTATGTTCTAGGGGACTTTATTAGTGCAATGGACACCTCTCTTGATATACATAAAAAATGCTGTCCTCAGGGCCCTAGGATGCATAGTCCTCTGGCCAAGTTTGTGTGTGAGCTCGGGCTAGTGGACGTTTGGTGATGTACATTCCCCCTTCAGGCCCAGTTCTCCTGTCATTCGCTAACACATTCCACACTATCTCGTATAGATTTTGCATTGCGAAATGACCTAACATACTACTATGATCCGGTGGTGACATATTTGGCCAGGCGTTTGTCCGACCACTTCCCCGGTGCGGCTTAGCCTGAACCTTCAAAAAACACACGTCCCTGTACATTGGAAGCTGAACCTTTTTGGCTTCAGCTAGTCCCTGATGTGGATAATATGCAGATGCATATCAAATATTTTTTGGAAACCAACAAACCCTCAGCTGCACCTAGGATGGTATGGGATACCCTAAAAGCCTTCATTGGAGGGATGTGCATCAAAGAAATCAATACAATTAAAACTAGAAGCAGACAATGGGCCAAAGATGTCGGTCGGGCAGTGGAGGAAGCAGAGGAACTATATCTGCGGACTCCCACGCCTGAACATGAGAGGCAATAGACAGACGCACGAAAACTATACCGTACTGTACACTTACAAGCCGACAACAAAAGATTTTTCACATCCCAAACATATTTTTAGGAAGGGGAGAAAACTGGCCACATGCTGGCCATGATAGCTAGGTCACAACAGCCAACTCAAGTGGTACATGGCATTACAACATCATCTACATTAACGGTAACTGACACACCACCCATTTTGAAGGCATTTTGCTCCTTCTACCAGGATTTATACTCCTCTAAGTTATCCTATCCCCAAGATGAGCTGACACAATTCCTGGACTCTGTTACATTACCCCAGCTTCAGGAAACAGATAAAACACTTTTAAATGCCCCTCTCACCCTTGAGGAATTACAAATCATGCTAGCCACATTCCCAAACTCAAAGGCCACGGGCAATGACGGCCTACCAATCAAATTATATAAAAAATTTGGAGGAATACTCCTGCCGGAGCTACTCCATACCAGGGGCGGACTGATAACTCATGGGGCCCCCGGGCAATAGGAGATTATGGGGCCCCCAGGAAATCAGAGATTATGGGGCCACACAGTATACACACACACAGTATACAATCACACAGTATACACATACATGTACACACAGTATACAGAGACAGATGTAAAAAAAACACAGATTTATACATACTGTCCCTGGTTTTCTGAGGCTGGCAACCCTGATGGGGCCCCCTAGTGGCCCAGGGCCCTCGGGCAGTGCCCGAGTGGCTCAATGGTCAGTCCGCCCCTGCTCCATACACTTACAGAGGCGTTTGAATCAGATTCCTTGCCGAGATCTACTGTATGTATGAAGCGGTGGTGGTAGTTATCTTGAAACCAGGGAAGGAACCTGATAAACCAGAATCCTATAGACCCATCTCACTGCTAAATACGGATCTGAAGCTTCTCTCTAAAATAATTGCCTTGGGGCTCTCAAAGGTGGTGACTAAATTGGTACACCCGGACCAATCCAGCTTTATACCAAACAGGTCCACGTCCAATAATCTACGCCGCCTCTATCTCAACATGCAAATACCCACCGATAATCAGGGACAAAGAGCTATCCTCTCGCTAGATGCCGCTAAGGCGTTTGATAGTGTTGAGTGGGAACATTTATGGAAAGTGCTGGAAAAGCTTAACTTGGGAGAAAATATCATCTCTTGGATTAAACTATTGTACAAAGAGCCAAAAGCCTGTATTAGAATAAATAACACCTTGTCGTCCTTCTACTCTTTGTACAGGGGAACCAGGCAAGGCTGCCCCCTATCCCCCTTACTTTTCGCCCTGGCCATAGAACCCCTGGCAGCTGCCATAAGGGGGAACCCAGAAATAGTTGGAGTGGGAGTCGCCGTCAGAGAGGTCCGATGACGCAGCCAAAACCCCATCAGCAGACTCCCACCTTCCCATTGGTCGCACTGAGGCCAGGTGATTCGAGCGTGCGCCCGCGGTGCATTTCGGACCTTGTAGGCTCCGGGATGCTACCTAGTGCGCGTGCACGGACGCCTCATCTCAGCATCCGCACACCTGATCGATCTCCGATCAGGTGTGGGGGGGAAATATAAGCCGGCCTGTCCATTCAATCAGCTGGACATGACAAACGCCTGCACAAGCTCTGTACACATTGGCAAGGTAATTTTCAACTGCTTTTCACCCCTCAGTATTTTTAAACAATCCTCCTCTTTATTCCTAACTTTGCCCTTATTTACCCTCTTTCAGGACGCATCAACCCCCTGCCACTGACTAATTTCCAACTATCATTTCTCATATGCAATATGAGCAACGATCTTCCTTAACTACATGCCCCATAAATAGTCCATTCGGTAAGCCTTTTTCTATCATCACCTCTTACCCTTTTATAGGAGTGTCGCCACTACCTCCTTTTTAAGGTCAAATGGCTTATTTTCAACCTTTCCTCATTTTATGCATTTTTTCAGATTATTATCCATTATCTTCATTAGTCTTCTAAGCTTGCCTCCCAATCCATCTTCAGGCGTTTTCGTCTTATCAACCAATCTGCTTTTAAAGTGTGAGTCTTTTTGAGGCTTTGATGCCCTATTTAATTTACGTGTGTCATGTCCTAAAAAATTGTGTGTACTACATACACTT